>NC_058082.1:404866472-405182464 GCF_014858855.1 Bufo gargarizans | reverse complement strand
TCCCTTTAGTGGTGGATATCCCTTGTGGATCTTGGGGAGCGCATGGAAAGTCAGGATTTGTGGATGACAGGATAGCATAAAACCCATTTCTTCCTTAGATATTAATCTGTTGTCAAGTGCCTGGATCAGTATGGTCTCTAACTCCTTATTAAATTTAACCGTGGGATTTGAGGTAAGACATGTCGTTATTATGAATCATGATAAGTATAGGGATATGTGTCTGTGCTTGTTAAATGAGACTACGTGCTATACCCTCAAATCCCACGGTTAAATGTAATAAGGAGTTAGAGACCATACTGATCCAGGCACTTGACGATTAATATCTAAGGAAGAAATGGGTTTTATGCTATCCTGTCATCCACAAATCCCGACTTTCTATGCGCTCCCCAAGATCCACAAGGGATATCCACCACTAAAGGGACGTCCAATTGTCTCTGGCGTGTACTCCCTCACATATGGCGTCAGCTCGCATATTGATAAAGTTTTGAGACCTTTTGTTCTCTCTCTACCATCCCACATTAGAGACACCACAGATTTACTGCTTAAAATTGAAAACATTGAAGTCGCAGATACCATCTATTTAGCCTCTATAGATGTCGAGGCACTATACAGGTCCTTCTAAAAAAAATTAGCATATTGTGATAAAGTTCATTATTTTCTGTAATGTACTGATAAACATTAGACTTTCATATATTTTAGATTTATTACACACCAACTGAAGTAGTTCAAGCCTTTTATTGTTTTAATATTGATGATTTTGGCATACAGCTCATGAAAACCCAAATTTCCTATCTAAAAAAATTAGCATATTTCATCCGACCAATAAAAGAAAAGTGTTTTTAATACAAAAAAAGTCAACCTTCAAATAATGATGTTCAGTTATGCACTCAATACTTGGTCGGGAATCCTTTTGCAGAAATGACTGCTTCAATGCGGCGTGGCATGGAGGCATCAGCCTGTGGCACTGCTGAGGTGTTATGGAGGCCCAGGATGCTTCGATAGCGGCCTTAAGCTCATCCAGAGTGTTGGGTCTTGCATCTCTCAACTTTCTCTTCCCAATATCCCACAGATTCTCTACGGGGTTCAGGTCAGGAGAGTTGGCAGGCCAATTGAGCACAGTAATACCATGGCCAGTAAACCATTTATCAGTGGTTTTGGCACTGTGAGCAGGTGCCAGGTCGTGCTGAAAAATGAAATCTTCATCTCCATAAAGCTTTTCAGCAGATGGAAGCATGAAGTGCTCCAAAATCTCCTGATAGCTAGCTGCATTGACCCTGCCCTTGATAAAACACAGTGGACCAACACCAGCAGCTGATATGGCACCCCAGACCATCACTGACTGTGGGTACTTGACACTGGACTTCAGGCATTTTGGCATTTCCCTCTTCCCAGTCTTCCTCCAGACTCTGGCACCTTGATTTCCGAATGACATGCAAAATTTGCTTTCATCCAAAAAAAGTACTTTGGACCACTGAGCAACAGTCCAGTGCTGCTTCTCTGTAGCCCAGGTCAGGCGCTTCTGCCGCTGTTTCTGGTTCAAAAGTGGCTTGACCTGGGGAATGTGGCACCTGTAGCCCATTTCCTGCACACGCCTGTACATGGTGGCTCTGGATGTTTCTACTCCAGACTCAGTCCACTGCTTCCGCAGGTCCCCCAAGGTCTGGAATCGGTCCTTCTCCACAATCTTCCTCAGGGTCCGGTCACCTCTTCTCGTTGTGCAGCGTTTTCTGCCACACTTTTTCCTTCCCACAGACTTCCCACTGAGGTGCCTTGATACAGCAGTCTGGGAACAGCCTATTCGTTCAGAAATTTCTTTCTGTGTCTTACCCTCTTGCTTGAGGGTGTCAATGATGGCCTTCTGGGCAGCAGTCAAGTCGGCAGTCTTACCCATGATTGCGGTTTTGAGTAATGAACCAGGCTGGGAGTTTTTAAAAGCCTCAGGAATCTTTTGCAGGTGTTTAGAGTTAATTAGTTGATTCAGATCATTAGGTTAATAGCTCGTTTAGAGAACCTTTTCATGATATGCTAATTTTTTTAGATAGGAATTTTGGGTTTTCATGAGCTGTATGCCAAAATTATCAATATTAAAACAATAAAAGGCTTAAACTACTTCAGTTGGTGTGCAATGAATCTAAAATATATGAAAGTCTAATGTTTATCAGTACATTACAGAAAATAATGAACTTTATCACAATATGCTAATTTTTTTAGAAGGACCTGTATACCAGCATACCCCACTCCTGGGGGATCACTGCGATTAGGTACTATCTAAGCACTCGTGGTACACAATACCAGCGACATTCAGATTTTGTCATCAAAATCTTGGAATTCACACTATCGCACAATTATTTTTTGTTTGAAACACGTTTCCACCACCAGCTCAGGGGCACAGCGATGGGTAGACCCTGTGCGCCCAGTTATGCTAATTTGTTCCTGGACTGGTGGGAGGACACACAGGTATTCAATGAGTCATGTCATCGATGGGCCCCCAATATTATATACTGGGGCCGCTACATCGATGACGTGTTCATTCTATGGGATGGTAAGAGAGAGGAATTCTCAAACTTTGTGAAACATCTCAATACCAATGAGATAGGCCTGAAGTTTACATCCGAAATTCAAAACACTGGCATTTCTTGATGTTCATATATCTAAACATCTGGGTCAATTGCATACCGAAACCTATAGGAAACCCACCTCCACCAATAGTTTGCTTCAGTGGGACAGCCACCATCCAGTAAGCCTCAAATGAGGCATTCCTAGGGGCCAATATTTGCGCATGAAGAGAAATTGTTCATCCCACTCTGCATTCTATAAACAGTCTGCAGGCTTACGGGATAGGTTTCTACAGCGGGGGTACCCGGATCAGGTACTAAGGGAGGCATTTCAACATGCCAACCAGAGAGATCGTCATTCTCTTCTTGCGACAAATGCCCCTTGCTGTCAAACTGATACGATTACAAGAATTATTGGTACCTTTGACAAACAAAGTCGGAAAGTGAGGGACATCCTGAATAACAACTGGGGTATCTTACTCTCCGATCCTGATATAGCTGAATTTTTACCAACTACCCCCGCCATCACTTACAGACGTGGTAGATCACTACAGGATAGACTGATACATAGTCATTACCAGAGACCACGGAGTGACCCCACCTGGCTTGGTAATAGACCTCCAGGAACGTATAAATGTGGAAACAACTGCGTATGTTGCACACACATATTAAAATCCAACTCCTTCACTAGCAGTAGCACAGGTACTACATATCAAAACTATGACTTTGCCAACTGTCGTACTCAAGGAGTAATATATATGTGTTCATGTGACTGTCCACTAAACTATATTGGAAAAACCAAACGTGAATTTAGGCTGAGGGTATGCGAACACCAAGGCGATATTAGGAACAAAAGGGATAGACCAATAGCACGCCACATTAATGAATATCATGGTGGGGATGCTAAAACACTTAAGTTCCAGGTGGTTGAGGTGGTTAGACAATCACCTAGGGGTGGTGACTGGGATAACAAAATATTGAGAAAGGAAGCCCAGTGGATCCATAGATTGAAAACTGTTTACCCCCAGGGACTCAACGAACAAATCTCCTATACATGCTTTATCTGATGTAACTCCTCCCTCATTTCCAACTATGTCTCCAGCCAATTAACCACAGACATGGGATCTGTAAATTCATTAATAAGACCAGGATTCTAGAGTATATCTGAACCGTAATAGGTTCACAAGTCTTATACATCTCCTTACATGACTTATCGAATAGAGACATCGATTTAATATAATATATATTCCAATCTAATTCCTTTAGTTTTTACCTAGTAGCAGAGTATTGGACTATGTTAATATTAGTAAATATGTATTTAAAACTAGACCGATCGTAGTGAATCAATACATATGTAATACACGATGCGTTCCACAGCCGGATAAGCTTGCGTTCCACAGAGAGGAAGTAGTGATCATGTGAGGTTTGAACTCCCGATCACATGACCGGATGTGACGCCTAGCATTATCGGCACGCTCTGAAGGAACCAGCAGCAGGGCTGGATAACAGGTACATCATCACCACGCTATCTAGACCTAGAACCAATGATATGACCGGCATTGTGGGGCACTATTAATTATTGGCCACTCAAGATATCATTCACTTATGAGTCAGAGGGAGTGGTACTATCTATCTGGCGCCAAAACTCTGCTATTTAAAATCTGCTTCAATACATAGAGGTTACGTATCATCAGCCCCTATCATCGCCAGCATATAGCCACCATCCTTCGGCTATGGGAATGTAACCAACAATGTCCCCTGAGGAACCAAGGATTTTGACTTGGGGAAAAGTGTCGGGACAACAAATTTTATACCATCTAGGACTGTTATCTTTGTCCTTCAAACAGAGGGAGAACCAATTAGCCCACCGCGAGGTAACACCTTAGGGTCACGTGAGGGTAAGGAAAGGGTTTAGCCACCGAGAGGTGGGGTTGCCCTTTTCGGGGCGGGTGCTCTGCCTGTAGGCAGGGGTAGACACCATAGGGTATCATTAGGGATAATAATTCCTCCTGACCTCAGCAGATCTGATCCAGCTATATATGAGAATCATCTAACTGTAAGTGCTATATCTCTTACCTTCAATACTAAGTGACCTACTGCATTGTTGTCTACGGTGGGTCTTGATTCTACCTTCAATCTGGCATTTGATATAATATCATGAAATACTTGGAATCAAAACTTCTTTTAAATATTATCCAGTAAAAGTTAAATTTTAAATTGAGTAGCTGATATTTCTGTGATATATTTGATGATAGCTTTTCACACTACTATATGACACTCTGTGATTGTAAATTTAAGAAATGTCACCTGACAATGTAACAGATGATTTTTTAAAATTTATGTTCCTGTCACCTATACAGAGGTGCCCCCGTGACGTCCACCATCTATTTGGATATCTTCTCTATCAACTTTCAATGTTCTTTTCTGAGCCTACCATGTTGATCACGGTTATCGGCGAATCAGTTTTCCACGTCAGAGAAAATCACAAATATGGGAAAAGTCAGTGAGGCGCAAATGTGGGACAAATTACTGAAGTGCAAATGTGGGACAAATTATTAAAAGGCAAATGTGGGACAAATTATTGAAGCGCAAATGTGGGACAAATTAGTAAAGCTCAAATGAGGGACGAATTATTGAAGCACAAATGTGGTACAACATGATAAAGTTTAAGCATTGAATTAAAGGAGGTGGCACGCATCAATTAAAGAAGAATTTCAGAAATTTTATTCCCTGTCACCTATGCAGAGCAGGGGTTTATTCACGTCAAAAATTGTAAAATGTCAATCCAAGAATGTAACAGAAAAATTGCTGAAATTTATTAACCTGTCTACTTGGTAGAGCAGGGGTCTATGACAGAAAAAAAATTGTTTATTGTCACCCGAAAATGTAAAAGAAAAATTATTGAAATTTATTAAGCTGTCAACTAGGTAGAGGAGGAGTATATTACACCCAAAATTCATGAATTTCACCTGAAAATGTAACAGAAAAATTAGTTATTTTTTTACCTGCTACTACGTATAGCAGTGGTACATCACACCCAAAAATTGGTGAATTTCACCCGAAAATGCAACAGACAATTTTTTTTTTACCTGTCTACTAGGTATAACAGTGGTACATCACACCCAAAAATGTTTGAAATGAACCCGAAAATGTAACAGACAAATTTGTTGTTTTTTTTTTACCTGTCTACTAGGTATAGCAGTGGTACATCACACCCAAAAATTTGTGAATTTCACCCGAAAAATGTAACAGACAAATTTTGTATTTTTTTTTTTACCTGTCTACTAGGTATAGCAGTGATACATCACACCCAAAAATTGGTGAATTTCACCCGAAAATGTAACAGACAAATTTGTTATTTTTTTTACATGTCTACTAGGTATAGCAGTGGTACATCACACCAAAAAATTTGTGAATTTCACTCGAAAATGTAACAGACAAATTAGTAAAATGTTTTTACCTGTCTACTAGGTACAGCAGGGGTACATCACACCCAAAAATTGATAAATTTCACCCAAAAATGTAACAGACAAAGTAGTGAAATTACAAAATAAAAAACATTAAATAAAAATATTTATGAGGTGGAGTTCCATATGGAGTAGGAGTTTTTAGGAGGCAGTAGATATAGCAGTGTAGGTGGTAGCGGCGGTGGGGAAGGACGAGGTAGCCAATACTGGTTTTAATTTAATTTTTTTTTTTATTATTATTGCACACTCCAAAAAAGTGCAAAATATCCAAAATAGAAGAATTAGCAATTGCGGTGTAGTATAACAGTGGCTGTTTAATACATGTCTATTCTGAAAAAGATATGGACAAGTCCTGTGGGATCCATGCCTGGTTCATTTTAATGAACGTGAGCTTGTCCACATTAGCTGTGGACAGGCGGCTGCGCTTGTCTGTGATGACGCCCCCTGCTGTGCTAAACACACGTTCAGATAATATACTGGCTGCAAGGCAGGCCAGCACCTCCAAGGCGCAAAGGGCAAGCTCAAGCCATGTGCCCAATTTGGAGACCCAGAAGTTGAAGGGGGCAGACCCATCATTCAGTACGTGTAGGCATGTGCACACATACTGCTCCACCATGTTGGTGAAATGCTGCCTCCTGCTAAGCCATTCCATATCAGCTGGTGGTGCTGGTTGTTGTGGCGTGCTGACAAAGCTTTTGCACATTTCAGCCATGCTAACCCTGCCTTCTGAGATGCTGGTGGTGACCCTCCTGCGTTGGCGACCTCTTCCTCTGCCTTCGCCTTGTGCTTTTACTGTGCCCCCGCTGTCAGGTGGGAATGCCACCAGCAGCGCGTCTACCAGCGTGCGCTTGTACTCGCGCATCTTACGATCACGCTCCAGTGACGGAATTAAGGACTATACATCGTCCTTGTAATGGGGATACAGCAGTGTGGCCACCCGGTAATCACCACAAGTTAGAATGTGGGCAACTCGGCGGTCGTTGCGGAGACACTGCAGCATGTAATCGCTCATGTGTGCCAGGCTGAACAGAGGCAATGAAAATCTGTACTCTGTGGGAGGTTTATCACCTGTGTCCTCTGTATCCCCCCAGCCATGAACCAATGATGGCCATTAGATGGTCTGGGTGCCACCCTGCAGTGAACAAGTTTCCTCCTCCTTCTCCATCTCCTCCTCTTCATCCTCCACCTCGTCATCCTCTAGAACTGTGCCCTGGCTGGACAATTGTGTACCTGGTGTTTGTGGGTGCAGGAACCCACCCTCGGAGCTACTTGCGAATGACTGGCCGGAAACCCTACAAAATGATCCTTCTTCCTCCTCCTGTGCCACATCCTCTTCCATCATCGCCATTGGTTTTTCAAGGAGACAGATGGGCCACACTTTATGAAGCAGTTCTGACATATCAGGGTAATTTTTAGGAATCTCTGCACCACCAAATTGAGCACATGCGCCAGGCAAGGGATGTGCGTCAAATCGGCTAGTCCCAGAGCTGCTACGAGATTTTGCCCATTATCACACACTACCAGGCCGGGATTGAGGCTCACTGGCACCAACCACTCATCGGTCTGTTGTTTAAGGCCCATCCACAGCTCCTGCACGTTGTGGGGTTTGTCCCCCAAACAGATAAGCTTTAAAACTGCCTGCTGTCATTTACCCCTGGCTGTGCTGAAGTTGGTGGTGAAGGTGTTACACTGACCGGATGAGGAGCCAGTAGAGGATGAGGAAGCGGAGTAGGAGGAGGAGGAAGCAACAGGAGGCAAACTGAAGCGCCCTGCAATCCTCGGTGGTGGAAGGACATGCGCCAAACTGCTATCCGCCTCAGGCCAAGCCACCACTGCATTTACCTAGTGTGCTGTTATGGAGATATAACGTCCTTGACTGTGCATACTGGTCCACATATCCGTAGTGAGGTGCACCTTGCCACAGATGGCGTTGCGCAGTGCACACCTG
Source organism: Bufo gargarizans (assembly GCF_014858855.1). NCBI lineage: Eukaryota > Metazoa > Chordata > Amphibia > Anura > Bufonidae > Bufo > Bufo gargarizans. Next base: position 405,174,494 of record NC_058082.1, on the reverse strand, counting down.
ATTTTGTCCCCCACTTTGTTGTGCAGGGAACCAAGTGGGGATTCCCTGGAAAAGTAGTGGCAGCTGGGCACAACGTACTGTAGGACAGCCAGTGCGATAAGGCCTTTAAAACTGTTTGCGGGGTTGCAGGTGGCACTGTCACTCCAGAGGTGGATGAAGAGGCCGAGACTGCAGCTGAAGAGGAAGCTGGAGGAGCCAGACATTCCATATCAGCTGGTGGTGCTGGTTGTTGTGGCATGCTGACAAAGCTTTTGCACATTTCAGCCATGCTAACCCTGCCTTCTGAGATGCTGGTGGTGACCCTCCTGCATTGGCGACCTCTTCCTCTGCCTTCGCCTTGTGTGCTTTCACTGTGCCCCCGCTGTGAGGTGGGAATGCCACCAGCAGCGACGCACCAGAGTGCGCTTGTACTCGCGCATCTTACGATCACGCTCCAGTGACGGAATTAAGGACTGTACATTGTCCTTGTAATGGGGATACAGCAGTGTGGCCACCCGGTAATCACCACAAGTTAGAATGTGGGCAACTCGGCGGTCGTTGCGGAGACACTGCAGCATGTAATCGCTCATGTGTGCCAGGCTGAACAGAGGCAATGAAAATCTGTACTCTGTGGGAGGTTTATCACCTGTGTCCTCTGTATCCCCCCAGCCATGCACCAATGATGGCCATTAGATGGTCTGGGTGCCACCCTGCTGTGAACAAGTTTCCTCCTCCTTCTCCATCTCCTCCTCTTCATCCTCCACCTCATCATCCTCTAGAACTGTGCCCTGGCTGGACAATTGTGAACCTGGTGTTTGTGGGTGCAGGAACACACCCTCGGAGCCACTTGCGAATGACTGGCCGGAAACCCTACAAAATGATCCTTCTTCCTCCTCCTCCTCCTGTGCCACATCCTCTTCCATCATCGCCATTGATTTTTCAAGGAGACATAGAAGTGGGATAGTAACGCTGAGAATGGCGTTATCGGCACTGGCCATGTTGGTGGAGTACTCGAAACAGCACAACAAGGAACAAAGGTCTAGCATGGAGGCCCAGTCATTGGTGGTGAAGTGGTTCTGTTCCGCAGATCGATTCACCCATGCGTGCTCCAGCTGAAACTCAACTATCGCCTGCTGCTGCTTGCACAGTCTGGCCAGCATGTGCAAGGTGGAGTTCCACCTTGTGGGCACGTCACATATAAGGCAGTGAGCGGGAAGGCCGAAGTTAAGCTGCAGCGCTGGCAGGCAAGCAACAGCAGGATGAGAACACCGAAAGCGCTCACAGATGGGCCACACTTTATGAAGCAGCTCTGACATATCAGGGTAATTTTTAGGAATCTCTGCACCACCAAATTGAGCACATGTGCCAGGCAAGGGATGTGCGTCAAATCGGCTAGTCCCAGAGCTGCTACGAGATTTTGCCCATTATCGCACAGTACCAGGCCGGGATTGAGGCTCACTGGCACCAACCACTCATTGGTCTGTTGTTTAAGGCCCATCCACAGCTCCTGCGTATTGTGGGGTTTGTCCCCCAAACAGATAAGCTTTAAAACTGCCTTCTGTCATTTACCCCTGGCTGTGCTGAAGTTGGTGGTGAAGGTGTTACGCTGACCGGATGAGGAGCCAGTAGAGGATGAGGAAGCGGAGGAGGAGGAAGCAACAGGAGGCAAACTGAAGTGCCCTGCAATCCTCGGTGGTGGAAGGACATGCGCCAAACTGCTATCCGCCTCAGGCCAAGCCACCACTGCATTTACCTAGTGTGCTGTTATGGAGATATAACGTCCTTGACTGTGCTTACTGGTCCACATATCCGTAGTGAGGTGCACCTTGCCACAGATGGCGTTGCGCAGTGCAAACCTGATTTTGTCCCCCACTTTGTTGTGCAGGGAACCAAGTGGGGATTCCCTGGAAAAGTAGTGGCAGCTGGGCACGACGTACTGTAGGACAGCCAGTGCGATAAGGCCTTTAAAACTGTTTGCGGGGTGGCAGGTGGCACTGTCACTCCAGAGGTGGATGAAGAGGCCGAGACTGCAGCAGAAGAGGAAGCTGGAGGAGCCAGAGACATTTTGTGGTTTTTGAGGTGTCTACTCCAGTGCAGCTCATACTTTGCACTTAAATATCTGGTCATGCATGTTGTGCTCAGGTTGAGCATGTTTATGCCTCGCTTCAGGCTCTGATTGCACAGCGTGCAAACCACTCGTCTCCTGTCGTCAGCACATTGTCTGAAGAACTGCCACACCAGGGAACTCCTTGGAGCTGGCTTTGGTGTGCTCAGTCCCCTGCTGCGGTGGGCAGTAGCAGGCTTACTGTCTAGGGGACGACCGCTCCGTTTTTGCACTCTGCTCCTTCTTCTGCTGTGCTGGTGGCTCTGTGCGACCACCGCCTCTTCCTCCAAACTACATCGGTCACTCGCATGACCTTGATTCAATGTGGGGTCGAGGAAGACCTCATTGTCCTCCACATCATCTTCCACCCAGTCTTTACCCCTCCCCTCCTTGTCAGTCTGCACACTTTTGAAAGCCCCAGCAGTTGGTACCTGTGTTTTGTCATCATCCGAGATGTGCTGCTATGGTCCTCCCATGTACCCATGTACTCATCTTGAAACATAACTGGTTGGGCATCGGTGCACTCAATCTCTTCCACTTCTGGGGCGGGGATAGGTGGATGGACCTGGGAAACCCTGCTAACAGAGTCATCAAAAAGCAGAAGAGACTGCTGCATGACTTGGGGCTCAGACTGCTTGGCTGATTTGCAAGGGGGAGAGGTGAAAGACTGATGGACATCGGCTGCAGGTGTCAACTCTGATATTTCAGCAGAAGACTGGGTGGGAGACAAAGTGAAGGAACTGGAGGCACTGTCAGCAACCCAGACTATCACTAAACTCTGGTGTCTTCCCCTCTGCTTTTAAACATGCTACCATTACACCCATCCTCAAAAAGCCTTCACTTGACCCATCTTCCTTGTCCAGTTATCGCCCCATATCACTTCTTCCGTATGCCTCAAAGCTACTTGAACAACATGTCCATTCAGAACTGTCCTCCCACCTCTCCTCCTGCTCCCTCTTTGACCGCCTACAATCTGGCTTCCGAACCCACCACTCTACCGAGACTGCCCTTACCAAAGTCACCAATGACCTACTGACCTCTCTGGCACAGACATCACCACCTTACTATCAAGAATCCCACAATGTCTATCTTCTATATCATCCTTCTTTGCCTCTCGCTTTCTTAAACTTAACATGGATAAGACAGAATTCATAATCTTTCCCCCATCTTGTTCAACCCCCCCAACAGACCTATCTATCACGATCAATGGCTGCACATTATCCCCAGTCAACAAAGCCCGCTGCCTTGGAGTGACCTTAGATTCTGCCCTTTCCTTCCGACCGCACGTCCAAGCCCTTTCCACCACCTGCCGCCTCCAACTCAAAAACATCTCCCACATCCGTGGTTTCCTTAACTTTGAATCTGCGAAAATGCTCATACATGCCCTCATTATCTCCCGCCTAGACTACTGCAACATTCTCCTCTGTGGCCTTCCATCTAACACTCTCGCACCCCTCCAATCTATCCTCAACTCTGCTGCCCGATTAATCCACCTCTCACCTTATTACTCTTCTGCCTCTCCCCTCTGCCAATCCCTTCACTGGCTCCCCATTGCCTAACGAATCCACTTCAAAGTACTAACAAACACATACAAGGCCGTCCATAACCTGTCCCCCCCTACATCTCTGAGCTACTTTCCCGATACATCCCCACACGCACTCTCCGATCCTCACAAGACCTCCTTCTTTCTTCTCCTCTTATCGCCTCTTCCCACAATCGACTCCAAGATTTCTCCCGTGCATCCCCCATACTCTGGAACTCGCTACCCCAACATATCAGACTCTCACCTACAGTGGAATCCTTCAAAAGAAACCTGAAAACCCACCTCTTCAGACAAGCCTACAACCAGTGACCCTGCTGCCTCTATACCGCCATGACCAACTTAACCCTCACCTACTGTGTCCTTCTCCCATACCATGTAGATTGTAAGCCCTCACGGGCAGGGCCCTCTCTCCTTCTGTACCAGTTTGTAACTCATCTTGTTTATGATTAGTGCAATTGTCTGTTATGTATGTGCACCGCTTATCATATGTACAGCGCTATGGAATGAATGGCGCTTTAATAATAAATAATAATAATCTACTATCGCCTGTACTTGTTCTGGCCTCACCATTCATAGAGCCGCATTAAGCCCGACCAAATACCGCTGCAGGTTCTGTCGCCTACTCGCACCTGAGAAAGGGGTTTAACTTGTGCGTGTAGCTGGCACAGATTGACCACGTCCTCTCCCTGCAACAGGAGCTCCACCAGCAGCACCACGACCTGGGCCACATCCCTTATTTGACGCTCTCCTCATATTTCTCAAATTTAGGATCTTTCCCTAAATGGGTGCTTAATTAATAGAAGAATAGAACAACAGTATGTAAAGATTGTATCTCACACATACAGATGCAGACTAGGCCTCAATTAAAGAGTTTGCTCAAAACGGGTGTTTTTCAAATAACTAAATATAACAACAGTATCTAAAGGGTGTATCTCACACGCCCTAATCCAGACTAGTCCGCAATTAAAGATTTTTGCCAAAAACGGCTGTTTTTCTAATTATTCAATACAACAGTATCTAAAGGGTGTATCTCACACGCCCTGATCCAGACTAGGCCGCAATTAAAGTTTTTTTTTAACCAAAATGGCTGTTTTTCAAATTATTGAATAGAACCACAGTATCTAAAGGGTGTATCTCACACGTACAGATGTAGACTAGGCCGCAATGAAAGTTTTTTGCCCAAAATGGGTGTTTGTTTAATAACTGACTATGACAGCAGCATATAACCCTTGCATTTCACACGTGCTGATGCAGCAAGGGCTAAAAAATTGTGTATTTTGCCCAAAAAGGCTGTTTTTTTTAAAATAAAAGAATATAACCACAGTATCTAAAGTGTGTATCTCACACGTACAGATCCAGACTAGGCCGGAATTTAAGTTTTTTGCCCAAAATGGCTGTTTTTCAAATTATTGAATAAAACCACATTATCTCAAGTGTGTATCTCACACGTACAGATCCAGACTAGGCCGCAATTAACAAAGTTTTTGACCCAAAATGGGTGTTTGTTTAATAACAGAATATGACAGCAGTATATAACCCTTGAATTTCACTTGTGCTGATGCAGCAAGGGCTGTAAAATGGTGTATTTTGCCCAAAAAGTGTGTTTTATTAATAGAAGAATATAACCACAGTATCGAAAGGGTGTATCACACACACCCTGATCCAGACTAGGCCGCAGTTAAAGATTTTTGGCCAAAAATTGCTGTTTTTCAAATAACTGAATAGAACCACAGTATCTAAAGGGTGTATCTTACTCGTACTGAGCCAGACTAGGCCACAATTATTATTTTTTGCCCAAAATGGGTGTTTGTTTAACAACAGAATATGACAGCATTATATAAACCTTGAATTTCACACATTCGGATGCAGCAATTGGTGTAAAATTGTGTATTTGGCCCAAAAAGGGTGTTTTATTAATAGAAGAATATAACCATAGTATCCAAAGGGTGTATCTCACACCGACTGATCCAAATTAGGCCACAATCAAAGTTTTTTGCCCAAAATGGTTGTCCTTTAAATAACTGAATTAAACCACAGTATCTCAAGTGTGTATCTCACATGTACAGATCCAGACTAGGCTGGAATTTAAGTTTCTTGCGCAAAATGGCTGTTTTTCAAATAACTGAATATAACCACAGTATCTAAAGTGTGTATCTCACAATGACATATGCAGAAAAGGCTGCAAAATTAACGGGTGTTTGTTTAATAACAGAATATAACAGCAGTATATAACCTTTGAATTTCACATGTGCTGACACAGCTAGGGCTGTAAAATTGTGTAATTTGCCGAAAAAGGGTGTTTTATTAATGGAAGAATATAGCCACAGTATCTAAAGAGTGTATCTCACACGGACTGATCCAAACTAGGCCGCAATTTAAGTTTTTTGCACAAAATGGCTGTTCTGCAAATATCTGTTTAGAACTACAGTATCTAGGGGGCGGAGCTAGCGCCTGAGCTGAATGGCAGCGTCCGGCTGAAGCTCCTGCTTACAACCTGCTGTGGGGACGGCAATCTTTAGCCTAAAGAGCGGAAAAATTTTCAAATACGGTGGACAGAAGCATGGAGATGCTACCCTGCAAGCTAAACCCTCTCCTGCTGTGTCAGACATGACAAAATATTTGAAGAAACAGCAAGCAATCGGACCGGCCAAGGAATCCAAGATGGCCACGGCTCCCTGCAGCGCTACACGCGGCCGTGCATCGAGCCAATCCGAGGGGGAAGAGGACATGGGGGAAGCTGGTGAGTCACAAAACCTCCCGATCTCACGCCGCTTTATTAAACAAGCTTTAGAAGAAGCTATTCACCCTATCTATTCCAAGCTACAGGAGATATCCTACAAGATATCCAACAGATAGGCCACAGAGTGGACTCGCTGGAGACTATCCAGGCAGTGGTGTTGGGTCATAGTGCTGCAGTCACACAATCTCTGTCAGCCTGCCAATTTCATGTGAACCAGCTATATGCATCCCTGAAAGACCAGGAAAACCGAAGCAGGCGGAATAACCCCCGGTTCAGAGGGATCCCAGAATCGGTTTCGGACTCTGAAATCCTGAGTGCTATCATGAAGATAGTTGCCTCTTTGCTAGGTGACTTTGACCCGGCCATGCTTATAATTGAACGGGCTCATAGAGCTTTACACCCACGTCCTAAGGACAGTGACCATCCTAAGGACGTTATCTGCCGACTCCTGAATTTTAAGGATAAAGAAGCGATCTTGAAAGTGGCTAGAATCACACCCACGATTCTCCTGGAGGAGGCCCCCATACAAATATTCCAGGACTTATCTCCGTCTACTTTGCAAAAAAGGAGACCTCTAAGGCCTTTCACATCACTGCTCAAGGAGAGAAAGATCTTATACAGATGGACATTCCCGTTTGGGCTTTCTTTTCTGGTGGCTGGTAATAGGATCACTATCTCCTCCTTCTCAGATCTCTCAGAAGCATGTAATGCTCTGGACTCTCCTCCACTGGATATTCCAGACTGGGATAAAGCACAAGATATTTAATCTCTGCCTCCTCTACCTGTTCTACAGCCCTGGGAAGTTTCTGCAACACCAAAGAAGCAAAGATCCAAGAAGTCTAAGGACATAACAACACCTAAGAAGACTTTATCCTCCCAAGATGGTTTCTGAGGACTATTAATCTGCTCTAACATCTTATATTGAAAGTACATTGTTAACTGTCCTATATTTTCCTCAACTTTCTTCCCCTACGTATCTGATATTGATATGTCTGGGGTCTACCTATCACAATCTTCATTTCCCTTTATATCTTATTATTTCATACCTCCTCTTTCATCTATCTCTGCCCCTTGTATTCCCACTTTCTGGCACTTCTGTCCAATTGATGTCTCCTCTCATAACCCCCATTTGGAGCTCTTTCTGTCTTCCTCCTTTCAAATTTTTCATTTGCTTATCCCCACCTCGATGCAGGTTACTAGTGAATGGAAATTCACTTTCCCCCTATCCATTACTGGTTGTTGGTCGTACAACCACACAATATGTTATTTTACTACTTAGTATGGTTTCAAGTTTTAGTTCTTTCTTTAACATGTTATTATGTGGAGCTTTTTGATCTTGCCATGCTATCTGCTCACAGCTACACTCCGTGTCTTATTGTACCAGAACCATGTCAGACTTAAACATAGTTTCCTACAATGTAAAGGGTTTGAGATCCCCCTCTAAGCGAAGCCAAATCTTTTCCCTTCTATGGAAGGAAAGAAGTTCTGTGGTTTTCCTACAGGAAACCCACTTCAAGCATAACAAGTACCCTGTTCTCTCATTTTCTAGATTCCCCACATGGTATCACTGTGGCGCTAGCGGGGCGGCTTCTAGGGGGATCAGCATTGGTTTCCGCAGAGGCATCCCTTTCACTTACATAAGTCATATCCAAGACCCAGAGTGCCGCTTCATTATTTTAAAAGGTAAAATTGGCCAAACGCTTTACACCTTTGTAAACGCTTATGCTCCTGATGCTGACCAATCTAGATGGCTTGCTGAACTTCTTTCCTTAGTGGAGACGCATAGAGAGGGAATTCTTATTCTAGCAGGTGATCTGAAAATGGCCTTTAACCCCCTGATAGATACTTCCTCGAAAAAATCAGCTCTATCTGCAAGGGCAACCCGCGCTACTCTGGCTAGACTGTTTAACCTAGGGCTTACTGATGTTTGGAGGTGTCTAAATCCTAATGTTATTGACTATTCCTTTTTCTCCTCAGCCAACAATTCTTATAGCAGAATCGACTACATATTGATCTCAAAGGAATACTTGCAACTCTGCTCCGCTGCAAGAATAGGGTCCATGACGCTTTCGGATCATTCACCAATCTTCTGCTCTCTCCGCCCTCCTCAGGGACTGGGTAAGAAAACCGGTTGGTGGTTCAATGAGTCTATTCTGAATAATGCGACGCACAAGAATCATATACTAACCCTTTTAAGTGAATACTTTCACATAAACCAAACTCCTGACACCTCTCCTAGCACCTTGTGGAATGCCCATAATAGACTACAAACATTCCTTCCCTCTTTAATCCACCCAGATCAGGTAGGATTTATAAAAGGGAGAGAGGGGAAGGATAATGTTATGAAAATATTGAATGCTATGTTTTTCTCCTCCCTAAAAAAGATCCCTATAGTCCTTCTAGGTACTGATGCTGAGAAAGCATTTGATAGAATAGACTGGGTATTTATAAACCTCACACTTTCTAAATTCAACATCCCGGAACAATTCTCCAACGTGATTGCAGCTATGTATCACTCTTCCTCAGCATCAGTATCAGTTAATTGTACTTTATCCACCAGCTTCCGTATACAAAATGGTACTAGGCAGGGATGCTCCCTTTCCCCCCTTATATTTGTGCTTGTTATGGAAACACTTCTACAAGCTTTAAGACAGCAGAAAGACAGCTTGGGACTTAGAGTTGGGGAACAAGAAATCAAATTGGCTGCCTTTGCGGACGATCTCTTAATCCTCACAACTAATCCGAAAAAATCCCTCCCATCCATCCTATCACTGTTAGAACTATTTGGCTCCTTATCTAACTTTAAAGTCAACCCCGCCAAATCCCAACTCCTACATAGAGGCTTTCCTCCTTCAGAAATCAAATCTCTTGCACTTCAATCACCATTTAATTGGTCCACACAACTACTTACTTACCTACCTAGGGATAAAAATTTCTCCTAATACTGCAGACCTATATAAACTTAACTTTGTCCCACTCCTACATTCTATTATTGCTCAGATGGACTTATTGGACCTCCCTTACCTCTCATGGTTTGGCTGAAAAAAATTTGGTATCTGCATTGATCTTACCCAGATTAACATATGTCATGCAGACCCTCCCTATCAAACTTCTGGAATCCTTTTTCAATAAGTTTAATAAAGTGGTGCGCAAGTTTGTCTGGAAGGGTCGTAGATCCAGAATCTCTTTTGACACTCTCACCAAGCCCAAACACCTAGGTGGTATCAATCTCCCTGATCCTGAAAACTACTTGAAAGCTATACATCTAGCCAGAGTAGTGGACTGGATTAGAGCTCCTCCCCATAAGGTTTGGGTACATATGGAAAAAAGTTTCCTCCCCTTCTCTCCTAGAGCTTTACTGCTATCTGGGAAGCCCTTCCCCTTACCCCATCAAATCCAAAACTCATTGATAAGGTGTACGTTAGCAGTATGGGACTGGTTCTCATTCCATGACAATGTATTAACCATCCCTTCACCGCTTCTCACCCTTAAAGATATTATGGACCTGGCTCCTCCAGATTTGAAAGAGACATGCCTCCCCCAGATTAGACGCTCAGATTTATTTATCTCTGAGATTCTAAGCGTTGATGGTAAAGTCCATCCCCTATCATCTCTCTTTGTAAATCTGAAGGACTCCTTGGCTCTTTCCTTCACACAAAACTTCCTCAAGACTGAGGTCCCATCTATACTCAACTCCTCCCCTCTGCAGCAATTTTCTTCCTGGTTTGACACTACAATTGGGACAAAATTACCACCTCAAAGAATCATTTCATCCCTATACAAACGGTTGAAAACTCCCACATCTCTTACCAAACCAGCAATTGTTGGTACATGGGAAAAAGATCTAGATCGCTCCTTAACACCTACAGAAATCAAGTTGATGTTTACTATACCGCACAAAATTTCTAGATGTGTCCGAATACAAGAAAATGGCTACAAAGTTATGATGAGAAACTCCAGAAAATCTTGCTTTATACTTCCCTAATGTTTCTAATGTTTGTTGCAGATGCAAAGCCTCTAAGGGCACCTTTTATCATATATGGTGGAGCTGTCAAATCATCAATGACTTGTGTTCCCCTGACCTAACCCTTCTCAGTTTGGGGTTAAATAGGGTTAGCAAAAAGGTTAGATCTTTGTTTCTTATACTCTTAGCTGCTGCCAGAATCCTAGTTGTGGCTGCTTGGCTCTCTACTGAGGCCCCGGTAGAAGCCAAATGGGTCCAAAAAGTTGACCAGATATACAGATTGGAGGAACTCTCCCACTGGGAAGCACATACACGCCCCATCTTCTTAGATATATGGTCTCCATGGAAGAGTTTCAGGGGTTTCTCTTGATCCCCCTTATCCCCTCATTCCCCCCCCCAAAAAAAAACCTTCCTCCACCTGCCTTCCCTTTACATCTCGAGGCATACATTGGCTATCTGTACAATGTTGATCTATAATGATAGCTAGTAATTATATCTAGGAGTAGTTAAGCCCACATTTATGGTTTAATTTGTTGTAAATTTTTTCCTTAAGTTAATTTTTGACTTTATGTAAACCATATCTCAGAAATGTGCCTATGAGTACGATATATTAACATTTGCCTTCATTTGTCCGTACTAAGATTGTATTCATTGGGGGGGCGGAGCTAGCCGCGAGCCGGGATGGACGTCTGATCCCAGAGCTCTTCACAGACACTGCTGCAGCTTCGGTATAGCCGGTGTTATATCCCCTTAAAATGGTGAAGACGAACAAGGAAAGAAGCGACACAGCACAGAGTACCCAAAAAGCGGTTCACACGCAGTCAGAGATGGATCGCTTCTTGAAAAAACGAAGTTTCTCGCCAGCTCACAGAGCCAAGATGGCGCCGGAGGGTGCCAGAGCAGCCGCGCTGCCGGATGATTCGGATGGGGAAAGTTCCTGCGCAATGTCGGAGGGACCCGAACCTGCGGACCTGCCTCTATCCAGAGCCTTCTTCAAGAAGACACTCTACAAGGCGCTGCAGCCCTTACACAAGGACATTTCGGATATAAAGACGGAGGTAAAGCAGATTGGGGGCCGCGTTATGGCGCTGGAGGAGACGCAGGCAGCTATCGCTAGTCACGGGGAGGCTGTACGGAAGGTCTTACAAGATCACAGCACTCACCTCACCTCGGCGCTTCTCCACCTAGAAGACCAGGAAAACAGGAGCAGGCGGAAGAATGTCCGCATAAGAGGGGTGCCAGAGGACGTCCCGCCGGGAGAAATTATACCCGCGGTAACCGCCATTTTCTCATCACTGATAGGGGAAGAGAAGGCCGCACAGATTGTGATTGAGAGGGCCCATAGGGCTCTAAGGCCTAAGCCACTTGAAAACGGCCCCCCTAGAGATATAATATGCGGTTTACTGAACTTTTTGGACACTGCCACCATTTTAAAAGCTGCTAGAGACGCCAAAGATATCTCCTATAATGGAGTACGCATACAATTTTTCCAGGATCTGGCGTCCAGCACTCTGGCCAAACGCAGAGCTCTGAAGCCAGTCACAGATGCCTTGAGATCCCATAAGCTGCCAGTGAGATGGCTCTTTCCATTTGGCCTTGCAACATCTAAGGCTGGTCAGCAGATCATCATTAGAACACCGCAGGACTTAGCAGCTGCATGGGACAAGCTGGGTATCACCCCTGTGGAGGTGCAGTCGTGGATGCCAGTTCCAGAGGATTTGGGCTTACCGGACCTGCCTGAGATTCCAACATGGCAGGTAGTCAAGAAACCGAAATCGCCCAAGAACAGGAAGATCACCTGAATTAAGGAAGGACTCTCCTGTTAAAGTCACACTTTTATTTCTCCAGTTCTACACATAGTCTTACGCATATATCCTTGGTGCGTCACCAAGGTGGGCACATGTATGTGGGCTGGAAATCCTCTGATGACACACATAGAGATCTTTTCTGGTTATATGTTCAATTTATTATTTTTGATACCAATTAACCACTTTATAGTAGAGAAGTATCTACTACATGTATATTTAATAGTACTTGTCACCTTTGCTTGAAGGTGCCTAGAGCAGTTAAGATTATTTTTCTCACCGTTATAGGTTCATACTTTGCAGTATTACATTGAATTCATTATTTGTAGTCACCCGCCGTACAAAAAGGTGTTAAATTAGCTGTTATGTCATAGCAGCTTGTCTTGATGTTACAGGCTTTCCTCTCTCCCATGCAGAGGTGGGGTGTTGTGCCGGGCGGGTTCCATCCTCCCTGCCCGTTAGGCGGGGTGGGTGGGACTGGCTCTGGTGGAACGCTTCCACCCACATTGTGGATAATGTTGGTAATTGCCTGCCACCCATTGTCCATTGTTGCAGTTCATTGTAAAAATGTTTTCCCCCGGTTCCATACCTTTGCTGGGCTCTTAATGGTTCAAAAACCCTTCCTTCCACATGTAGGCTATGGCTAATCTAAACATACTGTCACATAATGTGAATGGTCTCAATATCCCACAAAAAAAGAAGACAAATTTTCAACCTATTGCTGAAACAAAAAGCAGACATTGTCCTTTGGCAGGAGACTCACTTCCGCCATGATCATACCCCCTCATTACCTACAGCAAAATATGCGCAGTGGTTTCATGCGACTTATTCCTCTGCCTCTAGAGGTGTCTCCATTGCTATTAGCTCATCAATCCCATTCAAATTGACCAAATCCTTTGTTGATCCAGAGGGACGATTACTTATCCTTCAGGGCACCATTTTTAGTGAAAAGATTACTATAGCCAATATGTACGCCCCGAACTCAGGTCAGATTCCCTGGCTAATAAAGGCGCTTAGGAAAATTAAAGAATACTCAGAAGGTATGCTAGTGGTAGGGGGGGATCTGAATGTTTCACTGGACATTGTCACACCAAGAGCTAATAACATCAATAGGAAACAAATGGGGAGATTGATGATGGCTTTAGCGGAGGTACGTCTGATTGATGTTTGGAGGACTGTTCATCCAACAGAGTCAGACTCTACGTATTATTCACATGTCCACAACTCATATAGTCGGATAGACCACCTTTTCATGACTGACGCATACATTACTAATGTGAGGGAGGTGGAGATAGGGAATATAGTGATCTCAGATCATGCCCCTGTTAAAATGTCTTTGTCCCTTCAAGAACTCCCTCATAGAGCTTGGTCGTGGAGGTTAAACACTACACTTCTGGAGTCGCAACCATACATAGACTCACTGTCAGCCAAATTAGAAAATTATTTTACAATAAATGCTACTCCAGATATCTCTACCCCAATACTTTGGGAAGCCCATAAGGCTTACATAAGAGGGGAATTGATAGCATTGGGATCCCACGTCAAGAAAAAATCCACGAAGGAACTGATGTCCCTGCTTTCCCAGATTCAAACACAAGAAAAATTGCACAAACTGACACATTCTGAGATCCATAAAAACGCCCTGGTCATACTTAGACGCAAAGTGAAAGACCTTCTCAATATCAAAGGGACAAGGTCCTTATTGCTTTTGAAGAGTAAAATATATGAACATGGGGACAAAGGCAACAGAATGATGTCCTATCTAATTAAGAAGAGAAGGGAAAAAACCTTTGTCTCATCGATTAAAACTGGTCCCACTTTGAGAGTAACATCGACCCCACTCATAGCTAAAGCATTCCAATCTTTCTACTCACAACTTTACAACCTTCCAACTCCGAATATAGACTCTGTATCGGGTGAAAAAACGATAACCTCATTAATAGAGAAGTTCTTGACATCGATTAAAGCTCCGTCACTTTCAGTAGAGGAAGGCGAGCATCTTCTTAGACCCTTCTCTGTGACGGAAGTTGAGAAGACACTTAATTCCATCCCCATAGGAAAAAGCCCAGGACCTGATGGGTTGCCCATTATTTATTTTAAAAAGTTTAAGAAGGTTCTGTTACCTCGTTTTACGGATCTTTGCAACTCACTGTTGGGGGGGATGTCGCTAGCTCCCCAGGCCTTGAGGGCGCATATCACCATCCTGCATAAAGAAGGGAAAGACCCAGAGGAATGTGGGAGCTACAGAACTATATCCCTTCTCAACTGTGACTTGAAGTGGTGGTCTAAATTGTTAGCCTATAGGATTTCTCCGTTACTGACTAGACTTATTGACCCTGAACAGGTTGGGTTTGTCCCTAGTAGAGAAGGGAAACACAACATTTGGAGAATAATTCACCTAATTCATAATGCTCGGGTCACAAACACCCCCTTGTTACTACTGGGTACTGATGCAGAGAAGGCATTCGACAGGGTAAATTGGGACTTTATCAGTGCTACTTTGTTGAAATTTGGTTTCCCTCCGGTATTTGTCTCAGCCATATTCTCACTGTACTCGTGCCCAATGGCTCAGGTATTGGTTAATGGTGCCCTGTCGGATGCCTTCCCCATCAGAAATGGGACTAGACAGGGATGTCCCCTCTCACCCACACTATTTATTTTATGTTTGGAAATGTTCCTCCTAAGAATTAGACAAGCTGATGATATTCAAGGTGTTTCTATAGGCCAATATCATCACAGAACTGCTGCATTCGCAGACGACCTGCTAATCATAATTTCTAATCCTGAAAAAGCTCTCCCCGCCATAATGTCCCTATTCGATCAATACAATATAGTCTCTAATTTCAAAATAAACTTCTCCAAATCAGAAGCCCTGCAAGTTAATGTCCCGAATAAGATCTTGAACTCACTTAAACATTCCTCCCCGTTCAAATGGTCAACAACTGCTATTAAATTTCTAGGGGTCAATGTCCCAGCAGATTTGAATTTACTGTTTAGATTAAATTATACGCCATTACTTACTAAGATCAAATCCTTTATATCCTCCTTAAAAGTACCTTTTATGTCCTGGTTTGGTAGGAAGAACCTATTAGCTACATTTGTTTTGCCCCAATTATTGTACATATTCCAAGCCTTGCCGATCCATGTCCCCACTTCCTACCTAACACAAATCAGAAGAACATTTTCCTCCTTTCTGTGGAAATCCAAACGGCCCAGAATTGCCTATCAGCTTCTTTCCCAGAAGAAAATCAGAGGTGGTATATCGTTACCTGATATGGCCTTATATAATAGAGCTATTCACTTAACTAGATGGGCGCTACTGACAAATGAAAAAATTCAAGCTCCATATCTTGACATAGAGAGGTCTCTTTTAGGCATACACAGACGTGCCCTGCTATGGCTCCCACATTCTCCACTAACGCTTTGTCAGAAAATGTGCACGCTGACAAAGAGCATGCTAGTTTGCTACCGCAACTCGTCAGTGTCTTCACTGAGGGTAAATAAGATATCTAAGATATTCCCTCTAAATGTTCTGCCCTACTTATCTGATAGAATGGACGGGAGAGATAAAAGTTGGTGGCATATGTGGGGGGATGTCAGAGTAGGTGAAGTACTTGACAATTACATATTCTTATCGTTAACAGAAGCACATGCCAAATTAGGCTGGAAACCCCCCCTCTATGGTGCAATGTTGGGATTTTAAAAACTTATGTAAGAAATATGAAAAAACTTCAGACCACACGTTTTTGGAGCCCACTTGGTTAGAAAACCTCACCACCCTTCCCTCTGCTCTGAAAAAGTCACTCTCAATCACATATAATAACCTGCTTTCTGAGCTTGCCATTCAAAAACCATACTTTTTACGTCAGTGGGAGAAGGATCTAGGGAGGGTCCTCTCTGAGGTGGAGTCTACGTATGTCCTCTCCCATGCACAAGGTTTCTCCTCTTGTGTTCGATATCAGGAAAATTCCTATAAAACTATTACCAGATGGTACAAAACCCCCGAGTACTTGAGTTCTATAGGAGTTTCTCCCTCTGATCGATGTTGGAGATGTCAACTAGAGGTGGGATCTATGGATCCATATTTGGTGGTCCTGTCCCTTAATTAAACAGTTTTGGAAGGATGTGGAGAGTACCATTAATGATGTTTGCTCATTGAACCTGACTCTTTCTCCTGAACTGGTGTTGCTGTGGATCCCTACTACTAACTTCAAACCTTCTAAGGCAAATCTTCCCACTCATATGATTGCGACAGCTAAACTACTGATCCCGACAAAATGGAGGGATACCTCTCCACCAGATTTAAAAATGTGGTTCAGCAAAATGCATCAGCTTCATAGACTGGAGGAGATGGTGGGATGGATCCATGGTAGCAGATTAAAATACTTGGAGACTTGGCTTCCCTGGAAAAAGTCTCAAGCCGTAAGGGATTCGGAAGCCCTTGACTCTGCGGTTGTCTGATATGATCTAAAAGTAGTTCCGAGGAGAGAGTCTCTTTCATTTCATTCTATATACATATAAGTTTGTAACTGATGTGATGGGTGATGGATGGGAACACCATAATGTCCTTCATAAAGGTCTTCTGAAATGCTTTATGCGTATATATCTTTTATGTTGATTCGACTGAAATCGGGAATTGAGCCATACTACGTGGTTTATGTCATGCCTGCATTTTCTATAAAACTATTGCACTCAACTTTTAGAAGTTGTTTAAATTTTGGGTCATTGAGAAGCCTTACTGTTGATATTTTTCCCCTTTATTATTTTTTCCCCTCCTTCTTCTTCTTTCGGTTCATTCTACTCCCCTTTTTCCCCCTTCCTTACTTTCCTTTGCTAGTTGTTGCTAACTATATGTAAAAATGCATATTTGGAAAAAAGTGCTTATAAGTAACCATATATGTGGATTGTGTTATTTCCAACAATGTACAAAATTGTAACTGCTTATGTATAAAAAATGACGAAATTTTTTGTACTTGTGCTTATAAGCTATGAAACAATAAAAAGAGATTTACAAAAAAGATTGTATTCATTCATTGCTGATAGATGTATACCATTTGAATGTAATACCCTATTATTGAAAACAATAAAAATTGTTAATGAAAAAAAAAAAAAAAAAGAACCACAGTATCTAAAGGGTGTATCTCACAATGACATATGCAGCAAAGGCTGCAAAATTTAGTTTTTGGCCCAAAATGGTTGTTTTTAAAATAACTGAATATTAACACCAGTATCTAAAGGGTGTATGTCACACGTCCTGAACCAGACTAGGCCAAAATGTAGTTTTTTTTGCAAAAAAATTGCAGTTTTTTAAATAACTGAATAGAACCACAGTATCTAAAGTATGTATCTCACAATGACATATGCAGCAAAATTAACTTTTTTCCCCAAAACGGTGTTTGTTTAATAACTGAATATAACAGTGCTGATGCTGCAAGGGCTGTAAAATTGTGTATTTCGCCAAAAAAGTGTGTTTTTAAAAACCCATAAAATGATGATTGTATTTCTAGCTTAAATTGCACACAGACTAATCCAGATGTTGGACAATGCCAAAAATTTTTGCTTTTTCAAAGCCAGAATTTTTTTTACATTTTTAAAACTTGTTTTTAACAATCACAGATGCAGCAAGGGCTGCAATATTAAGTATTTTGAAAAAAAAAGTTGTGTTTTTTATAACAGAATATGAAAGCTGTATAAAACGATTGAATTTCACACCTGCAGATGCAGCTAGGGCTGTAAAATAGTGTATGTTTTTAAAAACCCACTAAATTATGGCTGTATTTATAGCTTAAATTGCACACTGACTAATCCAGATTTTGGATATTGCCAAAAAAGTGTGTTTTTTTTAGCAACAGAATATGAAAACTGTATAGAACGCTTGAATTTCACACGTGCAGATCTGTAAAATAGTGTATTTTGCAAAAACCCAGAAAATTATGGCTGTATTTGTAGCTTAAATTGCACACTGACTAATCCTGCAAATGCACCAGATGTTGTATATTGCCAAAAAAGGATGTTTTTTTTAAAACCAGATTATTAGTGCAGTATTTCAAGCTTGGGTTTGAATGTCACAAAAGCTCAGATGCAGTGCTGGTGCACTGAGCTTGCATAAAATGGCCGGCGCCACCCACCTAACTAACAGACGGATAAAAGTATTTTTTTTCTGTCACTGGGCTCAGGGCAGGGTAAAAAGATTGTGCACTGCACCCACACAACTAAATCTATGTAGATCACTGAGTTATATTCGAGTTCTGATCACAGATTCTGTCCTATTCTCTCCCTCACAGCAGCAGCAGCATCCTCTCCCTACACTAGTAACAGCAGAGTGAAGTGCAGCGCAATGTGACTCCAGCTTATATAGAGGCTGGGTCACATGCTGCACTGGCCAATCACAGCCATGCCATTAGTAGGAATGGCTGTGATGGCGTCTAAGGTCACACAGTTAAACGTTTATTGATTGGCTGCTCTGCAGCCTTTCAAAAAGTGCAGAGAAATCGCCGAACAACAAACCCAAACCCAAACTTTTACTGAAATGTTTGGGTTCGGGTCCGGGGTCCAAAAATCCTAAAGTTTCGTACGAACCCAAACTTTACAGTTCAGGTTCGCTCAAGCCTACCTATCTCAAAAAAATTGAGCTTCCTATCTTTCCTCCATCTATTAACCTATCTAAACCTGATTTAATTTAATTATATTCTGTAGTACTATAACTCCTGGGCTGCACAACTGCTGTCTTAGAGTTAAGTTTGGAGTTAAGTTTGAATGGGACATTTCCTTTGCTTTCCATATGCAATCACTGGCATGCTAATGTTGTCTGTACCTCAAGAACATCTCTACAATTTGCCCTATTCACATGGTGGAACCAGTCAAACCTCTTGTTGCTTTCATTCATACCAGTTTGGACTACTGTAACTCATTACTAATGGGCCATTCCCTCACTAAACTCTATCCCCTGCAATCTGTCAAAAATGCAGTAGCCAAGCTCATCTTTTTGTCCAACCACTACACTAATTCCTCTAGCCTATACTAGTCTCATTACTGGTAGCTCATCCAACACAGAATACAGTTCAGACATCTCAATATAACCCACAAAGCTCTTCAAAGTGCTGCACCTTCCTACATGTTTCCTCCCTCAATTCTATCTACCACCCTATTCATGCTCTCTGCTCTGCCATTGATCTATGGCTAACATCATAATTTGAACATTTCACTAACATCTTCAAGATTTTTTGGGGGGCTTCATTAGCTCTCTCCAATGCACTGTTCTGGACAATCAAATAAATTCCCAACTTCCATAGCCTTAAACATGTCTTAAAAATTATTTTTAGGCAAGGTTTCTTTATCCTGTTTTATAAACTGACTTTTCCCTGTTTACCCCCCTCCCCCACACACACATCTCATTCTTCAGAACTGAACACCATCATCCAACAGAAATCCCCATAATCAATGCACTAGTTTATGCATCTCTGTCTGTGCTTCTCCTATTTAGTACAAATATGGATGGACTTTAAAAAACAATTATACCTTTTGTGTCACTCACATTTCCTCATGGATTATAAGCTCTTGGGAGAAAAGCCCTGAGTATTTCAAATGTAAATTTGTCTGTAATTAGTACGCATACACATTAATGATGCATCTTAATGACAAGTCTGATAAAAAAATAAAAATAAACATATGTACATATACACTCACCTAAAGAATTATTAGGAACACCTGTTCTATTTCTCATTAATGTGATTATCTAGTCAACCAATCACATGGCAGTTGCTTCAATGCATGTAGGGTTGTGGTCCTGGTCAAGATAATCTCCTGAACTCCAAACTGAATGTCAGAATGGGAAAGAAAGGTGATTTAAGCAATTTTGAGCGTGGCATGGTTGTTGGTGCCAGACGGGCCGGTCTGAGTATTTCACAATCTGCTCAGTTACTGGGATTTTCACGCACAACCATTTCTAGGGTTTACAAAGAATGGTGTGAAAAGGGAAAAACATCCAGTATGTGGCAGTCCTGTGGGCGAAAATGCCTTGTTGATGCTAGAGGTCAGAGGAGAATGGGCCGACTGATTCAAGCTGATAGAAGAGCAACGTTGACTGAAATAACCACTCGTTACAACCGAGGTATGCAGCAGCAAAGCATTTGTAAAGCCACAACACGCACAACCTTGAGGCGGATGGGCTACAACAGCAGAAGACCCCACTGGGTACCACTCATCTCCACTACAAATAGAAAAAAAGAGGCTACAATTTGCACAAGCTCACCAAAATTGGACTCTTGAAGACTGGAAAAATGTTGCCTGGTCTGATGAGTCTCGATTTCTGTTGAGACATTCAAATGGTAGAGTCTGAATTTGGCATAAACAGAATGAGAACATGTATCCATCATGCCTTGTTACCACTGTGCAGGCTGGTGGTGGTGGTGGTGTAATGGTGTGGGGGATGTTTTCTGGGCACACTTTAGGCCCCTTAGTGCCAATTGGCCATCGTTTAAATGCCACGGGCTACCTGAGCATTGTTTCTGACCATGTCCATCCCTTCATGACCACCATGTACCCATCCTCTGATGGCTACTTCCAGCAGGATAATGCACCATGTCACAAAGCTCAAATCATTTCAAATTGGTTTCTTGAACATGACAATGAGTTCACTGTACTAAAATGGCCCCCGCAGTCACCAGATCTGAACCCAATAGAGCATCTTTGGGATGTGGCGGAACGGGAGCTTCGTGCTCTAGATGTGCATCCCTCAAATCTCCATCAACTGCAAGATGCTATCCTATCAATATGGGCCAACATTTCTAAAGAATGCTATCAGCACCTTGTTGAATCAATGCCACGTAGAATTAAGGCAGTTCTGAAGTCAAAAGGGGGTCCAACACCGTATTAGTATGGTGTTCCTAATAATTCTTTAGGTGAGTGTATATTTGATAGATAAGAAATTGAGGGCCAATATTAAAATAAGCTTAAATATGTACATCAGGAAAATATACTTGTTAATAATCATGCATAATCTAAGCAAAAGTAAATTTAGCAACACAAGAACAAATCCTAAGGTAAATCAGTTTAACATTTTCTGTGTACTTTCTTCCCTGTAGATAACATCTTCTGCCATTTATTCACGCTTTCCAGTTTTACACATTTTCTTATACACTTCAAATATGATAAATAGCGAGCAAAGGATGGTAAAATCAGACATTGAGGCATAAGACGTTAAGTGTCAACTTTGACAAATAAGGCACATTTACTTTTTCTGTTTTTCTAAAAGATGGAACACAGAACATGGCAACGGAATTGTAACTGGGAAATGACAACGGTGACAGGCAGGGAAAGAATAGGGTTCTGATTTATTCATATTGAGGAACATAATCTTTGTTGCCAGGGTAACCATAACTGCTCTCTAGAGGCATACTGCTGACAACCTGATAATATGATGCTGAGCTGTCCAAATACAGCAGTGGCAGTGCATAGCGTATTATGCTTCATATGCACTATTCACTATTTTAATATGCAAACCATAAAATTTACCTTCAAGGCAGTGTGTAATAGTATGCATGTGTTGATGGATCTGGATGAAGCTGATCATATATTTATCTACTGTATTTTAAATAATATTGTCAAAAGACTTTACACATACAGATATTATGTAAAAAATATAGGGGTGCATTTATGAACATATATGCTATTTTAGTGGTGTATATCAGGCATTTTGCGGCAAAATCTACGACTTTTCCCATTAACGCCACTTTTCTAACAGGTCTAACGGGTCGATAAAAGCAGGTGTGGCATGGTTGGGCAAGTCTCCTTCATCGTTATCTATGCCAGTGTTTGGCAAAGAAAATGCCTTAAATCTACACAAGCAAGGGAGCTGGTGTAAATGTAAGTCTTTTAAATGGCTTGCTGGAGGAAGCTCAAAAGTTATGTAGAGGTCTGCATCTCCACATAACTTTGTCGCTTCCTCCAGCAGTACATAGAGACTTAAGACTGGTGTGAAAAACAACAGTCTTAATAAATTAGCCCCATAATCTTTGACCTGTAGAACAGGGGCATTTAAAGTGATACAAAAAGATGCAATGTGATGAGTTATAAACAAATGGCGAAGCACATACAGATGTAGCTGAGCTAAATTGACTCTGATAACTCTGAAAACACATGTCGCAATTATCTTGTGCAATCTTTTGACAAAAGCCATTTAAATATATTGAAAGAGTTTGTTTTGTGCCATTTTTTACTTAACACGTTAACCATCAAGTTTAGCTCGGCTGCATTTTTAGTTTAAAGGGAAGTCACCAAGAAAATGCAGTGTAGTAAGCAAGGTGCATGCTATAGAGCAGGAGAAGATGAGCAGATTGATATATAGTTACTTATTTAAATTCCTGCTCTTTCTGGGCTTTAAAGTAAAAAAAGGCGGTTCTATCAGTGATTGACACGTTTCTTTCTATATTTGTGCATACAAAGATGGCTGCCAATCATCAATAGGGCTGCCTTCTTGAGTTGAAAGTCCAGAATGAGCAGGAATTGAAAAGAAAATTCAAATTTTTGCTGAATCTTTTTCCACAAAGCTATATATCAATCTGCTTAGCTTCTCCTGCTCTATAACATGCTGGTGACATTACACTGCATTTTCTTGGTGACAGGTTCCCTTTAAAGATTATGTGCACCGTAGTTATAGAAATATATTTTTTTTTAGCTTTTGTCTGTGCACTTGGAGATGTTCACGCTGCACTATGTTTTTTTATTTTTACTTCTGTGATGCATCTATTATTTTCAAGACCTGCTTTACTGAAATTCCTGCTCATGGATTTGCAAGTTCAGAAAGTAAAGGGGTTGTCCACTTTATTTATATTGATGACCTATCCTCAGGATAGGTCATCAATATCAGATTGGTGGTCCAACTCCTGGCACCCCTACCCATCAGCTGTTTAAAGAGAAGATGGCACTTATACTATGCTCTGCAGGTGTAATTACAAGTATGGCATCTCCATTCACAAGTATGGGATGCTTCTGCAGTTGCTGTGGTGAGCAGGTAAACAGAGCAGAGAAGGCAGCGCTCACATGAACGCTTCCTTCTCGTCAAACAGCTGATTGGCGGGGGTTCTCTTCAAACAGCTGATCTGATTTTGACAACCTATCTTGAGGATAGGTCATAAATAGTAAAAAGCAGACAACCCTTTTAGGTGTTGGCTGTGAAGCATTCCCTTCCCCTCTCCCCAAGACCTTCTTATGAACTGTATAAACAAAATATTTAAGACATAATTAATCAAGCAAAATAATACATTTTGATTTTGAAGAATGTGCCGGCAGGCTGCCCCTGAAATAGAAGATTTAAATTTACCTGCTCCATGCTGCTCCACTCCTCCTTGCTGCCTCCACTTTCTACATCATCCGGTCCCCACATTGTTTATATCCAGAAGTGCGTGGGCATGGTCACATGCCCACCACCAGCCAATGAATAGCCACAGGCAGCACATCACCGCTGAAGCCAGTCATTGGCTGGAGTGGTGCATGTGATCATGCTAACGCACTGCCAGATATAAACAGTGTAGGGCCCGGAAGATGGATAATGTGTAGGCAGCGAGAAGAGGCAGAGCAGGGTGGAGCAGCTATACATGAATCATCTATTTCACGGGCTAGCCTGCGGGTACTTACTTAAAAATCAGTTAAAAGGAGACATACTGTAGAGTCTCAATGGCTAGCAGTGGTTTTCAGGCACAAAGGGCTCTGGGGTTTGAATCATACAGTAAACGAACATAAGTTAAATAGAGCTCTCTTTGTGCTCTCATATAAGCTTGCATATAAGTACTTACTCTTTACAACTCAGTATAATATATATATATAATTAGCATTTTGTCTTGTTCTTAGATTGATTAATATTTACCAATTGCACAGCTGATGGGAGTTGAGTAGTATTTACCAATATAGAACTTTTAGAAATATGCCTTAGACCATTTTTTAGAGGTAGATTTGTGTAATAGCTACAGTATATCCAGGTATGACCTAAGTCCTCCCTTCTCCATACCATCACAAAACATTTATAACTATTGCACACCATAATAGCTGCAATTGCAACTGGTCGGGGAAAGGTGTAGAATGTAGGGCGGGAGTGGTGATAGCAATGATGATGGTTGTAGTTACAGTGGCGGTATTTACTCAGGCAGTCCCTGGGTGCATGCTGTGAAGAGTAGGGTGCACCTTTTCTTCCCTTTCTTTACCTTGAGGTGTAAGGCAGGAGTTGTGAATGATGGCAGACAATGCAAAACTGTAGTGGTGCTGAAGTTGTTGGTGCATGTAATAATGAGGATGGTTTTAGTGCAAACAGTTCACTGCACTTTACTGAGGTAGTTGGGTGATTTGAACAGACACTTTGAAACACAGGAACAGTCCTTACAGGGAGCTTAGACTATTTTCCCAAAAGCTGCGTGTGGGGAACGGTAGGCAGTATACTATTCTCACTTAAAATCTCTGATCGGGCTGCATTTTCTCTCCAAAACAGCCTAAGGGTTGCACTATCTCTATCTTCAGATCTATATAATCACAGTATCCTCAGCAGGCTGCAATCTTCTGACTAGGGTTGAGCGAACCCGAACTGTAAAGTTCGGATTTGTACCGAACTTTAGGATGTTTGGACCCCGGACCCGAACTATTCAGTAAAAGTTTGGGTTCGGTGTTCGGTGATTTCTTAGCGCTTTTTAAAAGGCTGCAGAGCGGCCAATCAACAAGTGTTTAACTGTTTGATCTTAGAAGCTATCACAGCCATGCCTACTGGCTGTGATTGGCCAACTGCAGCATGTGACCCAGCCTCTATATAAGCTGCACGTCACTCTGCTGTGATTAGTGTAGGGAGAAGATGCTGCTGTGAGGGAGAGAATAGGACAGAATCTGTTATCAGAACTCCAATTGAACTCAGCGATCTACATAGATTTAGTTGTGTGGGTGCAGTGCACAATCTTTTTACCCTGCAATGAGCCCAGTGACAGAAAAAAAAAAAAAACTTTTATCCATCTGTTAGTTAGGTGGGCGGTGGTGGCCATTTTATGCAAGCTCAGTGTACCAGCACTGCATCTGTGCTTTTGTGACATTCAAATCCAAGATTGAAACACTGCAATAATATTCTGTTTAAAAAAAAAAAAAAAAAACTTTTTCTTTTTTGGCAATATCCAACATCTGGTGCCTTTGCAGGATTAGTCACTGTGCATTTTAAGCTAGAAATCCAGCTATAATTTTCTGGGTTTTTAAAAACCCTTTCTTGGCAAAATACACAATTTTGCAGCTCTTGCTGCATCTGCAGGTGTGAAATTCAAGTGTTATATACAGCTTTCATATTTTGTTATTAACCCTTTTTTGGCAAAATACTTAATATTGCAGCGCTTGCCGCATCTGTGATTGTTAAAAATACTTCAATAATTTTCTGGCTTTGAAAAAACAACCATTTTTGGCAATAACCTTCATTTTGGGCCTCTGCCGCATTAGTTAGTGTGCAATTTAAGGTAGAAATACAGCAATAATTTTCTGTGGTAAAAAAAAAATCTTTAATTGTGGCCTAGTCTGGATCTGTACATGTGAGATACACACTTTAGATACTGTGGTTCTATTCTGCTATTAATGAAACACCCATTTAGCTCTTGCTGCATCTACACGTGTGAAATTCAAGCGTTATATACAGCTTTCATATTTTGTTAGTAAAAAAACACCTATTTTTGGCAATAACCTTCATCTTGGGCCTCTGCCGCATTAGTCAGTGTGCAATTTAAGCTAGAAATACAGCTATAATTTTCTGGGTTTTAAAAACACCCTTTTTACGCAAAATACACCATTTTACAGCTTTTGTGAAATTCAAGCGTTATAT
The DNA here is from genome assembly GCF_014858855.1 of Bufo gargarizans. Classification (NCBI taxonomy): domain Eukaryota; kingdom Metazoa; phylum Chordata; class Amphibia; order Anura; family Bufonidae; genus Bufo; species Bufo gargarizans. The sequence goes on along the minus strand of NC_058082.1, from coordinate 405,148,528 downwards.
ACAGCTTTCATATTTTGTTACAAAAAAACACAGAATTTGGACAAAATATTTAATTTTGCAGCCTTTGCTGCATATGTCATTGTGAGATACACCCTTTAGATACTGTGGTTCTATTCTGCTATTAATAAAACACCCATTTTGGCCAAAAATCTTTAATTGCGGCCTAGTCTGGATCTGTATGTGTATGATACACCCTTTACATACTGTGGTTCTATTCTGCTATTAATGAAACACCCATTTTAAGCAAAAATCTTTAATTGCGGCCTTGTTTGCATCTGTACGTGTGATATACACCCTTTACATACTGTGATTCTATTCTGCTATTAATAAAACAACCAATTTGGGCAAAAATCTTTAATTGCGGCCTAGTCTGCATCTGTACGTGTGAGAGACACACTTAAGATACTGTGGTTCTATTCTGCTATTAATAAAACACCCTTTTTGGTCAAAATACACAATTTTACAACCCTTGCTCCATCTGCACTTGTGAAATTAAAGCGTTATATACAGCTTTCATATTCTGTTAGTAAAAAAAAACACCCTTTTTTTTTTGCAAAATACTTAATATTGCAGCCCTTGCTACATCTGTGATTGTTAAAAACAAGTTTAAAAACTTCAATAATTTTCTGGCTTTGAAAAAACACCTATTTTTGGCAATAACCTTCATTTTGGGCCTCTGCCACATTAGTCAGTGTGCAATTTAAGCTAGAAATACAGCTATAACTTTCTTGGTTTTAAAAAACACCCTTTTTGTGCAAAATACACAATTTTACAGCCCTTGCTGCATCTGCACTTGTGAAATTCAAGTGTTATATACTGCTGTCATATTCTGTTATTTAAAAAAAACACCCATTTTAGACAAAATACTTAATTTTGCAGCCTTTGCTGCATATGTCATTGTGAGATACACCCTTTATTATTTTTTTTTATTTTTTTTTAAAGTTTTTTATTTTTTTCAGTTTAAATATCTTTATTGTTTTTCTTAAATAAGAACAATATAGAACGGATATCTGGTCACAGAGAATGAGCACGTATGATAGGTACATTTAAACAGTGTGTCGCTTCGGTGCTAAACAACATACATGCATACAAAGGCATCTGTATCCAGGGTTACCCTAGCTTAATATCAATTCTCTGTCACACATATCAAAACCCAAGAACCCATCCCTCCCCCAAGGCGCCAAACCCCCCCCCCCCCTCCTCATCCCCCCACCCAGCATACCTGGCCTGGTGCGGCCGCCACGATACACCCTTTAGATACTGTGGTTCTATTCTGCTATTAATAAAGCACCCATTTTGACCAAAAAATTTTAATTGCGGTCTAGTCTGGATCTGTACGTGTATGATACACCCTTTACATAGTGTGGTTCTATTCTGCTATTAATGAAGCACCCATTTTGAGCAAAACACTTTAATTGCAGCCTAGTCTGGATCTGTACGTGTGAGATACACCCTTTGCATACTGTGATTCTATTCTACTATTAATAAAACAACCAATTTGGGCAAAAATCTTTATTTGCGGCCTAGTCTGCATCTGTACGTGTGAGATACACACTTTAGATACTGTGGTTCTATTCTGTTATTTGAAAAACAGCCATTTTGGGCAAAATACTTAAATTGCAGCCTTGTCTGGATCTGTATGTGTGAGATACACCCTTTATATACTGTTGTTCTATTCTAATATTAATAAAACACCCATTTTGGGCAAAATTCGTTAATTGCAGCCTAGTCTGCATCTGTACGTGTAAGATTCACCCTTTACATATTGTGGTTCTATTCTGCTATTAATAAAACACCCATTTTGTGCAAAAATCTTTAATTGCAGCCTAGTCTGGATCTGTACGTGTGAGTTACACCCTGTTCATACTGTGGTTCTAGTCTGCTATTATTTAAACCCCAATTTTGGGCAAACATTTTTAATTGTGGCCTAATCTGCATCTTTACGTGTGAGATTCACCCTTTACATGCTGTCGTTCTATTCTGCTATTAATAAAACACCCATTTAGGGCAAGATCCTAAATTTGAGATATATGAGGAAAGTGTCAAATAAGGGACGTGGCCCAGGCCGTAGTGCTGCTGGTGGAGATCCTGTTGCAGAGAGAGGATGTGGTCGATCAGTGCAAGCTACACGCACAAGTGGAACACCTTGCTCAGGTGCGAGTAGGCGACAGAACCTGTAGCGGTATTTGGTAGGGCCTAACGCTGCTCTACGAATGGTGAGGCCAGAACAAGTACAGGCGATAGTAGAATGGGTTGCTGACAGTGCCTCCAGTTCCCTCACATTGTCTCCCATCCAGTCTCCTGCTGAAAGATCAGAATTGGCACCTGCAGCCGATGTCTATCAGTCTTTCACCTCACCACCTTGCAAATCAGCCAAGCAGTCTGAGCCCCAAGTCATGCAGCAGTCTCTTCTGCTTTTTAATGACTCTGTTTAGCAGGGTTTCCCAGGTCCATCCACCTATTTCTGCCCCAGAAGTTGAAGAGATTGAGTGCACCAATGTCCAACCACTTATGTTTCAAGATAAGTACATGGGAGGATCATCGCAGCACGTCTCGGATGATGACGAATCACAGGTGACAACTGCTGGGACTTTCGAAAGTGTGCAGACTGACAAGGAGGGCAGGGGTGAAGACTGGGTGGAAAATGATGTGGAGGACGATGAGGTCCTCGACCCCACATGGAATCAAGGTCATGCGAATGACCTGTGTAGTTCGTAGGAAAAGGCGGTGGTCGCACAGAGCCTCCAGCCAGCACAGCAGAAGAGGGAGCAGGGTGCAATAGCAGAGCGGCCATCCTCTAGACAGTACGCCTGCTACTGCACACCGCAGCAAGGGACAAAGCACACCAAAGCCAGCTTTAAGGAGATCCCTGGCACGGCAGTATTTTAGACAATGTGCTGATGATAAGAGACAAGTGGTTTGCACCCTGTGCAATCAGAGCCTGAAGCGAGACATAAACGTTCTCAACCTGAGCACAACCTGCATGACCAGGCATCTAAGTGCAAAGCACAAGCTTTAGTGGAGTAGACACCTCAAAAACCAAGAAAGGTCTCTGGCTCCTCCTGCTTCCTCTTCTGCTGCAGTCTTCGCCTCTTCATCCAACTCTGAAGTGACAGTGGCACCTGCCACCCCTCAAACAGAGGATCTGCCAGCAACACCACTACATGGGTCACCAAACATCTCCACAATGTCCCACAGAAGTGTTGAGCTCTCCATCTCCCAAACACTGGAGCGGAAGAGGCGGTACCTTATACCCACCAGCGATCCCTGGCCCTGAATGCCAGCATTTAAAAAGTACTGGCCTTTGAAATGCTGTCATTACGTCTGGTGGAGATTAAGAGTTTTAAAAGCCTTATGGCGGTGGCTGTCCCACCTTACGTTGTGCCCAGCCGCCACTTTTTCAGACGAGCAATCTCTTCCATGGACAACCAAGTGGGGGGCAAAATCAGGTGTGCGCTGCGCAACACTATCTGTGGCAAGGTCCACCCAACTACTGATACATGGACCAGTAAGCACGGTCAGGGACGTTATATCTCCCGAACAGAACACTGGGTAAATGCAGTGGCGGCTGGGCCTGAGGCGGATAGCAGTTTGGCGCATGTCCTTCCACCACCGAGGATTGCAGGGCGCTTCAGTTTGCCTCCTGTTGCTTCATCCTCCTACACCACTTCCTCATCCTCTACCAACTCCTCATCCAGTCAGCATAATAACTTCACCGCCATTTTTAGCACATCCAGAGGTAAATGACATCAGGAAGTTTCAAAACGTATCTGTTTGGGGGATAAACCCCACACCGTGCAGGAGCTGTGGACGGGCCTTGAACAACAGACCGATGAGTGTTGGTGCCAGTGAGCCTCAAGCCCGGCTTGGTGGTGTGCGATATTGGGCAAAATCTTGTAGCAGCTCTGGGACTAGCCGGTTTGATGCACATGCGTTACCCGGTGTCAGAGCTGCTGCAGAAAGTGCGGGCAATCTGTGCGCGCTTTCGGCGTTCTCACTCTGCTGCTGCTCACCTGTCAGTGCTGCGGCATAACTTCGGCCTTCACGCTTACCGCCTCATATGCAACGTGCCCACAAGGTGGAACTCCACCTTGCACATGCTGGCCAGGTGTGCCAGCAGCAGCAGGCGATAGTGGAGTTTCAGCTGCAGCACGCACGGGTGAGTCGCTCTGAGTAACAGCACCACTTCACCACCAATGACTGGGCCTCCATGCGAGACCTGTGTTCCTTGTTGTGCTGTTTCAAGTACTCCACCAACATGGCCAGTGACGATAACGCCGTTCTCAGTGTTACTATCCCACTTCTATACCTCCTTGGAAAAATGCTTCTGGCGATGATGGAAGAGGATGTGGCACAGGAGAAGAAAGAGGTATCATTTCATAGGGTTTCCGGCCAGTCATTCACAAGTGGCTCTGATGGTGTGCTCCTGCACCCACAAATGCCAGGTACACAATTGTCCAGCCAGGGCACAGTTCTGGAGGATGATGAGGTGGAGAATGAGAAGGAGAAGATGGAGGAGGAGGAACCGTGTTCACAGCAGGGTGGCACTTAAACCAGCTCATGGCCATCACTGGTGCGTGGCTGGGGGGCTACAGAAGACACCGACGATGCACCTCCCACAGAGGACATCTTTTCCTTGCCTCTGGGCAGACTGGAACACATGAGCGATTACATGCTGCAGTATCTCCGCAACGACCGCCGAGTTACCTACATTCTAACTTGTACTGATTACTGGGTGGCCACGCTGCTGGATCCCCGTTACAAGGACAATGTACCGTCCTTAATTCCGTTACTGGAGCGTGATCGTAAGATGCGCGAGTACAAGCGCACACTGGTAGACGCGCTGCTGGTGGCATTCCCACCTGACAGCACGAGCACAAGCACAAGGCGAAGGCAAATGAGGAGGAAGAGGTCGCCAACACAGCTAGGGCACCACCTGCACCTCAAAAGGCAGGGTTAGCATGGCCGAAATGTGGAAAAGCTTTGTCAGCATGCCACAACAACCAGCACCACCAGCTGATATGGCATGTTTTAGCAGGAGGCAGCATTTCAGCAACACGGTGGAGCAGTAGGTGTGCACACACCTACATGTACTGAATGACAGGTCTGCCCCCTTCAACTTCTGGGTCTGCAAATTGGGCACATGACCTGAGCTTGTCCTTTACGCCTTGGAGGTGCTGGCCTGCCCTGCAGCCAGTATATTGTCTGAACGTGTGTTTAGCATGGCAGGAGGCGTTATCACAGACAAGCGCAGCCGCCTGTCCACAGTCAATGTGGACAAGCTCATGTTCATTAAAATGAACCAGGCATGGATCCTACAGGACTTGTCTGTAGCTTTTTCATAATAGACATGTATACCGGCCTTACCCAGCCATTGTTATACTACACCGCAATTGCTGATTGTTGTATTTTGGATATTTCCCACTCTTTTGGAGTATACCCTCATTTAAAAAAATAAAATATAAATTAAAACCAAAAAACAGTGTTGGCTACCTCGTCCTCCTCCACTGCCGCTTCCACCTACACCGCTATGTCCCCTGCCTCCTCAAACTCCTACCTCCACCTCATAAATCAAGATTTTTATTTTATTTTTGTATGTATTTTATTTTATGTAATTTCACAAATTTGTCTGTTACATTTTAGGGTCAAATTCACCAATTTTTGGCTGTGATATACCACTGCTATACCTAGTAGACAGGTAGAAAAAAAATAATCACTAATTTGTCTGTTACATATTCAGGTGAAATTCACAAATTTTTGGCTGTATTATACCATTGCAGGGAGAGGCTGGTGCTGCTTCTAGGGGTCTCATACTATGGGGGAGTAATAAAGCCCACCATAACCCCCCGCCCCTATAATGTGCCAGTATACAATTCCCCTATATAGTGAACCCAGTAAATGCCCCCATAGTGATCCTCTCCCCCCTTCCTCCCAGTGCCCCCATAATGTACTATTATAAAATGCTCCAGTAGATGCCCTCAGTGTCCCCCATAATTTGCAAGTATAAAATAACTCTTCTTAGTGCCCCCCGTAGATGACCCCATAGTACTCCTCTCCCCCTTCTCCATAGTACCCACGATTATGTGTCCCAGTATAAAATTCTACTGTATAGAGCCCCCCATATAAAATACCTGTTCTTTGTGACCTCAGTAGATGCCCCTATAGTGCCAGTAATAAGACCTCGCCCAATTATATGCCAGTAAAAAAGCACCCCCATCATGTGCCATTAATAAAAGCACCCCCCATCATGTGCCAGTAATAAAAGCACTCCCCCATCATGTTCCAGTAATAAAAGCACTCCCCCCATCATGTGCCAGTAATAAAAGCACTCCCCTCATCATGTGCCAGTAATAAAAGCACTCCCCCATCATATGCCAATAATAAATGCGCTCCCCCATCATGTGTCAGTAATAAAAGCCCCCCATTATGTGCCAGTAACAACAGCCCCCCCATCATGTGCCAGTAATAACTGCCCCTCCAATGTGCCAGTAATAACAGCCCCCAATATGCCAGTAATAACAGCCCCCCCCAATGTGGCAGTAATAACAGCCCCCCCAATGTGCCAGTAAAAGTATTGTATATATAAAAAAACACACAAAAAAAGACTTATACTTATCTCCATGTAAGCGATGCAATGCAGGCCTCTTACGGCCTCTGTCCCATGCTGCAGCCTATCAGAAGAAGGGAAACGCCTCTCCCTCCCATGCCGCAGCACAGCCATCTGTATCGCTGTCCTGAGGAAGGCGATACAGATGACTATGGAGATGAGCGCTTCCACAATGGAAGCACTTATCTCCCAGTGCCCCGCCGCTGCCGCCCCCCGCTTCTGAGCAGGGCCGCGCCGCCAGTGGCTCTACCTAGTAAACAGGTTAAAAAAAAATTTGGCTGTGATATACCCCTGCTATACCTAGTAGACAGGTAAAAAAAAAATCACTAATTTGTCTGTTACATTCTTGGGTGACATTTGGCCATTTTTGCAGTGATCCCCTGCTCTGCATAGGTGACAGGGACATAAATTTCAAAAAATCATCTGTTACATTTTAACCACTTCAGCCCCGCTAGGTGAAACCCCCTTCATGACCAGAGCACTTTTTACACTTCTGCACTACACTCCTTTCACCGTTTATCGCTCGGTCATGCAACTTACCACCCAAATGAATTTTACCTCCTTTTCTTCTCACTAATGGAGCTTTCATTTGGTGGTATTTTATTGCTGCTGACATTTTTACTTTTTTTGTTATTAATCAAAATGTAACTATTTTTTTGCCAAAAAATGACATTTTTCACTTTCAGCTGTAAAATTTTGCAAAAAAAACGACATCCATATATAAATTTTTCACCAAATTTATTGTTCTACATGTCTTTGATAAAAAAAAAATGTTTGGGCAAAAAAAAAATGGTTTGGGTAAAAGTTATAGCATTTACAAACTATGGTACAAAAATGTGAATTTCCGCTTTTTGAAACAGCTCTGACTTTCTGAGCACCTGTCATGATTCCTGAGGTTCTACAATGCCCAGACAGTAGAAAACCCCCACAAATGACCCCATTTCGGAAAGTAGACACCCTAAGGTATTCGCTGATGGGCATAGTGAGTTCATAGAACTTTTTATTTTTTGTCACAAGTTAGCAGAAAATGATGATGATTTTTATTTTTTTTATTTTTCTTACAAAGTCTCATATTCCACTAACTTGCGACAAAAAATAAAAAATTCTAGGAACTCGCCATGCCCCTCACGGAATACCTTGGGGTGTCTTCTTTCCAAAATGGGGTCACTTGTGGCGTAGTTATACTGCCCTGGCAATTTAGGGGCCCAAATGTGTGAGAAGAACTTTGCAATCAAAATGTGTAAAAAATGACCGGTGAAATCCAAAAGGTGCACTTTGGAATATGTGCCCCTTTGCCCACCTTGGCAGCAAAAAAGTGTGACACATCTGGTATCGCCGTACTCAGGAGAAGTTGGGGAATGTGTTTTGGGGTGTCATTTTACATATACCCATGCTGGGTGAGAAAAATATCTTGGTCAAATGCCAACTTTGTATAAAAAAATGGGAAAAGTTGTCTTTTGCCAAGATATTTCTCTCATCCAGCATGGGTATATGTAAAATGACACCCCAAAACACATTCCCCAACTTCTCCTGAGTACGGCGATACCAGATGTGTCACACTTTTTTGCTGCCAAGGTGGGCAAAGGGGCACATATTCCAAAGTGCACCTTTCAGATTTTGCAGGCCATTTTTTACACATTTTGATTGCAAGGTACTTCTTACACATTTGGGCCCCTAAATTGCCAGGGCAGTATAACTACGCCACAAGTGACCCCATTTTGGAAAGAAGACACCCCAAGGTATTCCGTGAGGGGCATGGCGAGTTCCTAGAATTTTTTATTTTTTGTCACAAGTTAGCGGAAAATGATGATTTTTTTTTTTTTCTCTTTTTTCCTTACAAAGTCTCATATTCCACTAACTTGCGACAAAAAATAAAAAATTCTAGGAACTCGCCATGCCCCTCACGGAATACCTTGGGGTGTCTTCTTTCCAAAATGGGGTCACTTGTGGCGTAGTTATACTGCCCTGGCAATTTAGGGGCCCAAATGTGTGAGAAGAACTTTGCAATCAAAATCTGTGTAAAATGGCCTGCAAAATCTGAAAGGTGCACTTTGGAATATGTGCCCCTTTGCCCACCTTGGCAGCAAAAAAGTGTCACACATCTGGTATCGCCGTACTCAGGAGAAGTTGGGCAATGTGTTTTGGGGTGTCATTTTACATATACCCATGCTGGATGAGAGAAATATCTTGGCAAAAGACAACTTTTCCCATTTTTTTATACAAAGTTGGCATTTGACCAAGATATTTTTCTCACCCAGCATGGGTATATGTAAAATGACACCCCAAAACACATTCCCCAACTTCTCCTGAGTACGGCGATACCAGATGTGTCACACTTTTTTGCTGCCAAGGTGGGAAAAGGGGCACATATTCCAAAGTGCACCTTTCGGATTTCACCGGTCATTTTTTACACATTTTGATTGCAAAGTTCTTCGCACACATTTGGGCCCCTAAATTGCCAGGGCAGTATAACTACGCCACAAGTGACCCCATTTTGGAAAGAAGACACCCCAAGGTATTCTGTGAGGGGCATGGCGAGTTCCTAGAATTTTTTTTTTTTTGTCGCAAGTTAGTGGAATATGAGACTTTGTAAGGAAAAAAGAAAAAAAAAGAAAAATCATCATTTTCCGCTAACTTGTGACAAAAAATAAAAAATTTGAGGAACTCGCCGTGCCCCTCACGGAATACCTTGGGGTGTCTTCTTTCCAAAATGGGGTCACTTGTGGCGTAGTTATACTGCCCTGGCAATTTAGGGGCCCAAATGTGTAAGAAGTACCTTGCAATCAAAATCTGTAAAAAATGGCCTGTGAAATCCGAAAGGTGCACTTTGGAATGTGTGCCCCTTTGCCCACCTTGGCTGCAAAAAAGTGTCACACATCTGGTATCGCCGTACTCAGGAGAAGTTGGGGAATGTGTTTTGGGATGTCATTTTACATATACCCATGCTGGGTGAGAGAAATATCTTGGCAAAAGACAACTTTTCCTATTTTTTTATACAAAGTTGGCATTTGACCAAGATATTTCTCTCACCCAGCATGGGTATATGTAAAATGACACCCCAAAACACATTCCCCAACTTCTCCTGAGTACGGCGATACCAGATGTGTCACACTTTTTTGCAGCCTAGATGCGCAAAGGGGCCCAAATTCCTTTTAGGAGGGCATTTTTAGACATTTGGATCCCAGACTTCTTCTCACACTTTCGGGCCCCTAAAAAGCCAGGGCAGTATAAATACCCCACATGTGACCCCACTTTGGAAAGAAGACACCCCAAGGTATTCAATGAGGGGCCTGGCGAGTTCCTAGAAATTTTTTATTTTTTGCATAAGTTAGCGGAAATTGATTTTTTTTGTTTTTTTCTCACAAAGTCTCACTTTCCGCTAACTTAGGACAAAAATTTCAATCTTTCATGGACTCAATATGCCCCTCAGCAAATACCTTGGGGTGTCTTCTTTCCAAAATGGGGTCACATGTGGGGTATTTATACTGCCCTGGCTTTTTAGGGGCCCTAAAGCGTGAGAAGAAGTCTGGAATATAAATGTCTAAAAATGTTTACGCATTTGGATTCCGTGAGGGGTATGGTGCGTCCATGGGAGATTTTATTTTTTGACACAAGTTAGTGGAATATGAGACTTAGTAAGAAAAAACAAAAACAAAAAAAAAATTTCCGCTAACTTGTGCCAAAAAAAATGTCTGAATTTAGCCTTACAGGGGGGGGGGGGTGATCAATGACAGGGGGGGTGATCAATGACAGGGGGGTGATCAATGACAGGGGGGGTGATCAATGACAGGGGGGTGATCACCCATATAGACTCCCGGATCACCCCCCTGTCATTGATCACCCCCCTGGTAAGGCTCCATTCAGACGTCCGTATAATTTTTACGGATCCATGGATCGGATCCGCAAAACACATGCGGACGTCTGAATGGAGCCTTACAGGGGGGTTATCAATGACAGGGGGTGATCAGGGTGATCACCCCCCTGTCACTGATCACACCCCCTGTAAGGCTCCATTCAGACATCCGCATGATTTTTTACGGATCCATGGATACATGGATCGGATCCACAAAAAACATGCGGACGTCTGAATGGAGCCTTACAGGGGGGTTATCAATGACAGGGGGTGATCAGGGTGATCACCCCCCTGTCACTGATCACACCCCCTGTAAGGCTCCATTCAGACATCCGCATGATTTTTTACGGATCCATGGATACATGGATCGGATCCACAAAAAACATGCGGACGTCTGAATGGAGCCTTACAGGGGGGTTATCAATGACAGGGGGTGATCAGGGTGATCAGGGTGATCACCCCCCTGTCACTGATCACACCCCCTGTAAGGCTCCATTCAGACATCCGCATGATTTTTTACGGATCCATGGATACATGGATCGGATCCACAAAAAACATGCGGACGTCTGAATGGAGCCTTACAGGGGGGTTATCAATGACAGGGGGTGATCAGGGTGATCACCCCCCTGTCACTGATCACACCCCCTGTAAGGCTCCATTCAGACATCCGCATGATTTTTTACGGATCCATGGATACATGGATCGGATCCACAAAAAACATGCGGACGTCTGAATGGAGCCTTACAGGGGGGTTATCAATGACAGGGGGTGATCAGGGTGATCACCCCCCTGTCACTGATCACACCCCCTGTAAGGCTCCATTCAGACATCCGCATGATTTTTTACGGATCCATGGATACATGGATCGGATCCACAAAAAACATGCGGACGTCTGAATGGAGCCTTACAGGGGGGTTATCAATGACAGGGGGTGATCAGGGTGATCAGGGTGATCACCCCCCTGTCACTGATCACACCCCCTGTAAGGCTCCATTCAGACATCCGCATGATTTTTTACGGATCCATGGATACATGGATCGGATCCACAAAAAACATGCGGACGTCTGAATGGAGCCTTACAGGGGGGTGATCAATGACAGGGGGGTGATCAGGGAGTGTATATGGGTGATCACCCGCCTGTCATTGATCACCCCCTGTAAGGCTCCATTCAGACGTCCGCATGTGTTTTGTGGATCCGATCCATGTATCCATGGATCCGTAAAAATCATGCGGACGTCTGAATGGAGCCTTACAGGGGGGTGATCAATGACAGGGGGTGATCAGGGAGTGTATATGGGTGATCACCCCCCTGTAAGGCTCCATTCAGACGTCCGCATGTGTTTTTGCGGATCCGATCCATGTATCCATGGATCCGTAAAAATCATGCGGACGTCTGAATGGAGCCTTACAGGGGGGTGATCAATGACAGGGGGGTGATCAATGACAGGGGGTGATCAGGGAGTGTATATGGGTGATCACCCGCCTGTCATTGATCACCCCCCTGTAAGGCTCCATTTAGACGTCCGTATGCGTTTTGCGGATCCGATCCATGTATCCGTGGATCCGTAAAAATCATACGGACGTCTGAACGGAGCCTGACAGGGGGGTGATCAATGACAGGGCGGTGATCAATGACAGGGGGGTGATCAGGGAGTTTATATGGGGTGATCATGGGTGATCAGGGGTTTATAAGGGGTTAATAAGTGACGGGGGGGGGGGTGTAGTGTAGTGTAGTGTTTGGTGCGACTGTACTGACCTACCTGAGTCCTCTGGTGGTCGATCCTAACAAAAGGGACCACCAGAGGACCAGGTAGGAGGTATATTAGACGCTGTTATGAAAACAGCGTCTAATATACCTGTTAGGGGTTAAAAAATTTGGATCTCCAGCCTGCCAGCGAACGATCGCCGCTGGCATGCTGGAGATCCACTCGCTTACCTTCCGTTCCTGTGAGCGCGCGCGCCTGTGTGCGCGCGTTCACAGGAAATCTCGAGTCTCGCGAGATGACGCGTATATGCGTCCAGGAGGAGAAAAGCAACCACCTTCCGGACGCATCGGCGCGTTAGGCGGTCCGGAGGTGGTTAAGGTGACATTTTACAAATTTTGCCTTATACTAACCCCTGCTCTGCATAGGTGACAGGGAATTAAATTTCAAAAATTCTTCTTTAATTGACGCGCACCACCTCCTTTACTTGTAAGCTTTGGCTTCAATAATTTGTCCCACTTTTCTGCTCGATCAACATTTAATTTCATCCATTAACCTCCCTTGGATTTACTATCCGTTTCTCACGCTCCAACTCCGGCGTGGAACCCTGATTCGCCGCTAACCGTGATCTACATGGTAGGCGCAGAAAAGAACATTGAAAGTTGATAGAGAAGATATCCAATTGGATCATGAACATCACAGGGATGTGCGACTTGGTGGGGCAGTATGTGTGCGCACGCCTACATGTACTGACTGGTGGGTTTGCCCCCTTCAACTTCTGGGTCTCCAAATTGGGCACATAGCCTGAGCTTGCCCTTTACGCCTTGGAGGTGCTGGCCTGCCCTGCAGCCACTGTATTGTCTGAACATTTGTTTAGCACGACTGGAGGGGGTTATCACAGGTTATATTTCCCAATGTTTTGGGGTGTACCCTAATTTTAACAAAAAAATTTAAAATTAAAACCAAAAAACAATGTAGGTTACCTCCTCCTCCTCCACCGCCGCTTCCACCTACACCGCCACATCCACTGCCTCCTCAACCTCCTACTCGATATGGACCTTGTCCTCCTAGATCAAGATAAAAAATGTTTTTCACTTTTACGTATTTTATTTTAATTAAAGTCATTTCCCTATCCACAATTGTTTGCAGAGCACTTGCCATGCTCTTAACCACATTTTGCTGCCATTTTCAGCCCTCTATCCATTTCCGCTACATTTTTGGAGCCATTTTAGTACTCCAAAGTTTGGGTCCCTATTGACTTCAATGGGGTTTGGGTTTGGGGTCAAGTTCGGGTCTCTAACGCAAACTTTTTTGTGAAATTCGGCCAAACTCGTCAAACTCGAACATCCAGGTGTCCGCTCAACTCAACTTTTTTTCCTATATCTAGGCCTGGCAACCACACAAGGTATTGAAGCGCAGATCACACAATTCACAGATTACACAGTTGACAGCAAAAATGTGGATAGATTATGGGAGAAAAATTGTTTTCTGTATTTAATTTTTTCCCCCCCTATATCTAGGCCTGACAACCACACAAGGTATTGAAGCACAGATCACACAATTCATGGATTACACAGTTGACAGCAAAAATGTGAACAGATTATGGGCGGAAAAAAATAATTCAGCATTTTATATAGCACCCGATGACGCGTTCCGGACAGCCAATCACTGTAATGCCAGCAGCCAACATGGCTACTGGCATTACAGTGATGACTGTACCTGCCTGCACGTTTAGTGCCTGCTTAGCAGCCGCGAAACGTGCGAGGAGGAGACTTGAGCATGCCGCTCAAGCACATGTGATACTCAGCCAAGTACCGCCATGTGCCTAGCATAGCGATGCTCGAGCTGAACAAGTATTCAGCCGAGCATGCTCGCTCAACACTATACATTAACATATGAAAGGCAGCAAATAGTTGTCAAATGCCTAAGGAATGTGTTACAGTAGTCCAGTAAATGGTACAGCAGCTGGTGGGGAAGGAAAATGCTGAACATTCCATTTACTTCTATTAATTTTATCCAGTGTTAACCAGAAAGTGCTAGAAAACCATAGAGAGCAACCAACCAGCTGTGTCCAGGCCATATTCTACAACAGGCACGCTCAACCTGCAGCTCTCCAGCTGTTGCAAAACTACAACTCCCAGCATGCCTTAACAGCCTACAGCAGTGATGGCTAACCTTGGCACTCCAGCTGTGGTAAAACTACAACTCCCAAGATGCCCCCCTTGCTTGGCTGTTCTCAGGACTCTATAGAAATAAATGGTGCATGCTGGGAGTCGTAGTTTCACCACAGCTGGAGTGCCAAGGTTAGCCATCACTGGCCTACAGCTATCAACGTACATCAGGTCATGGTGGGAGTTGTAGTTTTACAACAGCTGGAGGGCCGCAGGTTGAGCATCCCTGTTCTAGAATATTCTAAAACTGTTTGTGAATCATATAAAAGGCCAGAATGTGGGACCCAAGGGGAACAGGAGGAGGAAGAGAAGAAGAGAGAGCACAAGAAAGACAGGAGAAAGAGGAAGGAGGGAAGAAGAGACACAAGGAAGAAGGGAGAGGTAAAAGAGACAAGAAAACATGGACGAAGATAGAAGTGCAAGAGAAATCTGAAGAGGCCAAAGGAAAGACTTGACAGAACCAAAAAGACCTAGGGTCCAGTCACACATCCGCAGCGTGTTTTGCGGATTGACGGATCTGCAAAACACGGACACCGGCAATGTGTGTTCCGTATTTAGGGGCAATCACACATTGCCGGCACTAATAGAATATGCATATTCTTGTCCGCAATTGCGGAAAAAAAATAGGACATGTTCGATTTTTTGGGGGAACGGAATTGCGGACCTGGAAGTGCAGGTCCGCAATTCCGTATCCGGGCAGCACATTGTGCGGCCTCATAGAAATGAATGGGTCTGCAATTGTGGATGTGTGAATGGGGCCTTATGGATGGTAACAACTCTATGATTTAAAGATTAAGGAATTTCGTTGTTTAGTCACCAAATTGTCTTATTGGGAATATCTTTGCATGGTAATTTTGTAGTCTACGTAATGGTTAAATATTATTGTGTAAAGTCTCTCTGTTCGTAATATTTCATTGTTGTTCAATTATACTTCCATATATACTCATGAATAATAATAATTGTAATATCAATATTTACACACTTTGCAATATACATATTTTATAATTTCACTCTTGTGTCTCATTTATTATACCGAACTTAAAGAATCAGACCCAGCAAGAGAGTAAATTATATATATAGTATATATATTTATATGTAATCATTTCTTACAATACATATTAGGTGATTTGTTAGGTTACATTTTTCACACTGTACATAAATTTGTATGCATAACATGGCCTGCTTTGGAAAGTGTCGGGATTATCAGACTGGTATTTGGATAAAAACCTATTAAAAATATAGTCTCTAGTAATCTGCGGAGTAACAGCTACAATATAATATTGAAGTTGTGATCTTTATGTTGTCATTTAATTGAAGCCAGTTCTAACAAATAAAGAATTTGGAGCAATGCTTAATCTACTGTTATATAGACACTGGGATATGTTCTTTGCAGAGAAGCAATATAATAAAATAAAAAGTTTAACCTAATATCCATGTCATTATTAAAATGACAAAGGCATCTTAGATGTCTCATTAAATTCCAATATATTCAAGGGTTCTAAATAACTAAGCATAATATAAAAAAAAAATCATCTTTTTCATGTTTTCCTGTGAATCACCAAAGATGCCAGTTAATAAAAAATGGGAATTTGAAGTAGAATAATATTTGGTTACAAATGTCTTCATCGAGTTCAGACTTCAGGTGAATTAACAATATGTTTCAGCTGCTCAATTTGTGTAAGACAGCACAATTTGTTGAAATATTAGCCACGTTTGCACATATCTGCTGCTGCACATTTGTTTGATGGATGAATATTTGGGACAATTCTTACTGAACAGCTGGTTGCATATTTTGTAGCAGGAGGAGCAGTTCATCATTTTCTAATATGATGAAATTGTTAGAGTTTATTATTAAATTGTATCATGAATCAGAGGCATCGTTGCACTTTATAGCAATATCAAATCATGATCTGCACATATGGTTGTGTTTACTGGACATTACTTCCTCATCCTATAAATATTTTATTATCTCATTCTGCCACGTAGTGTATAAATTAGAACTATAGCTTATGATAGTTAAATACCATTATGTCCCTGTTTCTAGTATACTTAAGAGTCTTAAAGGGGTTCTCTGGGAATGATTAAAAATGGCTGCCAGCAACCTGACCTAGAAGGTGGTCCAAAACTGGTTGTCTAAACTTAATGAGCTGCCTAGAGGGTGAGGGAGCGGGACCTCACTATACTCTACACTATTCTACAATAGATGGTAATAATGCCTAGGGTGTTTGGCACCTGGGGCGGGTCCTTTCTTTGGCATCCCCCCCAATACTTTAAAAACATTATATCCCCTCACAGTACCATTGCCTTCATTGTACAACATTCACAGTAGGTTTGTACAGATGTGTGCCCCCTCACAGTAGTTATGCCTATATTGTGCCCTCTCACAGTAGTTATGCCACATTGTGCCCCCTCACAGTAGTTATGCCCTCTATGTGCCCCATTCACAGTTGTAATGCCCTCCTTGGCCCCTTCACAGTAATAATCCCCATTGTGCCAACCTTCAAAGTAATAAACCCCATTGTGCCAACCTTCAAAGTAATAATCCCCATTGTGCCAACCTTCAAAGCAATAATGCCCATTGTGTCCCCTTCATAGTAATAATCTGCATTATGCCCCTTTATAGTAATAATGCTCACGGTGCCCCCTTCATAGTAATAATGCCCATTGTGCCCCTTCACAGTAATGATGCCCACAGTGCCCCCTTAATAGTAGTAATGACCACTATGCTAGTAATGCCCTCTGTGCCCCCTCCATAGTAGAAATCCCATTTTGCCCCTTCACAGTAATAATTCCCACTGTACCCCTTCACAGTAATAATGCCCTCTGTGTCACCTTCATTGTAGTAAGACCCCTGTGCCCCCTCCATAGTAGTAATGCCCTCTGTGCCCCCTCCATAGTAATAAAGCCCTCTGTGCCCCCTCTGTATAAAAAACAAACAAAAAAGAAACAGTAACTACTCACCTTGTCCTGCTCCTGAAGCTCACATACCTCTCTTCCTTGCAGGCACAGATCGCTCTGCAGCACTGTGTGGGCGGAGCTTATGCAGACTTCTGGGCTGCAGGCTCTGCCCACACAGTCTGGCAGCGTGATCTGTGCCTGCAGGCTGAATGGTGGAGAGGGGACTAGTCTTCCTGCTTCTCCATTCTGTGTGCCGCCGGCCTGAAGGAGGGGAGGAGCGTTGGGAGCTGAGCGGTGAGTGACAGGACCGCAGCTCCCATCGCTTCAGCAATGAGTGCTTTCATCTGTACTGAGAGCAGACACCTGGGCTGGAGCGCCCCCCCCCCCCCTTAGTACGCCACTGGGTAGGAACTAGTCCTGCTCACAGGTTGCTGGCAGCCATTTTAAATAATTCCTGGAGACCGCTTACAAATTAGCTAAATCTATGTATAAATCTTGTACCCCACATTCTAAAAACATCCCAATTTATCTTTCCAAGGAAAAAGAAACCCCAACTTCTAGCTAACACCAAACAGACTTGGTCAACATGCAACTATTTTCTATTTAACCCACAAAGAACCTTGCAATCTTCCATTTTTACATTTTCAGTTTTCACCGCCCGCCATCCCAGAGCCATATCTTTTTTATTCTTTTGTTCACAAAGCTGGACAAGTTGTACTTACTAGTGTTGGGCACCAATATTTGAATCACAAATTTTTGTCGCAAATATCAACACTTCGAGAATTCGCAAATATTTTGAATATAGTACTATATATTCATAATCTCAAATTTTCTTTTTTTTTAAACAGTACACATGATCACTCCCTGCTTCTAGCTTGTGGGCCAATGAGAAGGCTGCAATATCTTTGTCAGAGCTTAGCAACATCCCTAGCATCCAATAGGAAAGTTGCCTACCTCTTACTACATAAGAACCTCCCCAGCAGCCATTTTGTGCTGCTTTCTGCAGTTGTGAGAGAGAGAGGAGTGTGATATCTGTGCTGCTTTATGCAATTGTGAGAGAGAGAGGAGTGTGATTTCTGTGCTTTGCTGAATTGCTGTGTCATATTACATTTGATACCTCATATATAATCAAGATAGTTAGTGGTAGATAGTGTAGGTTAGTTAGTAAATAGTGTAGCTGATAGGTTCCAGTGCAGGGTGTTAGGCACATTAGTTAGTTAGCTCAGTCATATACAGTCGTGGCCAAAAGTTTTGAGAATTACATAAATATTGGAAATTGGAAAAGTTGCTGCTTAAGTTTTTATAATAGCAATTTGCATATACTCCAGAATGTTATGAAGAGTGATCAGATGAATTGCATAGTCCTTCTTTGCCATGAAAATTAACTTAATCCCCCCCAAAATTGTTGTCATTAAAGGACCTGATGTGATAATTTCAGTAACCGTCTTGTTAACTCAGGTGATAATGTTGACGAGCACAAGGCTAGAGTTAATTATGTCAGGCTGATTGGGTTAAAATGGCAGACTTGACCTGTTAAAGGAGGAGGGTGATGCTTGAAATCATTGTTCTTCCATTGTAAACCATGGTGACCTGCAAAGAAACGCGTGCAGCCATCATTGTGTTGCATAAAAATGGCTTCACAGGCAAGGATATTGTGGCTACTAAGATTGCACCTCAATCAACAATTTATAGGATCATCAAGAACTTCAAGGAAAGAGGTTCAATTCTTGTTAAGAAGGCTTCAGGGTCTCCTAGAGGATTCAGCTGCGGGATTGGAGTGCCACCAGTGCAGAGCTTGCTCAGGAATGGCAGCAGGCAGGTGTAAGCGCATCTGCACGCACAGTGAGGTAAAGACTTTTGGAAGATGGCCTGGTGTCAAGAAGGGCAGCAAAGAAGCCACTTCTTTCCCAAAAAAAACATCAGGGACAGATTGATCTTCTGCAGAAATTATGGTGAATGGACTGCTGAGAACTGGGGCAAAGTCATATTCTCCGATGAAGCCTCTTTCCGATTGTTTGGGGCATCAGGAAAAAAGCTTGTCCGGAGAAGAAAAGGTGAGCGCTACCATCAGTCCTGTGTCATGCCAACAGTAAAGCATCCTGAGACCATTCATGTGTGGGGTTGCTTCTCATCCAAGGGAGTGGGCTCACTCACAATTTTGCCCAAAAACACAGCCATGAATAAAGAATGGTACCAAAACACCCTCCAACAGCAACTTCTTCCAACAATCCAACAACAGTTTGGTGAAGAACAATGCATTTTCCACCACAATGGAGCACCGTGCCATAAGGCAAAAGTGATAACTAAGTGGCTCGGGGACCAAAACATTGACATTTTGGGTCCATGGCCTGGAAACTCCCCAGATCTTAATCCCATTGAGAACTTGTGGTCAATCCTCAAGAGGCGGGTGGACAAACAAAAACCCACTAATTCTGACAAACTCCAAGTGATTATGAAAGAATGGGTTGCTATCAGTCAGGAATTGGCCCAGAAGTTGATTGAGAGCATGCCCAGTCGAATTGCAGAGGCCCTGACTTGCATAAATGTCATGTAATTGTTGCTAAAAGTCTTTGAAACATATTAAGTGCATGTAATTATATTTCACTACATCACATAAGCAACTGAAACAAAGATCTAAAAGCAGTTTAGCAGCAAACTTTGTGAAAACTAATATTTGTGCCATTCTCAAAACTTTTGGCCACGACTGTATATAATCCAGATAGTTAGTGGAAGATAGTGAACAGTGAAGCTGATAGGTTCCAGTCAGTGGCGTAACTACCCTGGAAGTGGAGGCTTCGGAATGACAAGGGGCTCGGTGCCCGGCAGCGTATCAAGTTTCATCATGATTATTTAATACATTTTTAAGGGCCCCTTCACATACACTGGCGTGACGGCTCCGGCGACATTGGGGCCCGGCCTGTCCCTTTCACCCCTTTCACCTGCATCTTACTGCCAGCCAGCAGAATCAAGCCGGCACAAGCCGGCGCTGTTCTAATTAGGCCCGCCCACCAAGTTCCGGTCCTGCCTGGGATAACATGAAGCTAAGCATGCACGCTTACGTCAAAGTTATCAGCGTGCGCTAGCCGAGCCTGGACCAGAGAAACGCTGCGCAGGAGTCGAGACTGGGATGGGACCTCACCTCACGGGTTGTGGACAACTGCGGCAGTGCCAGTGACAGTCTGACAGACTCACACACAGCACTAGTCTGCCACATGCCACTGCCCAGTAGCTCTATGCCCACTGCCACTAGTCTCAGACTCACCTACCCCATCGCCCTGCCTCACGGCTCTCTCTATCTGCCAGCCCAGCCAGTCACTCAGCGGAGTCAGCAACCTCATCCTTAATCTTCAGCCACCTTAAACCACCAGGGACTAGCTACCATCTGGAGACTGGCATTGGTATCTTATGAGCTGGCCTGGTACATCTTATTAAATAACTCATACCAACTGTACATATATAATCATATAAGGAAATACCCAGGTTATATGGCTCAATTATGCCTCTCATTAGCCCCCATATGAGTCCTTATGCCTCATTAGCCCCCATCATCACCCATTATGTCTCATTAGCCCCCATATCAGCCCTTATGCCTCATTAGCCCCCGTTATAAGCCCTTATGCCTCATTAGCCACCATTATGTCTCTCAATAGCTCCCATATCAGCCCTTATGCCTCATTAGCCCCAATATCAGCCCTTATGCCTCATTAGCCCCATCATCATCCCTTATGCCTGATTAGCCCCCATTATCAGCCCTTATGCCTCATTAGCCCCATTATCAGCCCTTATGCCTCATTAGCCCCTATTATCAGCTCTTATGCCTCATTAGCCCCCATTATCAGCCCTTATGCCTCATTAGCCCCCATTATCAGCCCTTATGCCTCATTAGCCTCCATTATCAGCCCTTTTGCCTCATTAGCCCCATTATGCCTTTCATTAGTCCCCATTATGCCTCTCATTAGCCCCATATGCCTCATTAGCCCCATATGCTTGATTAGTCCCATTATGCCTCATTAGCACCCATTATGCCTCATTAGCCCCCATTATGCCTCATTAGCCCCCATTATGCCTTATTAGCCCCATTATGCCTTTCATTAGCCTGGTGCATAAAAAAAGGTTAGAAATTGATGGAAACCCCATCAAAATGGTTTGGAACAGCATTAAGAGGATACTTGAATGCGTCTTAGACTCCTATTATGTACAACATACAGTAGACAACCACACAAAGGTTGTATGCCAAAAGCCAGGTATGTGCAAGCCATCAATCTATTCATGAGACAGATGACAGGCTTAGTCAGCATAGCTTACAATGGCAGCCTTGTGCACTATGAGATATTCCAAACCACCTCTCATCTAACTGAGAACCAGTAAACCTCAAAGTTATTTTGCATCTGTTGGGTGGATTGGGTAGACCTGCACACCTAGATCAATATCATTAGAGCAACAAAAAGTTGTGTGGTTGTCCAAACCTAATATTCAATAACCTTTCTATACAGTTTTGTCTTGTAAAAAATAATTTGCATAAACATGGGCATATGGGAAAGACATGCAAATAAGCAGAATCTGCCTTGTTTTTCAGCTGTCATAAGACTATGAAAACCATTAGATGACGCTATTGAGTTATGAACAGCACCCTCTATTGGTTTCACAGTCTTATGACAAGACAAATATTCTTTTCAGAAGACTATGCAACCAATAGAGGTTGCTATTCAGTTATGAACAGCGCCCTCTATTGGTTTCAAAGTCTTATGACAAGACAAATATTCTTATCAGAAGACTATGAAACCAATAGAGGGCACTGTTCATAACTCAATGGTGCCATCTATTGGTTTCATAGTCTTCTGACAAGAATATTAGACTAAGGCCTCATGCACACGACCGTTGTGTGCATCCGTGGCCGTTGTGCCGTTTTCCATTTTTTTTCGCGGACCCATTGACTTTCAATGGGTCCGTGGAAAAATCGGAAAATGCACCGTTTTGCAGCCGAGGCCGTGATCCGTGTATCCTGTCCGTCAAAAAAATATGACCTGCCCTATTTTTTTGATGGACAACGGTTCACGGACCCATTCAAGTCAATGGGTCCGTGAAAGAACACGGATGCACACAAGATTGGCATCCGTGTCCGTGATCCGTGGCCGTAGGTTGCTTTCATACAGACGGATCCGAAGAATTAGTCTGCATGTCATAGCAGAGAATCAAGCTTCACGTCAGCCACCACTACAACAGTCCATTGGCATATATTTAGGCCCAGCACCCAGGCAGAGGAGAGAGGTCCCGTAACAGAGAATCTGTCTTCATGTCAGCAGAGAATTAGTCTACATGTCATAGCAGAGAATCAGGCTTCACGTCACCCAACATTGGAACAGTCCATTGTCATATATTTAGGCCCAGCACCCAGGCAGAGGATAGAGGTCCCGTAACAGAGGATCTGGCTTCATGTCAGCAGAGAATCAGTCTGCATGTCATAGCAGATAATCAGGCTTCACGTCAGCCACCACTGCAACAGTCCATTGGCATATATTTAGGCCCAGCACACAGGCAGAGGAGAGAGGTCCCGTAACAGAGAATCTGTCTTCATGTCAGCAGAGAATTAGTCTGCATGTCATAGCAGAGAATCAGGCTTCACGTCAGGCACCACTGCAACAGTCCATTGGCATATATTTAGGCCCAGCACCCAGGCAGAGAAGAGAGGTCCCGTAACAGAGAATCTGTCTTCATGTCAGCAGAGAATTAGTCTGCATGTCATAGCAGAGAATCAGGCTTCACGTCAGCCACCACTGCAACAGTCCATTGTCAGATATTTAGGCCCAGCACCCAGGCAGAGGAGAGAGGTCCCGTAACAGAGAATCTGGCTACATGTCAGCAGAGAATTAGTCTGCATGTCATAGCAGAGAATCAGGCTTCACGTCACCCAACATTGGAACAGTCCATTGGCATATATTTAGGCCCCGGCACCCAGACAGAGGAGAGGTTCATTCAACTTTGGGTAGCCTCGCAATATAATGGTAAAATAAAAATAAAAATAGGATTGAATGAGGAAGTGCCCTGGGGTACAATAATATATGGTTAAGGGGAGGTAGTTAATGTCTAATCTGCACAAGGGATGGACAGGTCCTGTGGGATCCATGCCTGGTTCATTTTTATGAACGTCAGCTTGTCTGCGTTTGTCTGTAATGACGCCCCCTGCCGGGCAGGCCAGCACCTCCAAGGCATAAAAGGCTAGCTCTGGCCACGTGGACAATTTAGAGACCCAGAAGTTGAATGGGGACGAACCATCAGTCAGTACGTGGAGGGGTGTGCACACGTACTGTTCCACTATGTTAGTGAAATGTTGTCTCCTGCTAACACGTTGCGTATCAGGTGGTGGTGCAGTTAGCTGTGGCGTGTTGACAAAACTTTTCCACATCTCTGCCATGCTAACCCTGCCCTCAGAGGAGCTGGCCGTGACACAGCTGCCTTGGCGACCTCTTGCTCCTCCTCTGCCTTGGGCTCCCACTTGTTCCCCTGTGACATTCGGGAATGCTCTAAGTAGCGCGTCTACCAACGTGCGCTTGTACTCGCGCATCTTCCTATCACGCTCCAGTGCAGGAAGTAAGGTGGGCACATTGTCTTTGTACCGTGGATCCAGCAGGGTGGCAACCCAGTAGTCCGCACAGGTTAAAATGTGGGCAACTCTGCTGTCGTTGCGCAGGCACTGCAGCATGTAGTCGCTCATGTGTGCCAGGCTGCCCAGGGGTAAGGATAAGCTGTCCTCTGTGGGAGGCGTATCGTCATCATCCTGCCTTTCTCCCCAGCCACGCACCAGTGATGGGCCCGAGCTGCGTTGGGTGCCACCCCGCTGTGACCATGCTTCATCCTCATCCTCCTCCACCTCCTCCTCATCCTCGTCCTCCTCGTCCTCCAGTAGTGGGCCCTGGCTGGCCACATTTGTACCTGGCCTCTGCTGTTGCAAAAAACCTCCCTCTGAGTCACTTCGAAGAGACTGGCCTGAAAGTGCTAAAAATGACCCCTCTTCCTCCTCCTCCTCCTCCTGGGCCACCTCCTCTTCCATCATCGCCCTAAGTGTTTTCTCAAGGAGACATAGAAGTGGTATTGTAACGCTGATAACAGCGTCATCGCCACTGGCCATGTTGGTGGAGTACTCGAAACAGCGCAACAGGGCACACAGGTCTTGCATGGAGGCCCAGTCATTGGTGGTGAAGTGGTGCTGGTCAGCAGTGCGACTGACCCGTGCGTGCTGCAGCTGAAACTCCACTATGGCCTGCTGCTGCTCGCATAGTCTGTCCAGCATGTGCAAGGTGTAGTTCCACCTGGTGGGCACGTCGCATATGAGGCGGTGAGCGGGAAGGCCGAAGTTACGCTGTAGCGCAGACAGACGAGCAGCGGCAGGATGTGAACGCCGGAAGCGCGAACAGACGGCCCACACTTTATGCAGCAGCTCTGACATGTCGGGGTAGTTGTGAATGAACTTCTGCACCACCAAATTCAGCACATGCGCCAGGCAAGGGATGTGTGTCAAACCGGCTAGTCCCAGAGCTGCAACGAGATTTCGCCCATTATCGCACACCACCAGGCCGGGTTTGAGGCTCACCGGTAGCAACCACTCGCCGGTCTGTTGTTCTATACCACGCCACAACTCCTGTGCGGTGTGGAGCCTGTCCCCCAAACATATGAGTTTCAGAATGGCCTGCTGACGTTTACCCCGGGCTGTGCTGAAGTTGGTGGTGAAGGTGTGTGGCTGACTGGATGAGCAGGTGGAAGAAGAGGAGGAAGCCGAGAAGGAGGAGGTGGCAACAGGAGGCAAAGAATGTTGCCCTGCGATCCTTGGCGGCGGAAGGACGTGCGCCAAACAGCTCTCCGCCTGGGACCCAGCTGCCACTACATTTACCCAGTGTGCAGTTAGGGAGATATAGCGTCCCTGGCCGTGCTTACTGGTCCACGTATCTGTGGTTAGGTGGACCTTGCTACAGATGGCGTTGCGCAGTGCACACTTGATTTTATCGGATACTTGGTTGTGCAGGGAAGGCACGGCTCTCTTGGAGAAGTAGTGGCGGCTGGGACAACATACTGTGGGACAGCAAGCGACATGAGCTGTTTGAAGCTGTCTGTGTCCACCAGCCTAAATGACAGCATTTCATAGGCCAGTAGTTTAGAAATGCTGGCATTCAGGGCCAGGGATCGAGGGTGGCTAGGTGGGAATTTGCGCTTTCTCTCAAATGTTTGTGAGATGGAGAGCTGAACGCTGCCGTGTGACATGGTTGAGATGCTTGGTGACGGAGGTGGTGGTGGTGTTGGTGGTACATCCACTGTTTGCTGGGCGGCAGGTGCCAACGTTCCTCCAGAGGCGGAGGAAGAGGCCAAGGCGGCAGCAGCAAAAGAGGCCGAGGCGGCAGCAGCAGAAGAGGCCGAGGCGGCATCAGCAGAAGAGGTAGCAGGGGGAGCCTGAGTGACTTCCTTGTTTTTAAGGTGTTTACTCCACTGCAGTTCATGCTTTGCATGCAGGTGCCTGGTCATGCAGGTTGTGCTAAGGTTCGGAACGTTAATGCCTCGCTTCAGGCTCTGATGGCACAGAATGCAAACCACTCGGGTCTTGTCGTCAGCACATTGTTTGAAGAAGTGCCATGCCAGGGAACTCCTTGAAGCTGCCTTTGGGGTGCTCGGTCCCAGATGGCGGCGGTCAGTAGCAGGCGGAGTCTCTTGGCGGCGGGTGTTCTGCTTTTGCCCACTGCTCCCTCTTTTGCTAAGCTGTTGGCTCGGTCTCACCACTGCCTCTTCCTCCGAACTTTGAAAGTCAGTGGCACGACCTTCATTCCATGTGGGATCTAGGACCTCATCGTCCAATGCATCGTCTTCCACCCAGTCTTGATCCCTGACCTCCTGTTCAGTCTGCACACTGCAGAAAGACGCAGCAGTTTGCACCTGTGTTTCGTCATCATCAGAGACTTGCTGAGGTGGTATTCCCATGTCCTCATCATAAGGAAACATAAGTGGTTGTGTGTCAGTGCATTCTATGTCTTCCACCGCTGGGGAATGGCTAGGTGGATGCCCTTGAGAAACCCTGCCAGCAGAGTCTTCAAACAGCATAAGAGACTGCTGCATAACTTGAGGCTCAGACAGTTTCCCTGATATGCATGGGGGTGATGTGACAGACTGATGGGGTTGGTTTTCAGGCACCATCTGTGCGCTTTCTGCAGAAGACTGGGTGGGAGATAATGTGAACGTGCTGGATCCACTGTCAGCCACCCAATTGACTAATGCCTGTACCTGCTCAGGCCTTACCATCCTTAGAACGGCATTGGGCCCAACCAAATATCGCTGTAAATTCTGGCGGCTACTGGGACCTGAGGTAGTTGGTACACTAGGACGTGTGGATGTGGCAGAATGGCCACGTCCTCTCCCAGCACCAGAGGGTCCACTAACACCACCACGACCATGTCCACGTCCGCGTCCCTTATTAGATGTTTTCCTCATTGTTATCGTTCACCACAACAACAAAAATATTATTTGGCCCAATGTATTGAATTCAAATTCAGGCCTTTTTTTACAGACACCTAACACTATCTGGCTATCTATTTAGGTACTGTATTACACTAATACAGGCACAGCAGTAACCACAGATTTAGCTGACTATGAATTTGAGGCCTAGTATTTAGGCGCTGGGTGACAGGTATGCATTTTACGGACAGAATTAGACTGGGATATGCACAGTAGCGTGTGTGTGTGAAGTTATTGAGAATGACCCTATCAGCACCTTGATTCTGATATACCCTTTTAGGGATGTATTTAAAGTAGGCCTGATACAGCAGAAACCACTAAATTAGGAAATTGCTAAATTGGGAATTGTATTTCAACCCAGAACAAAAAATGTGCTTTGAGGGACACTAAATAACTTGACCAGCCACACCAGTAACGACAGATTTAGCTAGATATAAATTTGAGGCCTAGTATTTAGGCGCTGGGTGACAGGTATAGGTTTACTGACAGAATTAGACTTGGAAATGCACAGTAGCGTGTGTGTAAAGTTATTCAGAATGACCCTATGTGCACCTTGAATCTGATATACCCTTTTAGGGATAGATTTCAAACAGCTCTGATACAGCAGAAACAAATAAATTAGGAAATTGCTAAATTGGGAATTGTATTTCAACCCAGAACAAAAAATGTGCTTTGACGGACACTAAATAACTTGCCCAGCCACAACAGTACAGCAGTAACGACAGATTTAGCAGGATATTAATTTGAGGCCTAGTATTTAGGCGCTGGGTGACAGGTATACGTTTTACGGACAGAATTAGACTGGGATTTGCACAGTAGCGTGTGTGTGAAGTTATTGAGAATGACCCTATCAGCACCTTGATTCTGATATACCCTTTTAGGGATGTATTTAAAGTAGGCCTGATACAGCAGAAATCAGTAAATTAGGAAATTGCTAAATTGGATATTGTATTTCAACCCAGAACAAAAACTGTGCTTTGACGGACACTAAATAACTTGCCCAGCCACAACAGTACAGCAGTAACGACAGATTTAGCAGGATATAAATTTGAGGCCTAGTATTTAGGTGCTGGGTGACAGGTATACGTTTTACGGACAGAATTATACTGGGATATGCACAGTAGCGTGTGTGTGAAGTTATTCAGAATGACCCTATGTGCACCTTGAATCTGATATACCCTTTTAGGGATGTATTTAAAGTAGGCCTGATACAGCAGAAACCACTAAATTAGGAAATTGCTAAATTGGGAATTGTATTTCAACCCAGAACAAAAAATGTGCTTAGACGGACACTAAATAACTTGCCCACCCACAACAGTACAGCAGTAATGACAGATTTAGGTGAATATAAATTTGAGGCCTAGTATTTAGGCACTGGGTGACAGGTATAGATTTACTGACAGAATTAGACTTGGAAATGCACAGTAGCGTGTGTGTGAAGTTATTCAGACTGACCCTATGTGCACCTTGAATCTGATATACCCTTTTAGGGATAGATTTAAAATAGCTCTGATACAGCAGAAACCACTAAATTAGGAAATTGCTAAATTGGGAATTGTATTTCAACCCCGAACAAAAACTGTGCTTTGACGGACACTAAATAACTTGACCAGCCACACCAGTAACGACAGATTTAGCTGGATATAAACTTGAGGCCTAGTATTTAGGCGCTGGGTGACAGGTATACGTTTACTGACAGAATTAGACTGGGATATGGCCAAAAAATAGCCACACTATGGATGGTTAAATGCACTTGGTGTGACAGCTTGACCAACCACACTACTGAGGGTTAAATGCACTTGGTGACAGGCGCAGCTTGCCCCTGATGTAGTATATGGCCAAAAAATAAACAGACTATTGCTGGTTAAATGCACTTGGCGTGACAGCTTCACCCTGATGTAGGATTTAGCCAAAAAAACAACCACACCATTGAGGGTTAAATGCACTTGGTGACAGCTTGCCCCTGATGTAGTATATGGCCAAAAAATAAACAGACTATTGCTGGTTAAATGCACTTGGTGTGACAGCTTCACCCTGATGTAGGATTTAGCCAAAAAACAACCACACCATTGAGTATTAAATGCACTTGGTGACAGGCGCAGCTTGCCTCTGATGTAGTATATGGCCAAAAAATAAACAGACTATTGCTGGTTAAATGCACTTAGTGTGACAGCTTCACCCTGATGTAGGCTTTAGCCAAAAAACAACCACACCATTGAGGGTTAAATGCACTTGGTGACAGCTTGCCCCTGATGTAGTATATGGCCAAAAAATAAACAGACTATTGCTGTTTAAATGCACTTGGTGTGACAGCTTCACCCTGATGTAGGATTTAGCGAAAATGTCCGGGTTCGGGTCTGTGTCACGGACACCCCAAAATTCGGTACGAACCGTTCGCTCATCCCTAATAATCAATTCTATTACGCCTTTATTCTTAAATTGGAGTTAATGAGCTGTGTAATATAACCGTTATTGTGGTGCCCACCTTGTTTAATAGATAAAACATTTTATTATGACTTTATTCTCAAATTGGGGCGAATAAACCCTGTGTAATCTGACTGTTATAGTGGTGTCCACCTGATTTTATAGATAAGCAATTCCATTAGGCATTGATTCTCATATTGGGGTGAATAACCTGTGTAATATAACTAGAGATGAGCGAATTGAAGCTGACAAAGTGGAACTCGATCCGAATTTCAGAAAAAATTTGATACGCACTGAAGCTGAATTTCCTCATGATTTGTGGTAACGAATCACATTTTTTTTCCTTAAATGGCTGTTGCATGTGTGAGGACATGGAGCAAGGAACTTTGGGAAGGCGGGATCCCACATAATGCCATGCATGCAGCCAATCAGCAGCCAACCAGCCTTGTGATGTCACAGCCCTATAAATAGCGTCAGCCATCTTAGATTCTGCCATTTACCAGTAGACTTAGTGCAGGGATAGACGTTATCGGGCGCTAGGGACAGTGTTTCATTTTGCTAAACAAACGATTTACAATTGCAGGGAAAGATTATTCAAGATGTAGGGAAAGGCTAGGGAGGAATTATTCCACAGCATTTATGTTGAACAGGGTTAAGTAGGGGAGGATACAGCCTGGGTAATAGAAACAGTCCTGTTACACCTTGCTGCACTGTCTAGTGTTCCAAATTGCCATTATACAGCTCTGTAATTCCAGCAAACCATTCTTATTAGGGTGCAAGTGCTGTTTGAGACAGGCATTAACAGGGTTTATTACAAGGAAATATTTCTACATCTTATTTGCCCTTATGCGGTGCAGTTATATGTTCTAAAGGATTTTATGGCATGGATTAGTGAAAAAAAGAAAAAACATATATTTGCTGTTCAGCGGTGTAGTTATATGTTCTAAAGCCTTTTGTGGCATGTATTAGTGGAAAAAGAAAAAACATATTTGCTGGTAAGTGGTGCAGTTATATTTTCTAAAGCCTTTTGTGGAGTGTATAAGTGGAAAAAAATAAGGGCCTATTTGCCGTTCAGCGGTGCAGTTATATGTTCTAAAGCCCTTTTTGTCATGTATATATTAGTGGCAAAAGAATATATTTGCCGTTCAGCTGTGCACTTATATGTTCTAAAGCCCTTTTTTGCGTGTATTAGTGGAACAAAAAAAATATTGGGCATTTTATGGTGAAATGAAAAAATTACAGCCATTTTTGGCGTATATAAGTGGGAAAAAAAGGACTTATTAACCATTGTGTGGTGAAGTGAGAAAATGACAGACATTTTTGGGGTGTTTTAATTTCCTTTTTATTTATTTATTATATTTTTTGGGCATGAGCAATACTGATGACTTACTGACCAAATGCTGACCGAGTGAAGGCGGATGCTCAATAGACAGGATCCATTTTTTGGGGTTTATTGTTCTGACGGATCAGAGGAAGGGCAAAATAATCAGTGACGTCAACACAAACTTACTGCTGACACCCTCTCCATTCTGTCCAGGGGCGGCTCTACTTGTATAAGTGTTTAATAGAACAGGTTCTGTAGACATCTATGTGGAATCTGCTGACAATGGTATAAAAGGAGCGTGCGCTAACATCGACCTGTAAGGCTGAGTTCCTACTTGGGTTATTTGGTCAGTTTTGGCCTGTGACTAACCAAATAAGTGAAGTGTGCAGTGATTCTAAGAGCGATGACTGTCCTCTGCCTGTGAAACAGACTCACAGTATTATTTTACTAGCAAAGCGGACTCCCTATGCATGTTACTGCAAGGCAGAGTGTTCTACACCACTATAAAGGCTCTCTGCAGCGAAGAAATAGCAGTTTTTTTTACAAAATTTGCAGCAAATAAATCCGGATTGAAACAAATATTTTCAAAAAAAATGGGCGAGACGGCGAGTCGAATTTCAGAAAATTTTGCTCATCTCTAAATATAACCGTTGTGTGATTTCCGCCTGATTTTATAGATAAGCAATTCCATTAGGCCTTGATTTTCATATTTTACAGCAGAAGTAGCAGCAGAAAAAGGGGTGGTGGTACCAGCAGATGCAGCAACACACTAGAGCTGACAGTGTTATCCAGCACTTGTGTTTTCCTGCTGTCCTGGAATGGTTGATTAGGTCTTCAAAATCATCTCAACTGTCATCAGACACCCACAGCCAGGAGTCTATGGGCTCCTCTGACACAACATTTAGTTCCCGGAAGAAGCCTGTTAGGCGAAACTGCGTTGGGTGGAGGAGGCTGCAGGGTCGCTGACTTTGTGGCTTCCTCTTTGTCCTCTCTTTTGGGGGGGTTCTATTAGATGCTAATTTTACTGACCATTGTTCTATGTATTTTTGTCATATTGAATAAAGACATTTTATTAACTCTATATGGAGGTTTGTGTTCACTTGGTATCGGTTATGGTGATCTTTCACTTTTTGTGGAAAAGCCAATGAATAAAAACTATAAAAGCCATACCTTCAATATGCTGATTATTGGATGTATTGGACATTTTGGGAGTCATTTATGAATAGATATACGCCAATTCTTGGCACATATCTGTCTCAGATTTGGTAGCAAAGGGGATTTGTGGCCAAATCTGCAACTTCTTCCCCATCCACGCCATGTATACCAGTGGTGTGAAGGAGGTGGTCCGGCTGGCCCATCTCATTTATCATTTTCTGTTTTTAGGTAAGAAAATTATCTAAATCTATGCCAGCAAGGGAGCTGGCATAGATTTAGGCCAGAAGCAGATGCGCCTTAGTTAGGTAGAGGCCGGCACCTTTACATAACTTAGGCGCATCTGCTGCACCAGTGCAGGGTTATTAAGACTGGTGTCTAAAATGCCGGTCTTAATAAATAACCTAATTTATATTTAAATCTAGAATATGTTGTTTTTAAAAAATAAAAAGATACCAATGAAATTTCTGCAAAATGCCGTGCGTGAAACTTTCAGAGAAGCTGTCAAATTATACTTATAGTGTGATCTGTGGGCAGAAGGAGAGTAGAAGGAGAGTGATATATATATATATATATATATATATTTTTTTTTTATTTTTTTTTTTTATTTTTTTTTATTTATAGGGACAGATTTATTAAGACCAGTGTTTTAGATGCCAGTCCAGTCTTAATAAAGCCTCGCACTGGCGGTGGATCCACCGGAGTTAAGAAGAGGCGCAGGCAGATCCACCTCTAATTCTAAATGTAAGACATTTGGCTAGTTGTCTTTCATTGAAACAGGCATAGAAAATGGTAAACAAGAAGGGCCTGGCGGACCGTTTCTTTGCCCGCCCATACCATGCCCAGCTTTTTAGACCAGGGGTGAGCGGGGAGAAGTCGCAGATTGTGGGGCAACTAGCTGTTGCCCCACAAACTGCACCTGAAATACACCTAATGTAGGCATATTTCAGCTTAATAATAATAGTTTGTGTGTGAAACTATTTAGTATAACATATTTTATTAATTTATATCTCTGCTTTTTCTATGCTTAGGGGTCATGCACAAGGGCTGTCAATTACTGATTAGGACAACCCACCAAGTATAGGGGTTAAAAGGAACAAAAAAAAAACGTAAAGTTGTAGTGATTTTAATTTTAATGTTTTAACAGAAACATTTTTAGCTCCATTTTATATGGAAGCACTGACAATAACGTGAACATATCATCACAGAAACTGCTTGTATGATAACCACATGAGGTAGTTTACAGAATTTTCTACCAACATTACTGCGATATATTGGATTTTAATTCAGTGTGCAGTTCTCATACTAGCACTATACAGCACTGAAGAGCGACAAGACTGGAATGGTAAAGGATTGAAAAATACATCGATTTCATACAAGAGCAATAATAATATTTTTAAATAACAACTGAAGTTCCCGTTAATCAACTATGAAAATGATTCAAAGTCAAATAAAATAGTGATTTGTGTCAGTAAACTTTAGAAAACTTCTAAAGAATGTTATTTGCAAATAATCTATGTTACTGCTAACAACTGAAGCTTTCAGACAGGAGAAAAATCAGTAGTATCCAATAGCACACAGCTCCATCACTTCTGACCACTGACCCAAAGAAGGATGCTATTCAATTTCCTAGCTGGGAAAATGTCAGGAGCGGCTCAAAAATGCAGAGGGAGAGAGATGGATTGCAGACCTTGCAAAATCTTTTCAACTGGATAAACAAAAAAAGAAAAATAGAAAGAAGCAGGATGTAGAATGTGGACATATAATTTTATGACCTGTGAAATTGAATTTGCCACTCCAGATTTTAGGTGGACTAAGTTTCAATGTCTGTCATTCTTTAGGAAGACAGCTGCTAGATGGCCTTTGGGCCAGAAGATTCACCAAGCTGATTAAAAGCCTCATGCTCCCTAAGATCCTTCAAAGAGACCATTCTGTCCCTATAGTTTATGTTCAAAGAGACAAAGCAAAGTGCAGGCAGCTTTTTTTCCTGTAAGTTCATCTCAACACTTTCAGAGAGTATGATGTAAAAATATTGAAAATTACCTACATGGAAAGCAGTATTTATATCAATCTGTAGACTTTACGTTAAGTTAGCTTTGTTTTATTGAAACAAGTACTATTAAGTGCTACAGCTTGGCTTCCCTTGCTGGCCTGTAGGTGGTAAACATTGCCCTTATGGCTTTGTACTGTGGCAGTGAGTTAGGAGTAGAGATGAGAGAATCAATTTGTAACAAAAGCAGATTTGTTACAAATTTCACAAAAATTCATGTGTCCAAAACTTTTCTGACTAGATAAATATGGTAAAATGGTGCACAGTCCATGTTAGCGGGCAAAACCAGGAGGGGGAAATAATAAGCATGGAAACATGACACTGGGAGGAACTGGGGTGGAGGGCTTGTCCTAACTGGCTCAGAGGCTGAGAGACAGCCTGGATTAGCCAATCAGGGGACAGCAGGCATGGAGGTGCCTGTGCAGAATGATCAGGACTCCATTATGCATTGTACTTGCAATCTGGAAGGATGAAGTACTGTGGCTCTATATGCTAAAAGAGTCTGCAGATATAAGCTACTGATATATGAAGATTAAAGGGAGAGAACAGGAGACTTATTTGGGAATTCTGGGTATACTAAGGGGTTTTGTGTAATCAGGGAAAGAGAATGAGGGATTGAGAAATAGTTACTATGAGTAGGGTTGAGCGAACACCTGAATGTTCGGGTTCGAGAAGTTCGGCCGAACTTCCCGGAAATGTTCGGGTTCGGGATCCGAACCCGACCCGAACTTCGTCCCGAACCCGAACCCCATTGAAGTCAATGAAGACCCGAACTTTTCGGCACTAAAAAGGATGCAAAACAGCCCAGGAAAGGGCTAGAGGGCTGCAAAAGGCAGCAAAATGTAGTTAAATCCAAACAAATCCAAACAAATGTGGATAAGGAAATTAATAAAAATAAAATAAATAAAAATTAACCAATATCAATTGGAGAGAGGTCCCATAGCAGAGATTCAGGCTTCATGTCAGCAGAGAATCAGTCTTCATGTCATAGCAGAGAATCAGGCTTCACGTCAGCCAAAACTTGAACAGTCCATTGTCAGATATATAGGCCCTGGCACCCAGGCAGAGGAGAGAGGTCCCATAGCAGAGATTCAGGCTTCGTGTCATAGTAGAGAATCATGCTTCACGTCACTCAGATATTTTTAGGCCCCGGCACCCAGACAGAGGAGAGGTTCATTCAACTTTGGGTTGCCCCGCAATATAATGGTAAAATGGAAATAAAAATAGGATTGAATGAGGAAGTGCCCTGGAGTACAATAATATATGGTTAAGGGGAGGTAGTTAATGTCTAATCTGCACAAGGGATGGACAGGTCCTGTGGGATCCATGCCGGGTTCATTTTTATGAACGTCAGCTTGTCCACATTGGCTGTAGAAAGGCGGCTGCATTTGTCTGTAATGACTCCCCCTGCCGTGCTGAATACACGTTCAGACAAAACGCTGGCCACCGGGCAGGCCAGCACCTCCAAGGCATAAAAGGCTGGCTCTGGCCACGTGGACAATTTGCAGACCCAGAAGTTGAATGGGGCTGAACCATCAGTCAGTACGTGGAGGGGTGTGCACACGTATTGTTCCACCATGTTAGTGAAATGTTGCCTCCTGCTAACACGTTCCGTATCAGGTGGTGGTGCAGTTAGCTGTGGCGTGTTGACAAAACTGTGTAAGTCAGTGGCACGACCTTCATTCCATGTGGGGTCTAGGACCTCATTGTCCCCTGCATCGTCTTCCACCCAGTCTTCCTCCCTGACCTACTGTTCAGTCTGCACACTGCTGAAAGACGCAGCAGTTGGCACCTGTGTTTCGTCATCATCAGAGATGTGCTGAGGTGGTATTCCCATGTTCTCATCATCAGGAAACATAAGTGGTTGTGCGTCAGTGCATTCTATGTCTTCCACCGCTGGGGAAGGGCTAGGTGGATGCCCTTGGGAAACCCTGCCAGCAGAGTCTTCAAACAGCATAAGAGACTGCTGCATAACTTGAGGCTCAGAAAGTTTCCCTGATATGCATGGGGTGATGTGACAGACTGATGGGCTTGGTTTTCAGGCACCTTTTTACAGACACCTAACACTATCTGGCTATCTATTTAGGTACCGTA
The DNA here is from genome assembly GCF_014858855.1 of Bufo gargarizans. NCBI lineage: Eukaryota > Metazoa > Chordata > Amphibia > Anura > Bufonidae > Bufo > Bufo gargarizans. The sequence goes on along the minus strand of NC_058082.1, from coordinate 405,112,760 downwards.
TTACACTAATACAGGCACAGCAGTAACGACTGAAGCTGAATATAAATTGTAGGCCTAGTATTTAGGCCCTGGATAACAGGTATACGTTTACGGACAGAATTAGACTTGGAAATGCACGGTAGCGTGTGAAGTTATTGAGGATGACACTATCCGCACCTTCAATCTAATATACCGTTTTATGGATAGATTTAAAGTAGGCCTGATACAGCAGAAACCACTAATTTAGGGAATTGCTAAGTTGGGAATTGTATTTCAACCCAGAACAAAAACTGTGCTTTAACGGACACCAAATAACTTGACCAGCCACAGCAATAATGACAGATTTAGCTGAATATAAATTGTAGGCCTAGTATTTAGGCGCTGGATGACAGGTATACGTTTACGGACAGAATTAGACTTGGAAATGCACGGTAGCGTGTGAAGTTATTGAGAATGACCCTATCCGCACCTTCAATCTAATATACCCTTTTATGGATAGATTTTAAGTAGGCCTGCTACAGCAGAAACCACTAATTTAGGGAATTGCTAAGTTGGGAATTGTATTTCAACCCAGAACAAAAACTGTGCTTTGGCGGACACTAAATGAATTGACCAGCCACAGCAATAATGACAGATTTAGCTGAATTTAAATTGTAGGCCTTGTATTTAGGCGCTGGATGACAGGTATACGTTTACGGACAGAATTAGACTTGGAAATGCACGGTAGCGTGTGAAGTTATTGAGGATGACATTATCCGCACCTTCAATCTAATATACCCTTTTATGGATAGATTTAAACTTGGCCTGATACAGCAGAAACAACTGATTTAGGGAATTGCTAAGTTGAGAATTGTATTTCAACCCAGAACAAAAATATATCCTTTGCCAGACAGCAGACAGTATTACAATTGGCTAGCCACAGCTGAAACACCAGATTTAGGGTACTGCTATTTTGGCAATTGTATTTCACCCCTCAATAAAATAGCAAGCAGAGCCAAGCCCCTGATGTAGGATATAGCAAAAAAATAACCACACTATTGATGGTTAAATGGACTTGGTGGCAGCTTGTGCTGGCGCACCACAAGACACAAAATGGCCGCCGATCACCCAAGACAAAAGTGACATAAAAACGCTCTGGGCAGCCTAAAAACAGTGAGCATTTAAATAGCAGCAGTTCAATGATCCACAGCTGTAGATCGATCACTGAATTAAGTGTTTTTGCTGAGTTAATCACTGCCTAATCTCGCCCTAACAGCAGCTGCAACCTCTCCCTACACTGATCAGAGCAGAGTGACGTGCGGCGCTACATGACTCCAGCTTAAATAGAGGCTGGGTCACATGCTGCACTGGCCAATCACAGCCATGTCAATAGTAGGCATGGGTGTGATGGCCTCTTGGGGCAAGTAGTATGACACTTGTTGATTGGCTGCTTTGCAGCCTTTCAAAAAGCGCCAAGAAAACGACGAACACCGAACCCGAACCCCGACTTTTACAAAAAGGTTTGGGTCCATGTCACGGACACCCCAAAATTCGGTACGAACCCGAACTATACAGTTCGGGTTCGCTCATCCCTAACTATCAGGTGTATTTGCTGGCAGGATACTATCAGCTCAGCTTCTGTCAACTAGTTCTTTACAGTACTTTCTTACATTTTACTACATCTTTCTTTCTACATTTCCATACACTTCCATGCATATACCATTATTGCAAAAATTGATGAATTGAACCCTTTTTTAATAGAAGCCAGTTTATTTTTATCATTTGTAATTGTGCTTTTCAGTACATCAAAGCTGTGTTGCTGAATATGTTATGGGCTTTTCACATATCAGAAGGCATTACTGCATCATAGCATCTAGTTCAAGAGACATTTCTCATCACTGCAAAAAAAAAAATCCATTATCAAACCCAAGTTTTAGTGAATGCATGTTTTCTTTAAAAAAAATTAAATCTATATTTTACTGCAATAATACTACATATGACAATCATAACATTATTATCATAGCCATGTTACTGGATAGGTTTCACACTGCTCAAGAGAACAAGTGGGAAGGATACAGCAGCAAACCGATTTCACATCCGTATCACAAATTATAACTGTGTTACTGAAAGCAACAAAAAGACGAGACATTTCTCATTATTGCTAAATAATTGTATTGTCACACCAAAGTTTTAGTAAAGGGCTGGTATTACTGCATCAGAGCATGTAGTTCAAACACATTTCACTGAAAAAATTGCATTACCACTGTAAATTGTGAATAACAGTGTACATTGTGTTTGTGGACGGGGAGGGATTTGGGACACTTAATAATCTAATGTGTACTAAACCCATGACTTTTTATGTATGGGCCCATAATAAAATGTATGGAAAATGGAAGAGTGAAAAACAAAAGAGCTATGCCTTGTCCTCCAGTCATAATAAGGGTAGCAGTAGTATCAGCACCAGCCATCTGGCCAGTGCAAGTAGTAGGCTACATTTCTCTCTTGCATTTAAAAGATGCAGCATTATTGTTGAGGACAAAGAAGAGGAGATTGTGGAGTTGAGATTGGGGAAAAAACAAAGTAGAAAATTGGGAACGGGGCCAGGGAGCCTCATGATGACATTTCACAGTCTCAAAGAAGTGGCAAGGAGAGTGAGGACTATGACCATGAGTGTTTGTTGGACAGGACCTGGAAGTTGGATTGGGGGGATGAGGAAAAGGTGAAATCAGAGGGATCAGCAGTGTCAGCAGTAAAGAGCAGAGACAACATATGGACAGAACCTGCCAAAAAAACTGCCCAGGCCAGACCTGCTTCAGGAACTTTTAATGCTGCTGATACTGTGATCACAGACCCAAAACGTGCCAGAGCTAAGCCAAGCAGGGCTGGCACTAGCTCTGTGTGAGTATCTCCCTCCTGGAGTTTCTCCACAGCACCAGAAGATATATAATAGCGGTTGTTGTCCGCCAATGTCCCCCTGCTTACCGCCACAGTTGCAGGTTCAGTGTTCAGCTGTGATCCCACTCCACAGTTTGCTTCCAGCCCTGGGCACAGCATGCTTTCCGCTTGTTCCCTCTAGCACTTCCTTAAGTGCCGGCGCTCAAATGAATGAACAAAACTTATCTGTAGAAGACTCATTAGTAGCATCAGCATGCACACACTCCAGGAAGTTGTATAAACCGCAAAGTGATGCAGTATGGGAAGGGATTTAAAGGGATGCAATCAGTGCAACTACATGGCAGCTGAGAGAGGCTAACAAGAGGAGAAAATAAAAGCAAAACAAAAGGAACCTCAAGGAGGAGGTTCTGAAGGACGTCTGTGGTGAAACTCGTATGCCAATATTCCTCAAGAGTTAGTGACCTGGTGCTCCCCTTGTGAAAGTCTGTGCCCACCATCAGGAATACTGTGAGGGGTTCAATTAGACAACGCCCTAAGAGGAGGTTGGTCACGTGGCACAGTGGGATCACACCCGCTTGTTTGTGACAAGATAACAGCTTTAGCATATGAAAAATCTGCAATATTAAAAGTAGTGGGTGTTTAAACACATACTCTACATAGGCACCACTGCTTTATTTCAGAAAGTGCAGCGGCATCACCAGATCCAGTGGGAAATTTAAGGTGGCCAGCAGATAGCGCAACAAGAGTGTACTCAGCCAGACCTCATCACATGCAGTAGTGTCTTTGTCATCCATCTCATCACTTACTGCTTATTCAGCTCAGACTACAGTTACTCCTGCTCCTAATCCACTTTGTTGTCAGTAGTGTTTGGCAAGCATGCTCATCCGAACACCATTTTGACACAATGCTCGAGTCTCCTCCACGCACGTTTGTTGGCTGCTATGCAGCCAATAAATGTGCGGGGAGGTACTGGTACTCACTGTAATTCCGTAGCCATGTTGTTTACTGGCATTACAGTGACTGGACGGAACAAGTCATCGGGTGCTATATAGCAACCAATGACACGTGGTTCGGCTCAGTCTCAGTAAGGGAGAGCTGCAGTAGAAGGGACAGATAGTGTAGGGACAGGAATCTTTTATTTTTTATCAGGGTTTAGTCTTGAAAGGTGTTAGAGACCCAAAAGTCCTTTTAAGGACAATTGTTTTGTCTGGCTGCAATATATATTAATAGTGCAACCTGCGCTAAATTGCGTGCAATTGTTTGGCTGCTACAGCTGTTGTGTTACATTTGCGCATCCTAAATATCTGTGACATTCAGCGCAATTGTTTGTCCGCTGCTGACAACATTACCTGTGCTACATCTCCTGTACAATATTTGCAATCCTAAATATCAGTGACATTCAGTTTAATATTTTCGCCACTGGTGACAGCGACATTACCTGTGCTACTTCTCCTGTATAACGTTTGTGCATCCTAAATATTAGTGATATTTAGTTTCATTCTTCGCGGCTGGTGTCAGCAACATTACCTGCGCTATATCTCCTGTATAACGTTTGCACATTCTAAATATCAGTGATATTCAGTTTAATTTCTTTGCCGCTGGTGACCGTGACATTACTTGCTCTACATCTCCTGTATAACATTTGCACATTCTAAATATCAGTGACATTCAGTAAAAAAAAAAATTGACGCTGGTGACAGCGACATTACCTGCACTATGTCTCCTGTATAACATTTGCGCATCCTAAATATTAGCGACATTCAGTTACATTGTTTCACCGCTGGTAACAGCAACATTACAACGTTCTCTATATCACACCAGTGCAACCAGGTGGTCGGTTGGATTGCAGCAGATAATGCTTCCAGTCAGTTAAGCACCACCCTCTCTTCCACAAAGTCCAGTCTCAGTAGCCAAGAGTCTGGTCAAAAGAATCCTCACCTTGATTCTCCTTACTCCCACCATGGAGAGTCTTGGCAAACAAGTGATCCCACACTCGGATATTCAGAGGATCTCTTTTGATCGCCATTCCTTGATTTGGCCCTCTCGCCAAGCTAGCTTGAAGAGGGACATGAGGAAATCTTGTGCACTAATTCCCAAACTCTTGAGACTCCACAGTCAGAAAAAGATGACAGTGGGGAACGGCAATTAGTGTTTCACGAGGTGGATGATGATGATGAGACACAGTTGCCAATAAGTCAACGGCAATTACTTTCTCAAAAGGTTCATGATGAGGATAAGACACAGTTGTCAATAAGTGAGGTTCTTGTTAGGTCAAAAAGTCAGGAGGATGACCAGAGTGAGGAAGTGGAAGATGAGGTGGTGGACAATGAAATCACCGACCAAACCTGGGAAGGTGGCAAGCCGAGCGAGGACAGCAGTGCAGAGGGGGAGGGATCTGCAGCACCGCAACAGGCTGGAAGAGGCAGTGGGGTGGCAAAAAGGAGAAGGCAGGCCTCACCAAATAGGCCCTCAACTGTTCCCCGGAGCACCCCCTTGTGGCAATTTCCCTTGCTAAGGGGTAGGTGTTTCGCAGTCTGGTGCTTTTTTAAGGAAAGTGCGGATGATAAAAGAATTGTAATTTGCAACCTGTGCCATACAAAAATGAACAGGGGTGTGAACACTAGCAACCTCACCATATGATCTGCCACATGGCATCAAAGCACCCTAATAGGTGGGCCGAATGCCTCAGGTCCACAATCAGTGTCTGCGGGTCACACCGCTGCCTCCTCTTCCCCTATGTTACGTGCTGGCCAATTCCCTTTCCAAGATGCAGGCCCGGATGCCTCCCGCCCTGCCCCTGGACCTTCGCAAGAACTATCAGCTAGCACATCCACTTATGTGTCCTATCGTGCAGTATGCCAGACCGAAAGGGGAATTATATGTGAGGTCACAGTGTGAGCATTAGGTGGGCTGATGTAAATACAGTCCTGGTTACTCACGGTTATGTTGTCCCTTGGCAGGCCTGCATAAGTGAAGAGGAGAACTGCACATGAATTCTCTGGGACACACTCTGGTGTAAGGGACACAGGCCAGATGGTGGTTCGAGGTGCCCTTGATGGTCTGTATTAATGTTCCTATGGCAAGGTCCCTTGTAGTCGTGACACCAGTACCTTTTATGGTGGTACAACTATTCACTGTAGTGTTAAATGAGGAATTGGAGACTGAGACAAGGATGGTGCAATCCAACTTATAACTTTTACTGAACGTTGCTCCTGGTAACGGTAACATCCAAGTATTAAACAGTCTCTAGTACATATAGATATGAAATACTGTCTCTTTAAGATGGACAGAGGTAAAGCTGCAAGAGGTCCACTATAGGTGTGATGTCTATCTCTCAGGCTATTAAGTTTTATGCTTACTGGTAGAGGACTTCTACGCTGGTCCCTGTTATCTCAGTGCAGGTTAGTGAGGCTGCCAGAAGCTGATGAATCCTTCACTTTTAACTCCAAAGGTCCTAAGGTGCATATAGCGATGTCCGTAACCCTTTGGGTGTCTGCTTATCTAGTGCTTTCTGAATTAATATCCTTCTGAGTATGTGGACTACTTCAGCTCAGGGCTGAAGACTCCAGACTAAGAGCTAAGACTAAACTGGACTGAACTGAAGACTGAAAACACACTCTGCCTAACTAGGCCTGATCTGGACTATATATATATATATATATATATATATATATATATATATATATGTATGGGATGTGTTGTCTCCCCCTAGTGGTAGGCTTAATCTAATGCAATCTAACACACTTGTAGGCAGGGATAATGCATAAAGATGCACTGCAGCATAAAACAGGTTATATAAAGCATACAAAGCATAACACTACGACTTTGCAGTACCCACTAGGGTAGTGGGACACTGCATACCCCCCTTGTTTAACCCATGCCATCCTCGGCATGAAGATGAAGGTCTCCTGATAGATACAAAAAGAGAACAATCCTGCAGGCATGAGGAACAGTACCATAAACCATAACAATGCTGAAAAGCAATTGGTTAGGCACAAATGTAAATATCAGGCAAACATCAAGAATGGTAGTAAACAAGTAAGAAGGGGCGTTGTTTCTTCCCTCTGGAGACTGATGAACAGGGGCGCTAACCTGGCACAGAGGAATAGTAATAAACCAGGATAGTCCATAATGGGGAAATAATAAGCAAGGATGAAAGTCAGGAGGCTCACAGGACATGAGTCCATTCCCTGAGCATAGGGGATGTAAAGATGATGAACAACACAGAGGCTCAGGTACGTTTGAGTCTTTCTCTGGGCACAGGCTTGAACGTTGAGACAATGAAACAAAGAAGACTGTAGAGATTCCTTGGGGTAAGGCAAATAATCATAGTCAAGAAGTTTCTTACCCAGGCGCTGTAGTTTCACCAAGAAGCAAAATTTGAATCCACATTAAATTGGGATGGCTGGAAGCATTCTCCTCTAGGTTTGCAGTAGACACTCTCTATAATGAGTAGGTGGTTGTCCCTTGGTAATCCGACTGGATCTGCGAAGTGGTGGTCCTTCTTCTGACCTTGGCACAAGGGGACTTGGTACTTCTGGAAATTCTTACACTACTGAAACTTCTTCTTGAGGTGGTTCCTCTGGCTGATGTGACACTGTACTGACTCGAGCAGGCACAGCAATGGTTAACCATGGTGTTAGTATCCATTTTAGAGGATTTGTTTCTGCCATTAGTCTTTCAACAGTTTGCATAGGCTCTACAGACTTAACTGGTAGTTTAGGCACTTGAATTGGAGGCTGATGTTCCTCTGCAACAGTATCTTTCTCCTTGTTACACAGTTTCAAACGATTGCGATGTACTATTTGAGGTGATTTGTTTTCTGTGGCAATCTCATAGGTGTTAGTTGCTGGATTGGAAATAGCTGAAAGGATGTAGGGGTCTCTTTCCCACTTACTGTCCAATTTCCTGGTGTGATGATTGTTCTTTAGCCACACATAATCACCAATTTCAAGAGGTTCTGCTTTGGCAGATTGGTCATAATCTTTTTGCTGCCTTTTGTGAACATGTTCCATGCGGTGGTGAACAATTTTTTGTGCATCAGCTAGACGTCTTTGGTGCTCGCTCACCCAATCAGTTTTTGGCAATGGATTGATGGCATCAGGCACTTGTACGTCCAAAGTATGGTCAGCGGGTATTTTACATTGTCGGCCAAACAAGAGGTATAGTAGTAAGGTCTATACCCAGTGGAACAGTGAATGGTATTATTATAGGTATACTCAATTGAGGTAGAAGAGTAGGCCAATCATTCCTGGTAGCAGGTGGCACAGCTCTAAGCATTTATATTAGGGTCTGGTTCATCTTTTCACAAAGTCCATTACCTTGCGGAAGGTAAGCTGTCGTTCTGATTTTCTGGCAATTGTGAAGCAAACACAGTTCTTTAAAGAGTTGCGATTCAAAGGCAGATCCCTGATCTGTAAGAATTTTTTGGGGATTTCCGTATGGTAACAGGAAATTTTTCCAGAAGGTATCTGCAGTTGTTTTAGCGGTCAAGTCCTTAACAGGTATGGCTACAACAAATTTGGTGTAGTGGTCAATGATGGTCATAGCATATGTGTAGCCTGAGCGACTTGGTTCCAGCTTCACATAGTCAATTACATTGCTCTCCAACGGCTTACAATAGGATGTAAGGGTGCTCTTTGGTCATGCTTTTCACCTCGTCCAACAGCACAGGTAGAACATTCTCAACACCACTTCTCAATGTCTCCTCGCATTCCAATCCAATAGAATCATCTACGGACGGTAGCTTCTGTCTTCTGCACGCCAAAGTGTCCTGATTTGTCATGATACATCTCGAGAATGATGCTTGCATCCCGGCGGGAGATTAGGATTTGGTATACCTTGTCATAGGTAACTGGATCCAGGCTTCTTCTCAATAGTAGGCCCTTCTGCAGGAAGAGTTGTTTCTGGTGTCTCCACAGCTTCAACAGTTCTGGGTCTGCATTTCTTCAGCAGATTCTCTCAGGTGTTCTTCCACTGGTAAGGAAGTCATGTAGTTCTCCGATTACTCTACTTTCTGACTAAAGTTTGATCCTTTTCAATTTGAGATTCTGGATTGTTCTGTAGATGGGGATTTAGGGATCTTTTGTTTTTGATGGAGAAGATGCTTTGCTGGGCGAAACATTTGTAGAAATTAGGCATCTCCACTTCTTCCCAGACATCTACGTGTGCAGTAGGATCTTCCTTGGTAGGCAGGTAAGATAAGGCCTCCGCGTTCTCATTGGACTTGCCCGTTCTGTATTTTACAGTGAAGTTGTAGTTAGCAAGGCGTGAGGCCCATCTTTGTTCTAAGGCATCTAGCTTGGCTGTATTGAGATGGGCCAGTGGGTTGTTATTGGTGAAAGCTATGAAGGGAGTTGCTGCAAAGTAGTCCTTAATGTTTCGGTGATAGCCCACACAAGTGAGAGGAACTCTAACTTGAAAGAGCTGTAGTTCTGGTCATTCTTTTCAGCTGCTTTCAGGGATATACTAGCGTAAACAATCACTCTTTTGTGTCCGTCTTGCATTTGGGACATAACACCTCCCAGGCCTTTCTGGATGGAAAGGAAAAATGGAACGGCTGTTGGTAATCTGGATATCCCAAGACAGGTGGTTCGCTCAGCTTCTTTTTCAGGAGCTGGAAGGCATTTTCCCTGTCTTCATTCCATAGGTATCTAAGTCTTCTGTTACTACTTTGATGTCCTCTTAGGAGTTCCTGAATTGGCTCAGCAATCTGGGCGAAGTGAGGGATGAAGCGTCTGTAGTACCCTACAAAACTAAGAAAACTTCTCACCTTCTTTACTGTGGTAGGAGTAGGCCAATTCTGTACTGCAGTTAACTTTTCAGGCTCTGGTTTAACACCTTCTGCCCTGACAACATGTCCCAGGTAAATGAATTCTGGCTTCAGTAGGTAGCACTTAGATGGTTTGATCTTGAGTCCATGTTTAATGAGGACTTGGAAGACTTCTGCAAGGTGTTTCAAGTGGTCTTCATAGGATTTGGAATAAATAATGACATCGTCTAGATAGAGTAGGAAAGTCTTGAAGTTTCTATGGCCTAAACAGCGTTCCATTAGTCGTTGAAATGTTCCTGGTGCATTACAAAGGGCATGTAATTAAACTTGAATAGGCCTATGGCAGTGGTAAAAGCTGTTTTCTACCAGTCTTGCCAGTATCCACTGGTCAGATCAAGGGTAGAGAAATAGGCTGATGACCCCAGTGATGTCAGGGATTCTTCAATTCTGGGTAAGGGATAAGCATCCTTGTGGGTGATTTGATTACGTTTTCTGTAGTCCACACATGACCTGATGTTACCATTCTTTTTCCGGACAAGAACTAGTGGCGCAGCCCATGGACTATGGCTGTTTTGGATAATATTGGAATCCTTCATCTCTCAGATCATTTGTTTCAAAGATTGGTACATTGTAGTGGTATAGGCTTGTATGTTTCTTTTATTGGGGGGCGAGAGCCGGTACGGATAGTGTGTTTGATTCCACTGACTTCCCCATAATCAGTAGAGTGCTTACTGAAGGCTTGAAGATGTTCCTTCACGATGTTCAAAACTCTTTCAACTTTGTTTTTGGGCGTAGAGCTGTCTCTCAATTTGAGTTCTTTTTTGGAGGCAGGTGAAGCAGTAGGCATAGATTGGCGTAATGCCTCAAGCATTTCGGTGTAACAATTCCTAAGGACATTCTTTCCTAGGATTACTGAAGAGACACCTTTGTCTCCGTCTTGTACAACAATAATACCTTGTCAAGGTAGGGTGGTTTCTCCTACTTGCAGAGTTGACTCCCAATAACCATGTATTGACACGAGTTTCCCATTGCTGGTTGTAAGATCCAACCAGGATTCCGGTGGTTGCGTAATATGGCTCTGGTCCCAGTATTTATCAAATGCAGGCTGTAGGATGGTAGTGACCTGGGATCCGGTGTCCAGTAGGGCAACAAAGGTTAATTTGGAGTGCTACTTCCAGATGGGATCCTACATATCTGGGCATCCAGTTGGGATCTTGTGGAGCTACTGGCGTTCATTAGACTCGAGGGTTTCTCATTGAACCACCAGCACATTGTTTCCATATGCCCTGACTTATGACAGTAGGTGAAAATTGGTCACCTGCGGGCGTTGGAGTGGCCATTTGGGCACTCACCAGGGCCTCTGGGATATATATCTTTGTAGTCGGGGGGGGGGGAAGCTCTTTTCGTATGGGTGTCTGATCCTCCAATATTAAAGGCTTCTCCCACTGTTCTAATTTCTGACACAGCTTCTCCAGGCTTTTTGTCAAGAAGTTAACCTGTTCTGTCAAGGTTGCTACGGGCATCAGAGACCAGAGTTGGAGCTGCCTGACTGGCTACCGGACAACACGTGAAAGGGGTAGCAGGCGTATGGACAGGAGTTTCAGTACATTTAGCAGGTTCTGGCTGCGAACTCTTTCCCAGAATGCTAATGGCTAGCTCTTTAAAGTCCAGGAAGGTGACACTTGGGTGTTGTGCAGCTAACATTCTCAACTGGCTTTTTAGGTTGTCAGTGTTAACACCTTCAATGAATTGCTTTTTCAAAGTTTTGTCTTAGTTCTCTGCCTCACGGGGGTCTACCTGAACCACAGCTCTAAGGGCTTCTTGTAAAGACAATGCAAAGTCACTGAGTGACTCACCGGTTTGTTGTTTCATGCTGAAGAACCTCATTTTGACCTCTGAGACGGTATTGGGTTCAAAGGTGGTGTAGAGTCTCTCAAAGATCTGTTCCAGTTTTCTCCTTTTAGAGCTGGGCCAGGACTTCACCTCTCGGAGTGCGGCTCCCTCTAGTTGTGCTAGGAATATTTCCATTTGCTGCTCTGTGGAGACAGGGTACAACCTGAACAAGGCACAGATTTTCTTTTTAAAGTCTCTTAGGGTGTGAGCTTCCCCAGAGTATCAGGGGAACCAAGGGTCCCCCAAAGTAGTAGGGCATGGTTAGTGGCATCATGCTTGCTGCTGTGATGGCTGGTGGTGCACTGGAGACAGCTGCGCTTGCTGCAGGGGATCTGCTGAGGTCAGGCTGTGCGGCTTCTTCCTGAGCAAACATGGCAGGGTATTTAAATACTGCAGGCTAAATTTGACTTTAGACAGTTTTTGAATGGGGTTGCTATAGGCAACCGTTGCAGGTGTATGGCCCTTTAAGAGGAGCTGTGCAGGCCGGAGGTTACTGTTATGGGAAATTTTTATCAAATGCCCCCTTACTACTGATAGAGGATTTTCACTGAGGAGTAAGGTCGGGGCCTTTACTTGTGTTTATCCCCGTGGAGGTTGGCTGGTAATGCGACAGCCCTCCTCTCTCTTGCACGCAAGACAGATCTCGCGATCCACGAGAGTACGTCACACTCAAGTCCCATGAGTGGTGTCTCTCTTCAACGCGATCCACAACCAGAAGGGGCGGTACTACACTTTGCATACAGCTCAGCCTCCCCGGACCGTTACAGGAGTGTTAGAAGGCACTTTGACTTATTATTTGCATATGGGGCTGTGCACCAACTTTTTCTGCTCTGAGAGGGGCTGTAACTTTGTTTTTCCCGCCAGGCTGCTCAGTGATGGCGCAGCAAACAATTACAAGTCCCTTAGGCATCCACAATTTTGCAGTTTTAAAGATGCAGACTATATGCTGGACTACAAAGCATAACACTATGACTTTGCAGTACTCACAAGAGAAGTGGGACACTGCAATCGCAGCCTACAGATGTCCAGACCCCAGGCCTTTGAACGAAAGCGCAAATACCCAGCCACCCACCCATGGGCCATAGCACTAAATGCTCACCTTTCCAAATTGCTGGCACTGGAAATGTTGCAATTTAGACTTATGGACACAGAGGCTTTTTTTACAGATTGATGGTGGTGGCCGTCCCTAGTTATTCAGTCCCCAGCCACCACAATTTTTCCCGGTGTGCCGTCCCCGCTTTACACCAGCATGTGTCTCGTAACATCACCCGTGCCCTGACCAACGCAGTTATTGGGAAGGTCCACTTAATGACTGAGACATGGACAAGTGCTTTTGGCCAGGGATGCTACGTTTCCCTGATGGCACACTGGGTGAATGTTGCGGAGGCCAGGAGCGAGTCGTACTCTGGGATGGCACAGGTGCTACCGACACCAAGGATTGGGGCCCTACTTCCATCAGAAGTTCTGCCACCACCTACATTAGTGGCTGTAACCCTCCTCCTCCACCTCCTCCTCCACTTACACCTCAAAATTCTCATCTTGCAGCACCAGTCAGCCATCTGTAGCTGGAAGCAGTGTAGCACTGCAGTGGGGAAGCGGCAAACTGGCCATGCTGAAACTAATTTGCTTAGGTGGCAAACAGCAGACCGCCGTAGAGCTGTGGCAGAGCATACGGGACCAAACTGAGCTGTGGCTCTCGCCAAAAAACCTAGAACCAGGCATGGTTGTGTCTGATAATGGCTGTAACTTGGTGGCGGCTTTAGAGATCGGCAAGCTCACACACATACCATGCCTAGCCTACATGTTCAACTTAAAGGTTCAGCAGTTTCTCAAAACCTACCCCAATTTGCCTGAGCTACTGGTGAAGGTGCACCGCGTGTGTGCCCATTTCTGAAAGTCATGTACAGCTGCCGCCGGTCTGGCAATGCTGCAGCAGCACTTGCAATTGCCAGCTCACTGACTGTTGTGCAACGTGAGCACATGCTGGAACTCCACGTCCCACATGTTGGCCAGGCTTTGTGAGCAGCAGAGGGCAGTAGTGGAATACCAGCTGAAACATGGTTGTCGCCTTTCCAGTCAGCTTCCACTCTCCACAAGTGATGAGTGGACATGGATTTCTGACCTCTGTGAGGTTTTATGCAACCTTGAGGAATCAGCGTAACCATCCCACTTCTGTGTCTACTGAAACGCTCTCTGCTGACAATGAAGGCGGACGCTTTGCATGTGGAAGAGGTGGAAATGGGGGAAGACAGTAAACAGGGTAATAGCCAGACCACTCTCAGTTCGTCTTCTTAGCGCAAATTGGATGATGATGATGAGGAGGAGGAGCAGGAGACGGTTGCCTTCGCTACAGAGGGTAGTACCCATGGCAGGTTTATTCCATCTGTTCAGTGTGGATGGGCTGAAGAGGAGGAAAAGGATGAGGAGATTGAGAGTCATCCTCCTGATGAGGACAGCAAAGTCTTGTATGTTGGGACTCTGGCACACATGGCTTACTTTATGTTATGCTGCCCTATTCCGTGACCATCGAGTTATGCACATTTTGGCCAACACCGATTACTGGTTGTTGACCCTTTTCGACCCCCGCTACAAAGCAAACTTCTCATCTCTTATTTCTGTTGTGGAGAGGACTAGCAAAATGGTGCAATACCAGAAGGTCTTTGTGGAAAAATTGCTCCAAAACTTTTCAGCTGATAATACTGGCGGCAGAGTACGTTATTCCTTTGGCAACCGAGAAGGGGAGACGAGGGGAACACACAGCAGTTCCAACAGAGGCAGGGCAACACTCTCCAAGGCCTGGGACAGTTTCATGACACCCTGCCAGCATCCTCACCCTGATGCGTGGACTAGTGTCACAAGGAGGGAAGCATTTTGGAAGGTGGTGAAGGAGTACGTAGCAGACCGTGTCAGCGGTCAGTTCTCCTTCTGTGCCTCAGTACTATTGAGTGTCCAAGCTGGACACGTGGCACAAACTCGTGCTCTACGCCTTGGAAGTGCTGGCCTGCCCTGCCGCCAGCGGGTATTAAGTGCTGCTGGGGGAATAAAAACTGAAAGCACATCCGCCTGTCAACTGAAAATGCTGACAGGTTGACTCTTATCAAAATGAACAAGGCCTGGATTGTCCCTGACTTCTCTACTCCACCAGAGAAAACGGCTGAACATAAAGACACTTTAAATGTGGCTTTCATGTTGTATTGAATACACTGTATTCCCATGCACCATTTCCAAAAAAAAAAAAAAAGGGTTTATGGTTCAATCTTCCGTTTCTCGTTTTCCTCCTTCTCCGCCATCATATCAACATGCTTATTAGGCTGCCCTCGCTCCTAATATTTTAGAGGGTCAGCCCAGAAATATTTTCAGAGGGTCGAGCAGACCCTGACCCCTAATGTTTTAGAGGGTCACCAGCAGGCTCTCACCCATAATGTTTTAGATGGTCAGATCAGCAGCAGGCCATCACCCCTAATGTTTTAGAGTGTCAGCTCAGCAGCAGACCCTAACCCTTAATGTTTTAGATGGTCAAAACAACAGCAGGCACTCACCCCTAATGTTTTAGAGGGTCAACTAAGCAGAAGACCCTCACCCCTAATGTTTTAAATGGTCAGATCAGCAGCAGGCATTCAACCCTAATGTTTTAGAGGGTCACCAGCAGGCCCTCCCCAATAATGTTTTAGATGGCCAGATCAGCAGCAGGCCCTTTCCCCTAATGTTTTAGATGGTCAGATCAGCAGAAGGCACTAACTCCTAATGTTTTAGAGGGTCGGCTCAGCAGCAGGCCCTCGCCCCTAATGTTTTAGATGGTTAGATCAGCAGCAGACCCTCACCACTAATGTTTTAGATGGTCAGATCAGCAGCAGGACCTCACCTCTAATGTTTTAGAAGGTCACAAGCAGGCCCTTGCTCCTACTTTTTTTTAGGGTAACCAGCAGGCCATCAATCATAATTTTTCAAGGGTGTGTATGATGCCCTCTTTTATGTGTAATAAAAGCTGTATTGTATTGCTAGTTCCTTGTAATTTTTGGCAGCCCTTTCACTTAGTGCATAGGCTTTATGCATCTAGACATCCTCCCCATGCTGTTCCCGAACCATTTCAGTGGTGTTTCCATCAATTTCTGACCTTTTCCTGTGAACCAGGCACCCTCCTCTCTCCAGAACAGGGGGTGCATAGGTTTAATGCTCTGGTTCTCCCATTGACTTACATTGCAGAGCACTGTAGAGCTCTAGAGAACCCGAGCATCCCAAAGTGTTCTACTCGAGCACCCGAGCACTTTGGTGCTCGATCAACACTAGTTGTCAGCCATCAATTACAGAATTTGTGGCCTGGAAACAATTCTACATGCCCAGCATTCTGTTGTGTGTATTTCATCTTACCAGACCTGAGTATGTGTGTGGTTGGCAGATTCAGACACTGTCTTCCCCCGCTCATCAGGTTAGTTATCTCATCAACTTGTGTGAGTGGCTTAGTTAAATGGTTTGTCTCACTTTAGAAAATGCCATTTATCATTTAGACAAAATTATCTGCCTAAGGACCACAGGTTTATACCCTCCTAGTGACCAGGCCCTTTTTTACAAATCGGCACTTCACAACTTTAACGGTTTAAAAAAAGAAGACAAGTATTCGCGGAGGGGCATGGTGAGTTCATGTATGATTTATTTTATTTTTTCACAGGTTAGCGGAAAATGACACTTTCTGAGAAAAAATAATAATAAAGTTTCCATTTCTGCTAACTTCTGGCAAAAAAAAATAAAAAATCTCCCACAGACTCACCATGTCCCTCAGTGAATACCTTGGGGTGTCTACTTTCCGAAATGGAGTACCAATGAGTACCTTTTGGATTTCACAGGGCATTTTTACGCATTTGGATTCCGTGAGGGGTATGGTGAGTTCATGTAAGATTTTATTTTTTGTCACAAGTTAGTGGAATATGAGACTTTGTAAGAAAAAAATAATAATAATCAATTTCCGCTAACTTATGCCCCAAAAAAAAAATCTTCTATGAACTCGTCATGCCCATCAAAAGTGATCTTTATAGCGCCGCAGCAATTTTACGGTGTTTTTGCAGTGATCAGAAAACAATTATATTCTGTCACTGCGTTGGGGCGGAGTGTGGGCACAAGAACAGGCCTGATCGGGTGAACACTGCGTTTTTTGTAGAGCCTAAGGTGACCCTAATGTACTGAAATAGATCTGATTGCGATCAGTCTTGATCACTTACAGATACTATATGGTGGGCTGGGCGCTAACTACCTAACAAGTAGCTAACTAACTGGCGGTGATATGGGACACTTACAGGGGGGTGATCAATGACAGGGGGGTGACAGGGGTGATCAGGGAGTCTATATGGGGTGATAAGGGGTTAATAAGGGGGTAATAAGTGACAGGGGGTGTGTGTAATGTGTGTGTGGTGCTTGGTGCTACTTACAGAGCTGCCTGTGTCCTCTGGTGGTCGATCCAAGCAACAGGGACCACCAGAGGAGCAGGTAGCAGGTATATCAGACGCTATTTACAAAACAGGAGGACTGTTATCCCTTGACTCTGTTTTCCTATGACCAATCAAAAATATATGATATTAATATGATAAAATATTCAGCTCAGCAATCAGACTAAGGAAAATAACTTTCCAAGGATTTAGTCCTCTTTTCAAATAATGTCAGATCTTCCATTAACAATATGCATCTTTGCTAACAGAATAATCAGCATTATGGAGGCACCTAAGACTATATATTCCCACAGTATGGGAACTCTTGGCTATATACCAAGAGAAATATCTTATTAATATCATGAACAGTAAACAAAATATACGTTACCGGGTCAAAGGTAGATGGAGTTCAGATGGGACCAGTTCTGAAGAACTTTCCTAGAAATCCAAAAAGAATAATCCAAGTTTCTTCTGATAAAGTTTTTTTCTTTTTGATTGAATGAATGGATCAATGGATATATGGATCTTTTTTCCTCTCTCTCGCTCTCTCTTGCTACCCTGCACACGAGTAATTATCCCCCCCTTATCTAAGATTCATCCCCTTTAGATTAGGGATTCCCAATCAGGTAAGGTGGGTGTACTTGCATGCTAATAACACCATGATGTCATATCAACTCCTAATATGGTATAGAACAAATAATGAAATAATATAATATTGTTCATCTGACTCCAGATGGCACTGCGGTATTGCAGATGAACATCACAACTTTTAGGCATTAAAATTAAATATCTAATAATATGTTCTCATGACCTTCTTGACCTATTTAAATATAAATCATTGAGGAAGGTCTATTCCTGACACTTTTAATTACCTATATCCCAGACTTGTTGGAGTAGACTGTCTTCTCCTATCTTTTTGAAATATAGGTTGACTTGATGAAAATTTTATATAACGGCTTTGATGCTTGGCATCGGAACTTGTACATTTCACTTATCTACATCCATGAATAACTATTGTTTTGAAATGGCATTTACTCTTCCCAGAAATTAACATAAACATACTTGTTTCTGTACCTTCTACAATACCTTCTAAATGGTAAATATATGGTATGACATATATAATTCGATACATTGTTACACATAGATAATACATTATATGAATTATTGATTAACATATGTTGTAAACTAAATATACCATGCAGAGATATATATATATAATATAATTATGAATATATAATAATATATGAATATATAAATTGAATCTCATACAGCAGGTGTGCCTCAAGGATTTGAATCCTTATCAAGTAACCTCGTTCCCTCCGGACAGACATGTCTTAGGGAGTAGACTTACTCCTTACAGATGGTCCCATATCTTTAGCAATAACTTTTAAACACAATGTCCGTTTATGTTCACAATTATTTTTTTATAAATTGAACTTGCCATGAACTCATGCCATGAACTCATCTTGGCTCCCTCAGCCACATAATAGAACTTTGGTTCAGGCTGATTTTATTCTTAAAGGCAATGAGATGAGCATACATTTTGATCATAATGTCATTAGATAATATTGTATACGTAGGAAAATGCACAACAAATCCCCCTTCATTCCAAAACATTCCATAACGTGTGAATGTATTTGGAATGCATAAAAGGGTTTTTCATATGTCTTCTTCTAAAGATTGGGTGCGTGAACCTTGTTTGTACCATAACTTGGCCAAAGTCTTTTTGAAGAATATTATCCAACGCACCACTTGGATGGTCAATAAGCTCAACCATCCCAGGATCCTGCAAAACAGTATACAAGTTCGATGAATGTTTGCTTTGATTCTCCATCTCCACATGAATGTTTATTAGGTTCCTTTTCAATGAACCAATTTCAAGTTCCAATGTTTTGATAGAGATGGAATTGGCAACTGTTACGCCTGTGGCAATGACAGCGCCTATTGCGCTAAAAATTATAGCGGCTATGATTGCAGTAATGAATCGCTTCTGTCTTTGGTTTGTAGAAAATGGCTCAATGGTCAAGGTGTTTCTCGCTTGCTCCAGGATTTGCGTAATCCGTTCTTGGGAATATCCGATGTGCGTCTGGTACCAGGCTTGGATTTCTGGCGACATGATCTCAGACACATTGAATTGTCTTTCAACGAAAACGCGTGGATCCAGACTGATGAAGATCTTTTGGGATAGAATCCTCTTGTTCGTCAGTATGAATCCTGCGGTGTTCTGCAGCATGATCCCGGATGAAGGACCTGGCACAGCAATCGGCTCGGCGTGGAATTCCTTCCCCAAGATTAGGATGATATAAATGATGGCGATCATCTTAGTCGGCATCTTGTACCTATAAAATTGTATGACACATATGAATACATACATCTTTCACCTTTTATCCTGCAAGAAAAGAGTTAATGCTATCATGTATCTTTGATTGGCATAGGTTCTTTTCTTGAACAGAGTAAGTTCTCAGTTTTTTATTTTTTTAGAGGTAAGTTAAGAGATGTTTAGTTATGGAGGAAACACGCATGAGGATAGTTATTTCACATGTTCGTTCATACAATACCAATCCTGGTTTCCGTGTTTAGCTGGAACCGTAAAATCTCTTCACCTCTCTTCATCCCACTCCTTCTATCTCGCGAAGTCGTGAGGTTGGGTGACAAACACGTAACTAGTTAATGTGCACCCATTTTTCTACAAATTCATCCCCCTTAGGGATTTTTATCTTGTAGACCACAGGTGACAACTTGTCAGTGATGACATAATGTCTTTTCCAGGAAGGTAAGAACTTTCTCTCCTTCACTTGATCCCGAGCGAAGTTATAGAGATAAACCTGATCGGAAATTTGATATTCCTTCTGTGTGGTCTTCAGATCGTAGTATGTCTTAGCACTTATTGCGGCTTTCTCTATATTCTTCTGGGCGAATGCAAAAGCATGCTGAAGGTGCTTGCGCAGATTTTCCACATATTGATGAGATGTTGTAGCATTTATTAGATTGTGGTCTGTCGTCCGGTATAGCAAATGTTGGGGTAACACCATCCTCCTGCCTGTGATCATTTCGAAGGGAGAAAGTTTGGTTGCTGCGCTTGGGGTGGCTCTGATGGCCATAAGAACCAAAGGCAATTTGACATCCCAGTCCTTACCGGATTCATTGACAAACTTTTTTAGAATGTTCACAATGGATTGGTTGTAGCGTTCCACTCCACCACTAGAGGCTGGCCAATAGCTATATGTAGCTTCCTCTTTACCCCCAGTATCTCCCACATCTTTGTCATCACCTCACTAGTGAAATAACTTCCACGATCGGACTCGATGCGTTGGGGAAGACCAAACCTGGAAAATATGTGGTTAATTAAGAGATGCACATACGCTTGAACTGCATGTTTTACAAGGCAAACATTCCACCCATTTTGTGAACAAGCAAGTCACGGTTAGCATATATCTGTTGCCTTTTGATGAGGTTGTTACTGGTGCAATGAAGTCAATTTGGATGTCTGACCATGGCATGGACATCTCCCTTTTCATCAGCGGCGCTCGATGAGTGGCTGTCTGTGGCTGGAATTGAGGACAGATTAGACATCCTTGACAATACGTGCGAACATCTTGCAACATATGTGGCCAATAAGCTTAGTCCCGTAACAATTCGTACGTCAACTTCTCACCTCGGTGACCAGCTGTCGGGGCATCGTGGGCGTGTTGTAGCATCAAACCTCGGTATGTTGTGGGCACTACCCATTGCGTGATACCATTCTTTGAGGTCCTAATTAACAATCCATCCTGCAACGAGAATTGGCACTTACCCTTCATCAAAATCTGCAACTCCTCTTTGCCATCACAATCTTCCGTATTTATGGGACAATTCTGTGGATCTTCAATGTGTTTATAAAAAGCACCAATAATTGGATCCCCCTTTTGGCTCATGATGAGATCCTCACTAGGGGAATCTTTGCTCCATTGCAACACATTGGCTTCAGTTCCTTTTTGGGCCTGATTTCTCTATTGATGGCTGCTTGTTTAGCGAGGGAGTCTGCTAGGTCATTTCCTTCCTTGTCCATACCTGGATACTTTGAATGACCCTTTACCTTCTTCCAGTAAATTGTAAGCCTGTGGGTAATAACCATTTCATCGATTTCACAAAACATCTTACCATGCTTGACTGGCTTGTTATTACTTCTCATCATGTTGGATCTTTTCCATCTGGGGAAATACTCCACAAAGCTATTACGAATATAATCAGAATCTGTGATTATGGAAAACTCTTTAATATTATATTCAATAGCCATTTGTACGGCTTTGTACACAGCAGCGAGTTCTGCGACTTAGCTACTTTTGGGGCCAGTTTTGTATCCAACGGATATGTCCAGGAATATATTATTCCATGCAATTCCGACACCTGCAACCAGTATACGCTTATTTCCTACATCCGTATGGAAAGAACAGCCGTCTATATATATATATGGTAGTGATTTGCAGTACTCCTCTTCATAAGATTTATATGAGGATGATGATTGTTCCTCCAAGAAATCACTTTCTGGTGACTTACCTCCCTGTTCTTCATTGGAACAATCATGCAGTTCAGCTAATCCTTGAGCAACTGGGTTCTTATTATTTTGTTTATACCTGATCTCCAATGGCCATCCCATTAAGGACATCGTCCAGGCGGTTATCCTGCTGTTTGACAGATTTCCATCCTTGATCTTGTCACTTTGCAAATATTGCAGCTGTTGGTGTGCAGTTTCCACAATGATATTTTCACCTTGAATGAAGCTCCTGAAATATTGTAAAGCCCACACTGTTGACAGTAATGCTTTCTCACAACTGTTGAATTTTGCCTCAACTGGTGATAAGGATTTGCTGGCATAGGCGATGATCTTGTTCAGGCTTTCCTTTTTCTGGAAATGGACTGCACTCATGCTTTTGTCAGTGAAACCTGTTTCCACGAAGAAAGGTTTTCCACCCTCTGGATATGCAAGGTATGGGGCCTGGACAAGCTTGGCCTTGAGTTCATTCACAGCTTGCTCCTGAGGCTCACTCCATTCCCATTTCACTCCTTTCTTCAGCAACTGCAAAAGAGTTGTTGTAATATCGGCATAATTATCTATAAACTTACGGGAATAGTTCACCATGCCCAAGAAGGATCTCAACTCCTTGAGATTAGTAGGTGACTTGGTGTTGATCACTGCTTCCACCTTCTTCTTCTGTGGGTTGATTCCATCAGCAGTGATTTCATGACCTAAGAAATATACCTTGAGCCTTCTGCAAAGAAAGTTTCACACCAGCTTTTCTATGTTGGGTTAGTACATGCTTCAGTTCCACAATGGGTTCCTCAAAAGTTGTGCTTTTGATTAGAATGTCATCCACATAGGATAAGGTACCTCGTTCAGTGGCATCAGGTATTGCCTTATGCATGAATACAGCAAATTCATGGCCCGCATTTATGTACCCGAAGGGTAGTCGGGTCCATGCATATTGTGTCTTTCCAAATGTAAAGGCCAGTTTGTACTGATCCCTTTCATCCACTTTAATCGTCCAATATACTTGTGCACAGTCAAGGGCGGTGAAAATTTTGGATCCTTGAATTTGCGCCAAACACTGGTCAATGTATGGCATGGGCCATCCGGACATGTACACACGTTTGTTCTATTGTCTTAGGTCCGACCAGAGACGAAATTGACCGTTGGGTTTGAGGACTCCAAGTGTAGGATGGTTGAACGAGCTATGTATCGGACGGATGATGCCCCTTTTCTCTAGATTTTTGACGATTTCCGATAGGGACTCGTAAGCCGCCAGTGGAAGTCGGTATTGTTTGACAAAGACAGGGGGTGCATCAGGATCTGTCTGGATTCTTGCAACATGCAGGTCTGTTTCCCCACAATCATAAGAATCCTTGGCAAACATGTCCTGGAATTCTGTGAATAGCTCCTTTAGCTGTTGACGCTCTGACTCGTTGGAGCACGCTATAGAGATTTCAGGCTGACTTAACTCGTAAGTTTCTTCAAGCTTACTGGTAAATCATTTTGGGTGTAGCGTACCTTATCCTTTCCTTGTTGGCATGACTCGTACTCCTTTTCATCGATCTTCTGGTTGAAAACCAATGATGACTCTTCGATGTGGCATGTACCTTCTTCAGAACTGAAAGGATAAACAGAGTGGATATTGAATAACCCCTCAGGTGTTGAGGAAAAACATTGTTCCAATATTTGTTCTTCTGTTAGGTATTTATCAGGAATAAGTCCAATTACATCATTCTGGAACCCAAAAGTATAATATTCTGAATCCATAGCTAGACCAATTACTGTGTTCTTCTGCAGGGATATGCTATGGGGAGCCATGTTATGGATTATCATGTGCAATGGATCCTGATGGATGTTAATTATAGGAGTGGGTTTTACCAGTAGGCCGAGTTTCTGCATCCGGTTGGACAAACAGATCAAAGTGTCTGCGTTCTTTAGAGTTTGTCCCTTTTTCACTTGGATGGGAAGAAGAAATAGTTTACATCCTTCAGGGATTTTAACCTCCTCGGCAACCATGATACTCACAGCATAGAGCATCTGTTATCCCCATCTCAAGGCTTGCTTCACATCCTGGAATCCCTCTGGGTCTCCCGGTAATCTGGACCAGAGGGTATTATTTACCAGATCAATCTGCTCGGCAAATCGGTGCAGAAGGTCATTACCCATATATATCTGATGCCGTGGTTCATTTAACACGATGAAAATGTGTTCCGTATTCTTACTTCCTATGGAGATAGACAAAAGACATTTCGCAAACTACATTATGACTCTGGGAATCTCCATCCAGATCATGAACCCATTGTTCCTGTGGAGAGGGATTTTAAATCATTTTAGGATTGGTGACCTGTTTTAAGAGTCCTAAGCTTATGTAGCTGGCTTTGGATTTTAGATCCAACATGGCATATTTCAACCGGGCTATATTGTTCACCTGTACGGGAATCAATAAATTGTCATTGACCATTTCAATTTGTACCATGGATTGAGTATATTTGGCCAGGTCCGCGATTTTGTGACTTCCCCCTTCAAGGGAAATAGTCAATACATCCTCATCCAGGGTTATCTTCTGGATTCTGTCCTTCTGGATAGTAATGATATGAGCGGCACCGTTGACAGCTTCCTCGGGTTTACCATTTTTCAGGATCGTGACATCCGGCATTTGACTGTTCCTAAAATGAACTTCAACAGAGTTAGGGCTTTCTTCAATCACATGACAACTACGTTGGGTTCATGCATTGCAAGAATAATCATAGGCAATGGGTGCCTTTTAGGGATGAGCGAACCCGAACTGTATAGTTCGGGTTCGTACCGAATTTTGGGGTGTCCGTGACACGGACCCGAACCCGGACATTTTCGTAAAAGTCCGGGTTCGGGTTCGGTGTTCGTCGCTTTCTTGGCGCTTTTGTGACGCTTTCTTGGCGCTTTTTGAAAGGCTGCAAAGCAGCCAATCAACAAACGTCATACTACTTGCCCCAAGAGGCCGTCACAGCCATGCCTACTATTGGCATGGCTGTGATTGGCCAGAGCACCATGTGACCCAGCCTCTATTTAAGCTGGAGTCACATAGCGCCGCCCGTCACTCTGCTCTGATTAGCGTAGGGAGAGGTTGCGGCTGCGACAGTAGGGCGAGATTAGGCAGATTAACTCCTCCAAAGGACTTGATTAATCGATCGATCTGCAGCTGTGCATCATTGAGCTGCTGAAATTCAATTGCTCACTGTTTTTAGGCTGCCCAGACCGTTTGTCAGTCACCTTTTTCTTGTCTTGTGGTGCGCCAGCACAAGCTGCGACCAAGTGCATTTAACCCTCAATGGTGTGGTTGTTTTTTGGCTAAAGCCTACATCAGGGTGAAGCTGTCACACCAAGTGCATTTAACCAGCAATAGTCTGTTTATTTTTTGGCCATATACTACATCAGGGGCAAGCTGCGCCTGTCACCAAGTGCATTTAACCCTCAATGGTGTGGTTGTTTTTTGGCTAAAGCCTACATCAGGGTAAAGCTGTCACACCAAGTGCATTTAACCAGCAATAGTTTGTTTATTTTTTGGCCATATACTACATCAGGGGCAAGCTGCACCTGTCACCAAGTGCATTTAACCTTCAATGGTGTGGTTGTTTTTTGGCTAAAGCCTACATCAGGGTGAAGCTGTCACACCAAGTGCATTTAACCAGCAATAGTCTGTTTATTTTTTGGCCATATACTACATCAGGGGCAAGCTGCGCCCGTCACCAAGTGCATTTAACCCTCAGTAGTGTGGTCGGTCAAGCTGTCACACCAAGTGCATTTAACCAGCAATAGTCTGTTTATTTTCTGGCCATATACTACATCAAGGGCAAGCTGCGCCCGTCACCAAGTGCATTTAACCCTCAGTAGTGTGGTTGGTCAAGCTGTCACACCAAGTGCATTTAACCAGCAATAGTCTGTTTATTTTTTGGCCATATACTACATCAGGGGCAAGCTGTGCCTGTCACCAAGTGCATTTAACCCTCAATGGTGTGGTTGTTTTTTGGCTAAAGCCTACATCAGGGTGAAGCTGTCACACCAAGTGCATTTAACCAGCAATAGTCTGTTTATTTTTTGGCCATATACTACATCAGGGGCAAGCTGCGCCCGTCACCAAGTGCATTTAACCCTCAGTAGTGTGGTTGGTCAAGCTGTCACACCAAGTGCATTTAACCAGCAATAGTCTGTTCATTTTTTGGCCATATACTACATCAGGGGCAAGCTGCGCCTGTCACCAAGTGCATTTAACCCTCAGTAGTGTGGTTGGTCAAGCTGTCACACCAAGTGCATTTAACCAGCAATAGTGTGGTTATTTTTTGGCCATATCCCAGTCTAATTCTGTCAGTAAATCCATACCGGTCACCCAGCGCCTAAATACTAGGCCTCAAATTTATATCCCGCTAAATCTGTCGTTACCGCTGTACTGTTCTGGCTGGGCAAGTTATTTAGTGTCCGTCAAAGCACATTTTTTGTTCTGGGTTGAAAAACAATTCCCAATTTAGCAATTTCCTAATTTAGTGGT
The DNA here is from genome assembly GCF_014858855.1 of Bufo gargarizans. Taxonomy (NCBI): domain Eukaryota; kingdom Metazoa; phylum Chordata; class Amphibia; order Anura; family Bufonidae; genus Bufo; species Bufo gargarizans. The sequence continues at coordinate 405,086,796 of NC_058082.1, read as the reverse complement.
TTCTGCTGTATCAGAGCTATTTGAAATCTATCCCTAAAAGGGTATATAATATTCAAGGTGCACATAGGGTCATTCAGAATAACTTCACACACACGCTACTGTGCATTTCCTAGTCTAATTCTGTCAGTAAATCCATACCGGTCACCCAGCGCCTAAATACTAGGCCTCAAATTTATTTCCCGCTAAATCTGTCTTTACCGCTGTACTGTTCTGGCTGGGCAAGTTATTTAGTGTCCGTCAAAGCACATTTATTGTTCTGGGTTGAAATACAATTCCCAATTTAGCAATTTCATAATTTAGTGGTTTCTGCTATATCAGAGCTATTTGAAATCTATCCCTAAAAGGGTATATAATATTCAAGGTGCACATAGGGTCGTTCAGAATAACTTCACACACACGCTACTGTGCATTTCCAAGTCTAATTCTGTCAGTAAATCCATACCGGTCACCCAGCGCCTAAATACTAGGCCTCAAATTTATATCCCACTAAATCTGTCGTTACCGCTGTACTGTTCTGGCTGGGCAAGTTATTTAGTGTCCGTCAAAGCACATTTTTTGTTCTGGGTTGAAAAATAATTCCCAATTTAGCAATTTCATAATTTAGTGGTTTCTGCTATATCAGAGCTATTTGAAATCTATCCCTAAAAGGGTATATAATATTCAAGGTGCACATAGGGTCATTCAGAATAACTTCACACACACGCTACTGTGCATTTCCAAGTCTAATTCTGTCAGTAAATCCATACCGGTCACCCAGCGCCTAAATACTAGGCCTCAAATTTATATCCCGCTAAATCTGTCTTTACCGCTGTACTGTTTTTGCTGGGCAAGTTATTTAGTGTCCGTCAAAGCACATTTTTTGTTCTGGGTTGAAATACAATTCCCAATTTAGCAATTTCATAATTTAGTGGTTTCTGCTGTATCAGAGCTATTTGAAATCTATCCCTAAAAGGGTATATAATATTCAAGGTGCACATAGGGTCATTCATAATAACTACACACACACGCTACTGTGCATTTCCAAGTCTAATTCTGTCAGTAAATCTATACCGGTCACCCAGCGCCTAAATACTAGGCCTCAAATTTATATCCCGCTAAATCTGTCTTTACCGCTGTACTGTTCTGGCTGGGCAAGTTATTTAGTGTCCGTCAAAGCACATTTTTTGTTCTGGGTTGAAATACAATTCCCAATTTCATAATTTAGTGGTTTCTGCTGTATCAGAGCTATTTGAAATCTATCCCTAAAAGGGTATATAATATTCAAGGTGCACATAGGGTCATTCAGAATAACTTCACACACACGCTACTGTGCATTTCCAAGTCTAATTCTGTCAGTAAATCTATACCGGTCACCCAGCGCCTAAATACTAGGCCTCAAATCTATATTCCGCTGAATTTGAATACAATACATTGGGCCAAATAATATTTTTGTTGTTGTGGTGAAAGATAACAATGAGGAAAACATCTAGTAAGGGACGCGGACGTGGACATGGTCGTGGTGGTGTTAGTGGACCCTCTGGTGCTGGGAGAGGACGTGGCCGTTCTGCCACATCCACACGTCCTAGTGTACCAACTACCTCAGGTCCCAGTAGCCGCCAGAATTTACAGCGATATATGGTGGGGCCCAATGCCGTTCTAAGGATGGTAAGGCCTGAGCAGGTACAGGCATTAGTCAATTGGGTGGCCGACAGTGGATCCAGCACGTTCACATTATCTCCCACCCAGTCTTCTGCAGAAAGCGCACAGATGGCGCCTGAAAACCAACCCCATCAGTCTGTCACATCACCCCCATGCATACCAGGGAAACTGTCTCAGCCTCAAGTTATGCAGCAGTCTCTTATGCTGTTTGAAGACTCCGCTGGCAGGGTTTCCCAAGGGCATCCACCTAGCCCTTCCCCAGCGGTGAAAGACATAGAATGCACTGACGCACAACCACTTATGTTTCCTGATGATGAGGACATGGGAATACCACCTCAGCATGTCTCTGATGATGACGAAACACAGGTGCCAACTGCTGCGTCTTTCTGCAGTGTGCAGACTGAACAGGAGGTCAGGGATCAAGACTGGGTGGAAGACGATGCAGGGGACGATGAGGTCCTAGACCCCACATGGAATGAAGGTTGTGCCACTAATTTGCACAGTTCGGAGGAAGAGGCAGTGGTGAGACCGAGCCAACAGCGTAGCAAAAGAGGGAGCAGTGGGCAAAAGCAGAACACCCGCCGCCAAGAGACTCCGCCTGCTACTGACCGCCGCCATCTGGGACCGAGCACTCCAAAGGCAGCTTCAAGGAGTTCCCTGGCATGGCACTTCTTCAAACAATGTGCTGACGACAAGACCCGAGTGGTTGCACGCTGTGCCATCAGAGCCTGAAGCGAGACATTAACGTTCTGAACCTGAGCACAACCTGCATGACCAGGCATCTGCATGCAAAGCATGAACTGCAGTGGAGTAAACACCTTAAAACCAAGGAAGTCACTCAGGCTCCCCCTGCTACCTCTTCTGCTGCTGCCGCCTCGGCCTCTTCTGCTACTGCCGCCTCGGCCTCTTCCTCTGCCTCTGGAGGAACATTGGCACCTGCCGCCCAGCAAACAGGGGATGTACCACCAACACCACCACCACCTCCGTCACCAAGCATCTCAACCATGTCACACGGCAGCGTTCAGCTCTCCATCTCACAAACATTTGAGAGAAAGCGTAAATTCCCACCTAGCCACCCTCGATCCCTGGCCCTGAATGCCAGCATTTCTAAACTACTGGCCTATGAAATGCTGTCATTTAGGCTGGTGGACACAGACAGCTTCAAACAGCTCATGTCGCTTGCTGTCCCACAGTATGTTGTTCCCAGCCGGCACTACTTCTCCAAGAGAGCCGTGCCTTCCCTGCACAACCAAGTATCCGATAAAATCAAGTGTGCACTGCGCAACGCCATCTGGGGCAAGGTCCACCTAACCACAGATACGTGGACCAGTAAGCACGGCCAGGGACGCTATATCTCCCTAACTGCACACTGGGTAAATGTAGTGGCAGCTGGGCCCCAGGCGGAGAGCTGTTTGGCGCACGTCCTTCCGCCGCCAAGGATCGCAGGGCAACATTCTTTGCCTCCTGTTGCCACCTCCTCCTACTCGACTTCCTCCTCCTCTTCTTCCACCTGCTCATCTAGTCAGCCACACACCTTCACCCCCAACTTCAGAACAGCACGGGGTAAACGTCAGCAGGCCATTCTTAAACTCATATGTTTGGGGGACAGGCCCCACACCGCACAGGAGTTGTGGCAGGGTATAGAACAACAGACCGACGAGTGGTTGCTGCCGGTGAGCCTCAAGCCCGGCCTGGTGGTGTGTGATAGCGGGAGAAATCTCGTTGCAGCTCTGGGACTAGCCAGTTTGACGCACATCCCTTGCTTGGCGCATGTGCTGAATTTGGTGGTGCAGAAGTTCATTCACAACTACCCCGACATGTCAGAGCTGCTGCATAAAGTGCGGGCCGTCTGTTCGCGCTTCCGGCGTTCACATCCTTCTGCTGCTCGCCTGTCTGCGCTACAGCGTAACTTCGGCCTTCCCGCTCACCGCCTTATATGCGACGTGCCCACCAGGTGGAACTCCACCTTGCACATGCTGGACAGACTGTGCGAGCAGCAGCAGGCCATAGTGGAGTTTCAGCTGCAGCACGCACGGGTCAGTCGCACTACAGAACAGCACCACTTCACCACCAATGACTGGGCCTCCATGCGAGACCTGTGTGCCCTGTTTCGCTGTTTCGAGTACTCCACCAACATGGCCAGTTGCGATGACGCCGTTATCAGCGTTACAATACCACTTCTATGTCTCCTTGAGAAAACACTTAGGGCGATGATGGAAGAGGAGGTGGCCCAGGAGGAGGAGGAGAAGGAGGAAGAGGGGTCATTTTTAGCACTTTCAGGCCAGTCTCTTCGAAGTCACTCAGAGGGAGGTTTTTTGCAACAGCAGAGGCCAGGTACAAATGTGGCCAGCCAGGGCCCACTACTGGAGGACGAGGAGGACGAGGATGAGGAGGAGGTGGAGGAGGATGAGGATGAAGCATAGTCACAGTGGGGTGGCACCCAACGCAGCTCGGGTCCATCACTGGAGCGTGGCTGGGGGGAAAGGCAGGACGATGACGATACGCCTCCCACAGAGGACAGCTTGTCCTTACCCCTGGGCAGCCTGGCACACATGAGTGACTACATGCTGCAGTGCCTGCGCAACGACAGCAGAGTTGCCCACATTTTAACGTGTGCGGACTACTGGGTTGCCACCCTGCTGGATCCACGCTACAAAGACAATGTGGCCACCTTACTTCCTGCACTGGAGCGTGATAGGAAGATGCGCGAGTACAAGCGCACGTTGGTAGACGCGCTACTGAGAGAATTCCCAAATGTCATAGGGGAACAAGTGGAAGCCCAAGGCCAAGGCAGAGGAGGAGCAAGAGGTCGCCAAGGCAGCTGTGTCACGGCCAGCTCCTCTGAGGGCAGGGTTAGCATGGCAGAGATGTGGAAAAGTTTTGTCAACACGCCACAGCTAACTGCATCACCACCTGATACGCAACGTGTTAGCAGGAGGCAACATTTCACTAACATGGTGGAACAGTACGTGTGCACACCTCTCCACGTACTGACTGATGGTTCGGCCCCATTCAACTACTGGGTCTCTAAATTGTCCACGTGGCCAGAGCTAGCCTTTTATGCCTTGGAGGTGCTGGCCTGCCCGGCGGCCAACGTTTTGTCTGAACGTGTATTCAGCACGGCAGGGGGTGTCATTACAGACAAACGCAGCCGCCTGTCTACAGCCAATGTGGACAAGCTGACGTTCATAAAAATGAACCAGGCATGGATCCCACAGGACCTGTCCGTCCCTTGTCCAGATTAGACATTAACTACCTCCCCTTAACCATATATTATTGGACTCCAGGGCACTTCCTCATTCAATCCTATTTTTATTTTCATTTTACCATTATATTGCGAGGCTACCCAAATTTGAATGAATCTCTCCTCTGTCTGGGTGCCGGGGCCTAAATATATGCCAATGAACTGTTTCAATGTTGGGTGACGTGAAGCCTGATTCTCTGCTATGACATGCAGACTGATTCTCTGCTGACATGAAGCCAGATTGTCTGTTACGGGACCTCTCTCCTCTGCCTGGGTGCTGGGCCTAAATTTATGAAAATGGACTCTTACAGTGGTGGGTGACGTGAAGCCTGATTCTCTGCTATGATATGAAGACTGATTCTCTGCTAACATGAAGCCAGATTGTCTGTTACAGGACCTCTCTTCTCTGCCTGGGAGCTTGGCCTAAATTTATGACAATGGACTGTTGCAGTGGTGGCTGACGTGAAGCCTGATTCTCTGCTATGACATGCAGACTGATTCTCTGCTGACATGAAGCCAGATTCTCTGTTACGGGACCTCTCTCCTCTGCCTGGGTGCTGGGCCTAAATATATGCCAATGGACTGTTGCACTGGTGGCTGACGTGAAGCCTGATTGTCTGTTACGGGACCTCTCTCCTCTGCCTGGGTGCTGGGCCTAAATATCTGACAATGGACTGTTGCATTGGTGGCTGACGTGAAGCCTGATTCTCTGCTATGATATGAAGACTGATTCTCTGCTGACATGAAGCCAGATTGTCTGTTACGGGACCTCTCTCCTCTGCCTGGGTGCTGGGCCTAAATTTATGAAAATGGACTCTTACAGTGGTGGGTGACGTGAAGCCTGATTCTCTGCTATGACATGAAGACTGATTCTCTGCTGACATGAAGCCAGATTGTCTGTTACGGGACCTCTCTCCTCTGCCTGGGTGCTGGGCCTAAATTTATGAAAATGGACTCTTACAGTGGTGGGTGACGTGAAGCCTGATTCTCTGCTATGACATGAAGACTGATTCTCTGCTGACATGAGGCCAGATTGTCTGTTACGGGACCTCTCTCCTCTGCCTGGGTGCTTGGCCTAAATTTATGACAATAGACTGTTGCAGTGGTGGCTGACGTGAAGCCTGATTCTCTGCTATGACATGCAGACTGATTCTCTGCTGACATGAAGCCAGATTCTCTGTTACGGGACCTCTCTCCTCTGCCTGGGTGCTGGGCCTAAATACAGACGTGGACAAAATTGTTGGTACCCTTTGGTCAATGAAAGAAAAAGTCACAATGGTCACAGAAATAACTTTAATCTGACAAAAGTAATAATAAATTAAAATTCTATAAATGTTAACCAATGAAAGTCAGACATTGTTTTTCAACCATGCTTCAACAGAATTATGTAAAAAAATAAACTCATGAAACAGGCATGGACAAAAATGATGGTACCCCTAACTTAATATTTTGTTGCGCAACCTTTTGAGGCAATCACTGCAATCAAACGCTTCCTGTAACTGTCAATGAGACATCTGCACCTCTCAGCAGGTATTTTGGCCCACTCCTCATGAGCAAACTGCTCCAGTTGTGTCCGGTTTGAAGGGTGCCTTTTCCAGACTGCATGTTTCAGCTCCTTCCAAAGATGCTCAATAGGATTGAGGTCAGGGCTCATAGAAGGCCACTTTAGAATAGTCCAATTTTTTCCTCTTAGCCATTCTTGGGTGTTTTTAGCGGTGTGTTTTGGGTCATTGTCCTGTTGCAAGACCCATGACCTGCGACTGAGACCAAGCTTTCTGACACTGGCTAGTACATTTCTCTCTAGAATTCCTTGATAGTCTTGAGATTTCATTGTACCCTGCACAGATTCAAGACACCCTGTGCCAGACGCAGCAAAGCAGCCCCAGAACATAACAGAGCCTCCTCCATGTTTCACAGTAGGGACAGTGTTCTTTTCTTGATATGCTTCATTTTTTCGTCTGTGAACATACAGCTGATGTGCCTTGGCAAAAACTTCGATTTTTGTCTCATCTGTCCACAGGACATTCTCCCAGAAGCTTTGTGGCTTGTCAACATGTAGTTTGGCATATTCCAGTCTTGCTTTTTTATGATTCGTTTTCAACAATGGTGTCCTCCTTGGTCGTCTCCCATGTAGTCCACTTTGGCTCAAACAACGACGGATGGTGCGATCTGACACTGATGTTCCTTGAGCATGAAGTTCACCTTGAATCTCTTTAGAAGTCTTTCTAGGCTCTTTTGTTACCATTCGGATTATCCGTCTCTTAGATTTGTCATCAATTTTCCTCCTGCGGCCACGTCCAGGGAGGTTGGCTACAGTCCCATGGATCTTAAACTTATGAATAATATGTGCAACTGTACTCACAGGAACATCTAGTTGCTTGGAGATGGTCTTATAGCCTTTACCTTTAACATGCTTGTCTATAATTTTCTTTCTGATCTCTTGAGACAGCTCTTTCCTTTGCTTCCTCTGGTCCATGTCGAGTGTGGTACACACCATATCACCAAACAACACAGTGATTACCTGGAGCCATATATATAGGCCCAATGGCTGATTACAAGGTTGTAGACACCTGTGATGCTAATTAGTGGACACACCTTGAATTAACATGTCCCTTTGGTCACATTATGTTCTGTGTTTTCTAGGGGTACCATCATTTTTGTCCATGCCTGTTTCATGAGTTTATTTTTTTACATAATTCTGTTGAAGCATGGTTGAAAAACAATGTCTGACTTTCATTGGTTAACATTTATAGAATTTTAATTTATTATTACTTTTGTCAGATTAAAGTTATTTCTGTGACCATTGTGACTTTTTCTTTCATTGACCAAAGGGTACCAACAATTTTGTCCACGTCTGTATATGCCAATGGACTGTTGCACTGGTGGCTGACGTGAAGCCTGATTGTCTGTTACGGGACCTCTCTCCTCTGCCTGGGTGCTGGGCCTAAATATCTGACAATGGACTGTTGCATTGGTGGCTGACGTGAAGCCTGATTCTCTGCTATGATATGAAGACTGATTCTCTGCTGACATGAAGCCAGATTGTCTGTTACGGGACCTCTCTCCTCTGCCTGGGTGCTGGGCCTAAATTTATGAAAATGGACTCTTACAGTGGTGGGTGACATGAAGCCTGATTCTCTGCTATGATATGAAGACTGATTCTCTGCTGACATGAAGCCAGATTGTCTGTTACGGGACCTCTCTCCTCTGCCTGGGTGCTGGGCCTAAATTTATTACAATGGACTGTTGCAATGGTGGCTGACGTGAAGCCTGATTCTCTGCTATGACATGCAGACTGATTCTCTGCTGACATGAAGACAGATTCTCTGTTACGGGACCTCTCTCCTCTGCCTGGGTGCCGGGGCCTAAATATCTGAGAATGGACTGTTCCAGTGGAGGGTGACGAGAAGCCAGATTCTCTGCTATGGGACCTCTCTCCAATTGATTTTGGTTAATTTTTATTTATTTAATTTTTATTTTAATTAATTTCCCTATCCACATTTGTTTGCAGGGGATTTACCTACATGTTGCTGCCTTTTGCAGCCCTCTAGCCTTTTCCTGGGCTGTTTTACAGCCTTTTTAGTACCGAAAAGTTCGGGTCCCCATTGACTTCAATGGGGTTCGGGTTCGGGACGAAGTTCGGATCGGGTTCGGATCCCGAACCCGAACATTTCCGGGAAGTTCGGCCGAACTTATCGAACCCGAACATCCAGGTGTTCGCTCAACTCTAGTGCCTTTACCTGAGTCCAGATTGCTTCATTAATGAAGTCTATTATGGAGCTCAACCTTTTCAGAAGGTCAATTCCTATGATCAGCTGATCATATGGAAGGTCCACAACCAGTGTGGGGTGTTTAATTGTCTTCTTGCCAATTTTGAATGTCAAACATGATGTACCTTTTACCTGCAAAGTGTCTCCACCTACACTTATCAGAGAGCCATCAAATTATTTCAATCTCGGTCTCTTTGCTGTTAAATCCAGAACCTGTTGGAAATAACTATGTGATAAGATAGTTGCCTGTGATCCTGTATCAATTAGACCCCTGATCAGCCTGATATGCTCATCTTGAAGGTAGGAGTCCACAAAATATTGGCCTTTGACCTGAAACAAATCACATAAGATGTTAGGGTGAGTGTTCTTTTCCTGTTTTCTGAGAGCGTGACCTCTCTGAAGCGTCGCAACCTCTGGTGAATCCTTCACATTCCTGCTGCAGGTAGCAGGAATAGTAGCCTCCACCTTAGGGGAAAGCTGGACTAAGTCACAGTTTATAGACGGTTCACAGCCTGACGCTGATACGATAGGATCACTTGTTGGAGAAGATACAGGATTGTATGGATCGACAAGATTAGTCTGCAAAATAGATAACATATTAGACAACTCCTCCCTGGCCCCAACTTTAGGGTCAGGAGCACTGCAAGGCAAAATATGATTAGAAATCAATTTAGAGTCTTCCTCAACCACCTTGGTAACCTTGTGTTGGCCTGGGCTCTGACCCTGCCCTATTTGCTTTATGGGGCTGAGCTGGGACCTGGAGTTGCCCCTAAAAAAGGTTCAGGCTGTTTTCTTTGGGACCCCTGGGACAATTTACTTACAATGTCATACAGTTGGGTCATTTGTTCAGCCAGTTGATCAAACCTGCTTGGTTTGCGTACATTTTGATTTTGTGGGGCGGCCTGGTTATTGGTGGGTGACCAACTCCTAGGTGAATTTGAGGGTTCCTGCCTATCTTCCCTTTGTTGTCTGGGCCTGTTGTTCCAGTTCCTGTATCCCTGGGAACCCCTATTGTTAAAGGGCCTAGATCCTTGGGGACCCCTATTGTAATACTGACAGTAGTTAGACCATTCAGCACCAGAATTATCTCCCTCTGACCCATTGAGGTTTTGGGGTTTTGTCTGTTTGGGTCCTACCTGTTGTCGCTGGGTTTGTTGGACAGGTCCTGTAGATTGAGGGTATTTACGTGGCTGCGTTTCAAATCCAAAGCTAGGGTTTACTTTAGCTTCAGCTACATTTTGCTCTGGAGACTTTTTAAACCTCCTCTAACCTGTTTCATGGCACTCACTGATATTATATAGTGTGGTGGCAGCCGTCACCAACCTATCCAAGGGAGCTTCAATATCAGGATCTTTAGCTAGGCTAAGTTTGATTTGGGTTGGCATAGCATCATAGAACAGCAGCTTAAACTCTTCAGATTCCCAATTTGGGGACCTATATGCTAACCCATAGGCATTTTTAAGGACAGAGAGGAATTCACGGGGACTCTGATTGGACCTACATGTAAGCTTATATATCTCACATTTTGCAGCAGTAATGGTTCGGTAAGGTCCGAATTCTAGTTTAATTTCATGCAAAACATCTTGCCAGTTTTGAATTCCTCTATCCCTAAAGGAAGTTAAATAATGACGGTACCTATCGTCAAATGCCCATGGTAGGAATCTGATCCTGTCAACATCAGAGTACAACTTTAAAGAATCCATAGTAGACTCATACAGTTCTAAGTGGTTTGCTATTTGAGAAGAACCTTTCTTAGAGAACTTGGACACAGTGGTGTTCAGAAATGTAATGATGTTTGAGGAACTCTGATCTTTTTCTGGATACTGAGGATTTTTTTTCCTACAGACCACTTCAGGATATGCTGGTCGCCTGGGACCCTGATCTTTCTTATGGGCAAACTCATTCTTGCGTGGTAGGGAATAAGACACACGCTTTCCAGTATCACTGTCAGAATTACATGCACTTTGATCACTTCCATGAGACACATATTGCACCGGGGATTTAACCCTTACATCTCTCTCCAGGGGAAAGTGTGGATAGAAAGTTCTAGGGGCTTCTGTGTTTCTGGCACCTAGTAAGGTGGTTACAGTTTGGAATGCACGTTTTAATTGGGTTAATGCCTCCTGTGTAATCATGCCATCATTTCTTGGTGGCTTGTGGGCTGGAATGTAGTCTGCTTTAAGAGCATGTGACGACATGTCTAGATGTTGGGGCGTAAGATTTGGGGGGTCTGGAAATCCCTCAGTATCAGACGGATTTTGATCAATATCAATTATAGTATGGCTTAATTTGCCTGTCTGCTGAATTTTAGAATGCCGGAGATGTCACTTTTTGCCCTTTGATATGCATCATGGCTGTGATCAAGGTTGTATTTTAAGTCCTTAATCTCGGTCTGTGCGACTCTGAGATCTGCTTCTATCTGGGCTATATACAGGTCCTTCAAAAAAAATTAGCATATTGTGATAAAGTTCATTATTTTCTGTAATGTACTGATAAACATTAGACTTTCATATATTTTAGATTCATTACACACCAACTGAAGTAGTTCAAGCCTTTTATTGTTTTAATATTGATGATTTTAACATTCAGCTCATGAAAACCCAAAATTCCTATCTCAAAAAATTAGCATATCATGAAAAGGTTCTCTAAACGAGCTATTAACCTAATCATCTAAATCAACTTATTAACTCTAAACAGCTGCAAACGATTCCTGAGGCTTTTAAAAACTCCCAGGCTGGTTCATTACGCAAAACCGCAATCATGGGTAAGACTGCCGACCTGACTGCTGTCCAGAAGGCCATCATTGACACCCTCAAGCAAGAGGGTAAGACACAGAAAGAAATTTCTGAACGAATAGGCTGTTCCCAGACTGCTGTATCAAGGCACCTCAGTGGGAAGTCTGTGGGAAGGAAAAAGTGTGGCAGAAAACGCTGCACAACGAGAAGAGGTGACCGGACCCTGAGGAAGATTGTGGAGAAGGACTGATTCCAGACCTTGGGGGACCTGCGGAAGCAGTGGACTGAGTCTGGAGTAGAAACATCCAGAGCCACCGTGTACAGGCGTGTGCAGGAGATGGGCTACAGGTGCCGCATTCCCCAGGTCAAGCCACTTTTGAACCAGAAACAGCGGCAGAAGCGCCTGACCTGGGCTACAGAGAAGCAGCACTGGACTGTTGCTCAGTGGTCCAAAGTACTTTTTTCGGATGAAAGCAAATTTTGCATGTCATTCGGAAATCAAGGTGCCAGAGTCTGGAGGAAGACTGGGAAGAGGGAAATGCCAAAATGCCTGAAGTCCAGTGTCAAATACCCACAGTCAGTGATGGTCTGGGGTGCCATGTCAGCTGCTGGTGTTGGTCCACTGTGTTTTATCAAGGGCAGGGTCAATGCAGCTAGCTATCAGGAGATTTTGGAGCACTTCATGCTTCCATCTGCTGAAAAGCTTTATGGAGATGAAGATTTCATTTTTCAGCACGACCTGGCACCTGCTCACAGTGCCAAAACCACTGGTAAATGGTTTACTGACCATGGTATTACTGTGCTCAATTGGCCTGCCAACTCTCCTGACCTGAACCCCATAGAGAATCTGTGGGATATTGGGAAGAGAAAGTTGAGAGACGCAAGACCCAACACTCTGGATGAGCTTAAGGCCGCTATCGAAGCATCCTGGGCCTCCATAACACCTCAGCAGTGCCATAGGCTGATTGCCTCCATGCCACGCCGCATTGAAGCAGTCATTTCTGCAAAAGGATTCCCGACCAAGTATTGAGTGCATAACTGAACATAATTATTTGAAGGTTGACTTTTTTTGTATTAAAAACACTTTTCTTTTATTGGTCGGATGAAATATGCAAATTTTTTTAGATAGGAAATTTGGGTTTTCATGAGCTGTATGGCAAAATCATCAATATTAAAACAATAAAAGGCTTGAACTACTTCAGTTGGTGTGTAATGAATCTAAAATATATGAAAGTCTAATGTTTATCAGTACATTACAGAAAATAATGAACTTTATCACAATATGCTAATTTTTTTAGAAGGACCTGTAGATCTCCATTTCCTGCACAGATTCACATCTCTGTACTGACCGCCAGTAATGCATACAAAACAGGTGGTAATGTGCATGAAAGGTGTTGGTCCTTTTTGTTTTTATCTTGCAACACATCAATATATGTCAGGTATCTTTCAATCATGCCACCTAACTGCCATATATCCCCACGTTCTTCCTTGGCTTTTTCCTGTAACTCATTAATCCATTCATTTATATCTTTATCAATTTTGTTCCGTGAGTGTATATATTCAACAAAATTATGAATCAGCAGCGTTTGGCTGGGTGGACTACCTGCTGTAGCATAGTCACTACCCAGGTCACTGCCTGTAATGCCATCATTCTGATCAATAATAAATACACAGATTTAACACCACACTGGCTAGCCAAGAAGAAATGTGGAACCTTTCACTATTTGCACAATCAATTAAAGAATTTCTCGATCTCGGTGGGACCTCCATTTATGTCATATATCTTCTATATGAAAGAATCTTCATATAAAAGAGAGGATAAAAAAAATATAAAAATTATATTATGCTTCAGGCGGACATAAAAACACCTCTAAGTTCTTTTTATCAAGTATCTTAATTTGATTTGTGCAAGCAGTGAAACAAAGGGACAATTGTATATGCAAAATATATAATCATTTATTATAAAAAACAAGAATATAAAACAATACAACTGCAAAACAAATGATGAAGTTACAAAGTAACACCCAAAATGTACCACACGGTGGTGCTAATACACCCCTATCTGATCAGCACAGTATGATTTAATGATTTATGACAACCAGTGTCATACTTTTAACAAACGAACTCATACCAAGAGAAACTTAGGATCTTCTGTTATCAAACAGGCTATAACAATAAAACACGGATTTACAGGAAAATGACTGCTATCCCTTGACTCTGTTTTCCTATGACCAATCAAAAATATATGATATTAATATGATAAAATATTCAGCTTGGCAATCAGACTAAGGAAAATAACTTTCCAAGGATTTAGTCCTCTTTTCAAATAATGTCAGATCTTTCATTAACAATATGCATCTTTGCTAAGAGAATAATCAGCATTATGGAGGCACCTAAGACTATATATTCCCACAGTATGGGAACTCTTGGCTATATACAGAGAGAAATATCTTATTAATATCATGAATAGTAAGCAAAATATACGTTACCGGGTCAAAGGTAGACAGAGTTCCGATGGGACCAGTTCTGAAGAACTTTCCTAGTAATCCAAAAAGAATAATCCAAGTTTCTTCTAACTAAGTTTTTTTCTTTTTGATTGAATGAATGGATCAATGGATATATGGATCTTTTTTCCTCTCTCTCGCTCTCTCTTGCTACCCCGCACACGAGTAATTATTCCCCCCCTTATCTAAGAATCATCCCCTTTAGATTCAGGATTCCCAATTAGGTAAGGTGGGTGTACTTGCATGCTAATAACACCATGATGTCATATCAACTCCTAATATAGTATAGAACAAATAATGAAATAATATAATATTGTCCATCTACCTCCAGATGGCACTGCGGTATTGCAGATGAACATTACAACTTTTAAGCATTAAAATTAAATATCTAATAATATGTTCTCATGACCTTCTTGACCTATTTAAATATAAATCATTGAGGAAGGTCTTTTCCTGACACTTTTAATTACCTATATTCCGGACTTGTTGGAGTAGACTGTCTTCTCCTATCTTTTTGAAATATAGGTTGACTTGATGAAAATTTTATATAACGGCTTTGATGCTTGGCATCAGAACTTGTACATTTCACTTATCTACATCCATGAATAACTATTGTTTTGAAAATGGCATTTACTCTTCCCAGAAATCCAATTAACATAAACGTACTTGTTTCTGTCCCTTCTACAATACCTGGTATGACATATATCTAAATCGATACATTGTTACACATAGATAATACATTATATGAATTATTGATTAACATATGCTGTAAACTAAATATACCATGCAGAGATATATATAATTATGAATATATAAATTGAATCTCATACAGCAGGTGTGCCTCAAGGATATGAGTCCTTATCAAGTAACCTCGTTCCCTCCGGACAGACATATCTTAGGGAGTTGACTTACTCCTTACAGATGGTCCCATATCTTTAGCAATAACACAATGTCCGTTTATGTTCACAATTATTTTTTTATAAATTGAACTTGCCATGAACTCATGCCATGAACTCATCTTGGCTCCCTCAGACACATAATAGAACTTTGGTTCAGGCTGATTTTATTCTTAAAGGCAATGAGATGAGCATACATTTTGATCATAATGTCATTAGATAATATTGTATACGTAGGAAAATGCACAACAGGGGAGATCCCTCGAGGGCGCATCTGTGTATATAGTGATCCTATTTGGTGGGCAGGGCTGTGACCCGATGTCGCAGTGATATGCTGACAATGGTAGTGCCTGCCACCTTGTGCGGTATGCCGCCTCTCGGAAGGGGGGAAACGGCCGGCACTGGGACTATGAATATGTGCCTGTTATTTTGTCCCATCTTCATAAATAATAAATATGTTTGAAATCTGTATTTGACACTCTTTTGAATAGAGTGAATAGGGCTGCAGGGTATTTTCCCTTTATAAAGATAGCTGATGTCACCTCAGTTGTGCTATGCACATGTCAGCAGTTACATCTCCTTCTGTGCTGCCAATGTGGATACGTACGTCATAATGGACATGCACACTTTGACCCTAGACAGGCTGAGCCCGACATGTGGAATTTTCCGGACGCCATGACCCTGGATTCATGAGTTATTGTATCGCCTCTCCCCTCCTCCTTCTTCCCCAGCTGTATGTATCCAAGCATGATGAATTCACTAATTGCACTATGCACTTTATACATATGAAATCTACCCAGTAATTACTAGTAATTTATGAATTTTATATATTGCAACACTGGATATTATGAATATAACTATGTTAATTGTTGGATATCACTTATCACTATCACATAGTTACTTGGATGTTTTAATTTACGATTTTGTGAAAGATGTATTCATTATTTACTGAAGGTTTATGTATTAATTGTTTATTGATTTGGTATAATTATGTGGATTATAAATTATGTTGCACTATGTCCTCACTATTGCTTGAGAAAGGCTCTAGTGCTGTGCTGAAACGTTGCGCTGCCCACATGGGTGAATAAAAGGTGATTGTTTATTAATTTATTTCCTGGAGTGCTGCCTAAGGACTGCTTATCCTTTGGGCCGTGCACTCTTCCATGATTGAACACTCTGTGCTGCTATATACACTCACCTAAAGAATTATTAGGAACACCATACTAATACGGTGTTGGACCCCCTTTTGCCTTCAGAACTGCCTTAATTCTACATGGTATTTATTCAACAAGGTGCTGATAGCATTCTTTAGAAATGTTGGCCCATATTGATAGAATAGCATCTTGCAGTTGATGGAGATTTGAGGGATGCATATCTAAGGGCACGAAGCTCCTGTTCCACCACATCCCAAAGATGCTCTATTGGGTTGAGATCTGGTGACTGTGGGGGCCATTTTAGTACAGTGAACTCATTGTCATGTTCAAGAAAATAATTTGAAATGATTCGAGCTTTGTGACATGGTGCATTATCCTGCTGGAAGTAGCCATCAGAGGATGGGTACATGGTGGTCATGAAGGGATGGACATGGTCAGAAACAATGCTCATGTAGCCCGTGGCATTTAAACGATGGCCAATTGGCACTATGGGGCCTAAAGTGTGCCCAGAAAACATCCCCCACACCATTACACCACCACCACCAGCCTGCACAGTGGTAACAAGGCATGATGGATACATGTTCTCATTCTGTTTACGTCAAATTCGGACTCTGCCATTTGAATGTCTCAACATAAATCGAGACTCATCAGACCTGGCAAAATTTTTCCAGTCTTCAACAGTCCAATTTTGGTGAGCTTTTTCCTATTTGTAGTGGAGATGAGTGGTTCCCGGTGGGGTCTTCTGCTGTTGTAGCCCATCTTTCATTCCCATTCTGACATTCAGTTTGGAGTTCAGGCGATTTTCTAGACCAGGACCACAACCCTACATGCATTAAAGCAACTGCCATGTGATTGGTTGGCTAGATAATCACATTAATGAGAAATAGAACAGGTGTTCCTAATAATTCTTTAGGTGAATGTGTATATATATATATATATATATATATATATATATACAGTCCTGATCAAAAAATTAAGACCTCTTAATAAAATGGCAAAAAAATCTTATTTTACATTGTTGGATCTTAACAAGGTTCCAAGTAGAGCTTCAACATGCAACAAGAAGAAATGAGAGTGAGACAAATAAGAATTTGAGCATTCAATTAATTGAGACTAACGATTAAACTGAAACAGGCTGTTTTTCAGCTGATCCAAATTTTAGGACCACATGCATTTAAAAGGCCAAATCTGTGCAAAGATGTGGAATTGTGGATTCATTGTCATTTTCTGTCAGGTAGTAACACGTTGTGATGGCAAAGGCAAAAAAAACTCTCCCTTTTTGAACGTGGTCGGGTTGTTGAACTGCTCACAGCACACCATTGCTGCTGAGGTGGGACGCAGTAAGACATTTGGCATTTCTTAAATGATCCTGAGGGTTATGGAACAAAAAAGTCAAGTGGAAGACCCCAACAAATTTCACCAGCACTGAGGCGGAAGATCCAATTGGCTGTCCGTCAAGACACTGGACGATCCTTGACCCAAATTAAGGCCCTTACTTGTGCTGACTGCAGCCCCATGACCATCAGACGGCATCTGAGACTGAAGGGCTTCAAAAACAAAAAACTTCTTCAAAGACCTTGTCTTCTTGAACGCCACAGAACTGCTCGTTTGGACTTTGCTAGAGAGCACCAAACATGGGACATTCAAAGGTGGAAGAAAGTTTTATTCTCTGATGAGAAAAAACTTAACCTTGATGGTCTTGATGGTCTATCATAGCCCCTCCACTTATGTCAGAGGAATTATTTTCCCATCCATTCCCAGACCTTACGGATGTGCAGCCATTCTTGGCATTGGATGAGGAAGAAGAGGCAGAAACGGCTGTCACTCAGCGGACTGACGACAGTACCCAGATCAGCCCAAGGACGGTTGTCCCCGCTGTTGCTGTTACTCCGAGATTTCTAATGTCAGTAATGGTGAAGGTGACGTGTTGATGGACATCAGAAGAGAGGAAGGGGAGGGGAGTTTAGAGGGATAGACGAAGCAGCAGATATGGAGGAGAAGGAGGAGAAGCAGGCAGAACTTGCAGTGCACAGGAGGCAAAAAGCTGACTGCAAATGTATCTGGAGCGAGCCATCCACCATGCACGGTCACATCTTACGCTCCCATGACTCCAGCACAAGGATCCGCAGTGTGGGCTGTTGATAATAGTGTTGCCATCTGCAGCCTGTGCTTACAACACATAATTCACGGTAAGCCCAACACTCACCTAGGGACAACTGCCTTAAGAAGGCACCTGGCCTCCAATCACCGAGCCGAGTAGGAGCAATGCCGTCAGAACCCACAAAGCCACACTCCTGCCGCTCCACGGCCTATTCTCCTATTCCTCTCTCCTACCATTTGTCCTCCACATCCACCGTGACATCGTCACGTTCATCTGCAACAAGGCAGTCTCCCGTGGACCAAATGTTCGAGCATAAAAAAATTATGATGCCAGATAATCCTCTTGCCCAATGGCTGACCCCTGGCTTGTTGGAACTGCAAGCCCGCCAACTTCTGCCATATTATTTGGAGGACTCAGAGGCCTTTAGAAAATTTGTGTCCATTGAAACACCGCAATGGAAGGTCCCCGGAAGGAAATATTTCTCCTAGAAGGGCATCCCTGAACTATATGGCCACGTTCAGCGGCAAGTTAATATATCTCTGGCACACAGTGTCGGTGCCAAGATACATCTGACCACAGACACGTGGTCTAGCAAACACTGGCAGGAAAGGTACATAGCTTTTACTGCCCACTGGGTGAACCTTCTGATGGCCATCAAGCATGTAACCTGTGGCACCAGTGTGGATTTGGTGTTACCTCCATGGATTGCATTCAGGTCTTCTTCTCCTCCTCCTCCTCCATCCTTCGTCTCCTCATCGGCTGACTCCTTCTTTTCCACTGCTACCGCCTCTTCCGCTGCACCCCACAAGCTCCCCAGAATCTATTAAAGGTAATCAAATATTGAGGCACTCAGTCTGGAAGTTATGCAAATAAAGTAAATTTTATTCTTTCATTTTTCATTTTTTCTATGCCATCCATAGGCCCGTTATATGTTAAAGGGTAACAGATTAATTTCTGACCAGACGTTTCGGTCACGGTGGACCTTCATCAGTGGTCATGTTATCTGGAACATTATCAAATACATATATATATAAGGTACTTTTACACGGATGGCAGAGTATGAAATTACATAGATATAAACATAATAAATAATGAGACAATAAATAATGTACAAGTAATATATGATATTTGATAGGGTTATAGCAGCAGAGTAGATAGGGGTCCAGAGGTTATATATACATATAAAAAAATATACATATATAAATTCATATTAACAAACATGAGTATATGCAAGGAAAACATGATTCTATGTCAACGTAAAAAATGGCAAAATTACACTTGTTGTCAACACTTGATATTTATATAGAATATGGAAAAATACATAGATAGATTAATAAACATGATTGTATAGGTATATGCAAGGAAAAACATGATTCTATTGGGATTCCCTGAAAACATAGTTTAGAATGTGGTTACGTCGTCTATGTCCACTACACTTGATGTAAGCATAGAATATGGCAATGTTTGCGGGGGTTTACTAGTTAAAATTGTATACATAGGACTCCATGATTGCTTGTGTAGTTGGCATAGACGATTAACCACACGCTAACGATATTAAAGCTAATAGGAGAGGAGCAGAAAGGTTACTAAATAAATCGGTTGTCATATGGATATAAAGGAATACTGAAGACAAATACTAAAGCCTCATATGATATATTCTGCATATAGAAGTTGGCAGGTATGGAGATATCCCATGATATTACTGTGGCCGCATAGCTGATCAACATGGTCAGAAGAAATGACATCATTATGGCAACCTGTGAGAAAAGAAGTAGAGGTGGTTAGTTACCTGTGTGTGGAGAGTATGGGTTTGCCTGGGCGCTGGATGCAGAGATGTGTAGGGTCTGGGACGCTATTTAAATACCATGCTGGCCGGTGAAAGGGGTCACATGACGGGAAATTATGCGCTGTGTGGAACGCACGTATGCGTTTCACAGAGCGGAGGTACTGGCTGATGTACTGGGGCTTAGTGATTCCGGTATCCTGGCCGGAAGTGGTGCGTGCTGTGTGGAGCGCACGTATGCGTTCCACCGAGCGGATGTAATGGGGCATGGTAATTCCGGTCATGTGGCCGGAAGTGGTATGATCTAGTGGTGTTCATGCGTTCCATGTGATGTCATATGGGTGGAGTCAGTGTAGTTAATGCGTTCCACAGTGGATAAAGCAGAGTCTATGTATATAAACATGTTTTATTTAATTTGTATGTTATTAGGCTGTGCTGTAACATCCAGTTTGGGATGGGGAATAAGGGGAATAAGGGGAATAAGGGGAATATGGGAAAATCTAGAGGGGGGGAATGGCGTAAGTCCGGGATTAGATGTAAATAATGGATATTGGGTGAAAGTATAGGTATAATACTTGGGGGTTGGGGTGGTAAGTGGCTCACTTGGTTTTAATTATATTGTTAACTCTCTCGGCTCTTTATGAAGGACAATATCATAGTACATTGTGAAATATAATGTTATCTGAGTAGGAAAAGGTTCCGAGGGAGAGGGGGGGTGTTGGGGGGGGGAGGGGGAAAGGAGCGGTTGGAGGGTTGAGGGGGGAATGGAAAGGGAAGGGGAGGAAGGAAGGTGGGGTGGCGGGGGAAAGAGGGGGGAAAGGGAAAGGGGGAGAGGGGGGGGAGGGGGGAAGGGGGGATGGAGAACATGAAGGGGTCATTGAGAACAGGGGCCAATACATCACCCTCACCCGTTGTAGACAATTCAATGCGTCTGTAAAGAAAATGAGAGACATATATGTTAATATACATTAATACTGTTACAGGTTTATAAAGAAGTCGCATTCACGATTCAGGCCATGTGGTGTTAGTGTCCCCAGCTTATGAATCCAGTAAGCCTTTCTCTGTCTCAGGAGGAGTATACGGTTTCCTCCTCTCCTTGGTTGATCGATTTGTTCCAAGATCTGGAAGCGCAATTGAGAAATCTGGTGTTTCTTTTCCAAAAAATGTTGAGGTATGGGAAGAAAAGTATGGCCTAGTCTGATAGTGGACTTGTGTTTACTTATCCGATCCCTGATGTGTTGAGTCGTCTCGCCGACGTATCCAAGGCCGCAGGGACATTTTATTAAGTAAACCACAAAGCTTGATTCGCAAGTGTAGAAACCTTTAATTGCCAAAGCTTTTCCGGGGCGTGGGTGCGTGGCGTATTCACCTTTGATCACGCTGGAGCAGTGGGCACAGTGTAGGCATGGATATGTCCCTTGTCTTCTACTGCGTAAAAATGTTTGTTTCGGGGGTCTTGAGAAACTGCCTACATCTGCTTTAATCAGTTTGTCCTTAATGTTGGCTGGTCTTTTGTAACAAGTCAATGGATATTGTTGGAATTCTATAATGTCAGGATAGGCTTTGGAAAGTAATGACCAGTTCCTTTTGAGGGCCTGCTGTATTTTGGGCATAAGGGGATGATAGGTGGTTATACAAGCTATCCTTTTGGAATTATCCTGTTTGGTTTGGGGTAACATAGATGGGTTTTTGAGATCCTGGAGAGATTTATCTAGCATGGCTTTTGGGTAACCTCTTTGTATAAACCTGTCGGTCATGTTGTCGAACCTGATGTTTTTTGTAGTAGTGTCCGTGACTATCCGATTGACCCGAGTAAATTGTGACCGTGGTAGTGATTTTTTGGTGGCTCTTGGATGACAGCTATTGTAGAGGAGGAGGCTATTACGGTCTGTGGGTTTATGGTAGAGGTCTATATTAAGTGACCCTGGCTGGTCAATTTTAACAAGGGTGTCGAGAAAACTGATTTCCTTTTTGCTGGTATGTGAGGTGAATCCTAGTTCGCTATGGATGTGATTGAGATCTTTGATGAAACTGTCTATGGTGGAGGTTGGGCCTTTCCAAATGCAAAAAATGTCGTCTATAAAACGGAGCCATATGTGGGCATGTAATTGAAACAGGGGATGTGTATAGACGTGGTCTTCCTCGAAATTAATCATAAATGCATTTGCATATGGAGGGGCCACATTTTACCCCATGGCGGTACCCCTCTTCTGGCCATAATAGGTGTCCCCAAAGAGAAAGAAGTTTTTTGTCAGTAAAATTTCAAGTAGTTTTAAACAGCATTCTTGTTGTGTGTTGCTGAGGGTAGAATGTTTGGTAAGGAGATTGGCTGTGGCCTGTATGCCTTTCTCATGTGTAATGGATGTATAGAGGCTATTAACATCCAATGTCAGCAGGTTACAATCAATTGGGACATCCATATTATGTAATTTTTGTATAAAATCTGAGGTGTCTAATATAAATGATTTAGACGTTTTGATCAGGGGGGTCAGGATTTTTTCTAAATAAATTGCTAGGGGAGAGAAGATAGATTCGGTAGAAGCCACAATAGGACGCCCTGGTGGTTTAGTTAGGTCTTTATGTATTTTCGGTAAAGTATAAAATACCGGGGTGATGGGGTCCTGTTTCGTTAAGAAACTGGCAGTTTTGGGATCTAGAATGCCTGCTGTCGAGTATGAATTGATGGTGTGTGTGATTAGTTCCTGTATTCGTGGTGTGGAATCTCTGGGTAATATTTCGTATGTCTCAGTATCAGACAGTTGTCTGTAGATTTCTGTAAGATAATCCTTTTTATCCATGACCACGAGGGCCCCACCCTTATCTGCCGGTTTGATAATTATGTCCTTATTTTGTTGTAATGAGTTTAATGCTATCTTCTCTTCTTGGGACAAATTGTTAGTGTGTTTGAAATGGCCCTCCGTGTTTGCTGTGAGGATGTCACCCACTAGTTTCTGGGAGAGAGAGATATATGTCTCAATGGGAAAATCGGGGACTCAGGAACAAAAGTTCCTACATGCCCCCTAAGAACAAACATCCCATTGAGACATATATCTCTCTCTCCCAGAAACTAGTGGGTGACATCCTCACAGCAAACACGGAGGGCCATTTCAAACACACTAACAATTTGTCCCAAGAAGAGAAGATAGCATTAAACTCATTACAACAAAATAAGGACATAATTATCAAACCGGCAGATAAGGGTGGGGCCCTCGTGGTCATGGATAAAAAGGATTATCTTACAGAAATCTACAGACAACTGTCTGATACTTAGACATACGAAATATTACCCAGAGATCCCACACCACGAATACAGGAACTAATCACACACACCATCAATTCATACTCGACAGCAGGCATTCTAGATCCCAAAACTGCCAGTTTCTTAACGAAACAGGACCCCATCACCCCGGTATTTTATACTTTACCGAAAATACATAAAGACCTAACTAAACCACCAGGGCGTCCTATTGTGGCTTCTACCGAATCTATCTTCTCTCCCCTAGCAATTTATTTAGAAAAAATCCTGACCCCCCTGATCAAACCGTCTAAATCATTTATATTAGACACCTCAGATTTTTTACAAAAATTACATAATATGGATGTCCCAATTGATTGTAACCTGCTGACATTGGATGTTAATAGCCTCTATACATCCATTACACATGAGAAAGGCATACAGGCCACAGCCAATCTCCTTACCAAACATTCTACCCTCAGCAACAAACAACAAGAATGCTGTTTAAAACTACTTGAAATTTTACTGACAAAAAACTTCTTTCTCTTTGGGGACACCTATTATGGCCAGAAGAGGGGTACCGCCATGGGGTCAAATGTGGCCCCTCCATATGCAAATGCATTTATGATTAATTTCGAGGAAGACCACGTCTATACACATCCCCTGTTTCAATTACATGCCCACATATGGCTCCGTTTTATAGACAACATTTTTTGCATTTGGAAAGGCCCAACCTCCACCATAGACAGTTTCATCAAAGATCTCAATCACATCCATAGCGAACTAGGATTCACCTCACATACCAGCAAAAAGGAAATCAGTTTTCTCGACACCCTTGTTAAAATTGACCAGCCAGGGTCACTTAATATAGACCTCTACCATAAACCCACAGACCGTAATAGCCTCCTCCTCTACAATAGCTGTCATCCAAGAGCCACCAAACAATCACTACCACGGTCACAATTTACTCGGGTCAATCGGATAGTCACGGACACTACTACAAAAAACATCAGGTTCGACAACATGACCGACAGGTTTATACAAAGAGGTTACCCAAAAGCCATGCTAGATAAATCTCTCCAGGATCTCAAAAACCCATCTATGTTACCCCAAACCAAACAGGATAATTCCAAAAGGATAGCTTGTATAACCACCTATCATCCCCTTATGCCCAAAATACAGCAGGCCCTCAAAAGGAACTGGTCATTACTTTCCAAAGCCTATCCTGACATTATAGAATTCCAACAATATCCATTGACTTGTTACAAAAGACCAGCCAACATTAAGGACAAACTGATTAAAGCAGATGTAGGCAGTTTCTCAAGACCCCCGAAACAAACATTTTTACGCAGTAGAAGACAAGGGACATATCCATGCCTACACTGTGCCCACTGCTCCAGCGTGATCAAAGGTGAATACGCCACGCACCCACGCACCGGAAAAGCTTTGGCAATTAAAGGTTTCTACACTTGCGAATCAAGCTTTGTGGTTTACTTAATAAAATGTCCCTGCGGCCTTGGATACGTCGGCGAGACGACTCAACACATCAGGGATCAGATAAGTAAACACAAGTCCACTATCAGACTAGGCCATACTTTTCTTCCCATACCTCAACATTTTTTGGAAAAGAAACACCAGATTTCTCAATTGCGCTTCCAGATCTTGGAACAAATCGATCAACCAAAGAGAGGAGGAAACCGTATACTCCTCCTGAGACAGAGAGAGGCTTACTGGATTCATAAGCTGGGGACACTAACACCACATGGCCTGAATCGTGAATGCGACTTCTTTATAAACCTGTAACAGTATTAATGTATATTAACATATATGTCTCTCATTTTCTTTACAGACGCATTGAATTGTCTACAACGGGTGAGGGTGATGTATTAGCCCCTGTTCTCAATGACCCCTTCATGTTCTCCATCCCCCCTCCCCCCCCCTCTCCCCCTTTCCCTTTCCCCCCTCTTTCCCCCGCCACCCCACCTTCCTTCCTCCCCCCCCTTCCCATTCCCCCCTCAACCCTCCAACCGCTCCTTTCCCCCTTCCCCCCCCCCAACACCCCCCCCTCTCCCTCGGAACCTTTTCCTACTCAGATAACATTATATTTCACAATGTACTATGATATTGTCCTTCATAAAGAGCCGAGAGAGTTAACAATATAATTAAAACCAAGTGAGCCACTTACCACCCCAACCCCCAAGTATTATACCTATACTTTCACCCAATATCCATTATTTACATCTAATCCCGGACTTACGCCATTCCCCCCCTCTAGATTTTACCATATCTCCCATATTCCCCTTATTCCCCATCCCAAACTGGATGTTACAGCACAGCCTAATAACATACAAATTAAATAAAACATGTATATATACATAGACTCTGCTTTATCCACTGTGGAACGCATTAACTACACTGACTCCACCCATATGACATCACATGGAACGCATGAACACCACTAGATCATACCACTTCCGGCCACATGACCGGAATTACCATGCCCCATTACATCCGCTCGGTGGAACGCATACGTGCGCTCCACACAGCACGCACCACTTCTGGCCAGGATACCGGAATCACTAAGCCCCAGTACATCAGCCAGTACCTCCGCTCTGTGAAACGCATACGTGCGTTCCACACAGCGCATAATTTCCCGTCATGTGACCCCTTTCACCGGCCAGCATGGTATTTAAATAGCGTCCCAGACCCTACACATCTCTGCATCCAGCGCCCAGGCAAACCCATACTCTCCACACACAGGTAACTAACCACCTCTACTCCTTTTCTCACAGGTTGCCATAATGATGTCATTTCTTCTGACCATGTTGATCAGCTATGCGGCCACAGTAATATCATGGGATATCTCCATACCTGCCAACTTCTATATGCAGAATATATCATATGAGGCTTTAGTATTTGTCTTCAGTATTCCTTTATATCCATATGACAACCAATTTATTTAGTAACCTTTCTGCTCCTCTCCTATTAGCTTTAATATCGTTAGCGTGTGGTTAATCGTCTATGCCAACTACACAAGCAATCATGGAGTCCGATGTATACAATTTTAACTAGTAAACCCCCGCAAACATTGCCATATTCTATGCTTACATCAAGTGTAGTGGACATAGACGACGTAACCACATTCTAAACTATGTTTTCAGGGAATCCCAATAGAATCATGTTTTTCCTTGCATATACCTATACAATCATGTTTATTAATCTATCTATGTATTTTTCCATATTCTATATAAATATCAAGTGTTGACAACAAGTGTAATTTTGCCATTTTTTACGTTGACATAGAATCATGTTTTCCTTGCATATACTCATGTTTGTTAATATGAATTTATATATGTATATTTTTTTATATGTATATATAACCTCTGGACCCCTATCTACTCTGCTGCTATAACCCTATCAAATATCACATATTACTTGTACATTATTTATTGTCTCATTATTTATTATGTTTATATCTATGTAATTTCATACTCTGCCATCCGTGTAAAAGTACCTTATATATATATGTATTTGATAATGTTCCAGATAACATGACCACTGATGAAGGTCCACCGTGACCGAAACGTCTGGTCAGAAATTAATCTGTTACCCTTTAACATATAAAGGGCCTATGGATGGCATAGAAAAAATGAAAAATGAAAGAATAAAATTTACTTTATTTGCATAACTTCCAGACTGAGTGCCTCAATATTTGATTACCTGGATACGGCCTAATAAGCCCTTGATTGGCACCGGTATCAAGATTCGAGAGTGCGGTTCCTCACCTCTTCACAGACCCCAGAATCTATTAGACGTGCCAGGTGAGACGTTGCCATGCTGTGCTGCAGCTGTTCTGCCTGGAAGCCAAGAGACACAGCGGTCCTGCACTGCTTTTAGCTCTGCAGTTACAGGCCGATCAGTGGCTAACCCTGCTCAATTTGACAGTTTGTAAAGTGGTATACGACAATGGTGCCAATCTGCTGAGCACTCTGAAACAGGGCAAAATGACACACGTGCCGTGGATGACACATGTCATGAACTTAGTCATGCAGCGATCTGTTGCAAATATCTCGGGTCCAGGACGTCTTGCGGCAGGCCAGAAAATCTCGGGCCATTTTAGAAGATCTTACACGGCCATGGCTCGTCTTGCTGATGTTCTGGGGAGCTCGGTTTCTTTTCATGCACAACGTATGTAGACTTCTGCGGCCAAACCAAACTGATCAGTCGCAGCCAAAGCATCATCAGTGACATTGTACCTTATGCCGTCTTTCTGGAGTGTGCATTGCATCGTGTCATTGATCAAGCCATCGAGGAACAGGAGCTGGAAAATTAGGAAGTCACAATGCTGAATGAATTCCCAGGGTGGGGGCTACTCCATCTGAGACAAGTCAGCAGGAGTCTGAAGAGGAGTCCGAGGAGGATGGTGGATGGAGGGAGGAGGAGGAGCAAGAAGAGCAGCCTTTAAACTTTTCGGGGATCTCTTGTGTTGTCCGTGGCTGTGACAATGGGGGCCTTCATGCTCCAGTGTTTGAAGAGGGACCCCCGTATAAAAAGCTTAAAGGTAAAGGACCTGTGCTGGGTGGCAACGTACTTAGACCCCTGTACAAACACAAAATGGCGGACATATTACTAGCATCACAAAGGGCTGTCAGAATGCAGCATTTGCAGGCCTTGCTGTGAGAGATGCTGCATTCTGCTGTTGCGGACACTGGCAGAGGAATTTTCACTCACAGTGAAACAGTTGCGGGTACCAATCCTACCGCGCCTGCAAAAAGAGGGCGGTTTGAAGATGTGTTGGTCACTTCGGATATGAGATCATTCTTGCAGTCAACCCATCAACAGCCGCCCTCCATTTCCAGCCTCAGGGAAGCCTAGACCGACAGGTGTCCGACAACATCAGGTTAACAGCTGATGTGGACGCTCTGAGAAGCGAGGAACCCCTTGACTACTGGGTGTGCAGGCTTGACCTGTAACCAGAGCTGGCACAATTTGCCATGGAACTCTTGGCTTGCCCCTCGTCGAGTGTCCTGTCCGAAAGGACGTTCATCGCAGCAGGGGGTATTGTGACCGATAAGCACACTCGCCTAGCTCAGGACAGTGTGGACTACCTCACATTTTTTAAAATGAATGAGGCATGGATCTCGGAGGAATTCAATACCTGTGATGACCACGTGTAATTGAATTTCCTCATGCCAGACCACACATAACCACCACCACCCAGAGCAAAGAATGATATTTGCATTATGTATATACAGTGGCATAAAATGACTTTTATGTCAGATGAGTGCCTAATTTTTGGGGCCTATACTTGCTGAGAGTTACATATTTATCCTGTAATAACAAAGGAGAAATCAGCCGGCACTCACTCAGTGCACGCCGCATGGGATAGGAAACAATCTTCACTTAAAATCCAAAAGAAATCCCAGCAGTCATGTCTTGTATAGTTGTGATGTTTTATTACTAAAAATAGCAGGTATATATAAAGAGATAATAATGCCCATCATGACGTCACCCCCCCCCCCCCCCAGAAGAGGGGGGCGGTCCAAGTATCACAAAATTAACCAATGCTAAATAATGTTAAATAATATATCAGAAGCAAACAAACAGAATACATGTTTCAAAATATGTTTCAAAATATCTCCATTAAACATAACAGATCATATTTTCAGGTGTGTGATCCCTCAATGGATAATAGATGTCTGGAAAAAAAAAAAAAAATAGGAATAAATCACATGTCAAATATGATCTCATAATCCCTGTTGAGGCCCTTCAGATGCAGAGTATCCAACATATGAATCTAATAGGCCTCTCTACGTAATAACAGTTTCTTTATGTCTCCACCTCTCCTAGGTCTTTTAACCTGTTCCAATACCTGGAACCTAAGCTGGGCTATGCCATGTTTGCACTGATCAAAATGGAACGGAATGGGTAACATCAGATTTTTAGTTCTACTTGTAGATTTATGCTTCCCAATACGATCCCTAATTGGTTGTGTTGTCTCTCCAATATACAGCAAACCACGAGGGCATTGTATCAAACAAATCACATTAGTGGATTCACAAGTGAAAAAACCTTCAATTAAAAAAGGCCGCTCACTATGTGGATGATAAAATGTAGAGCCTTTAATTATATGGGAGCACAGGGAACAGTGCAGACATGGGAAAGTGCCCTTATGTTGAGTTGCTAACACCATTTGTTTCAATACCATTTTTGTACTCCCAATATCAGAGTGCACAAGTTTATCCCTATAACTAGGGTTTCTTTTGTTACATATCAAAGGTGGATTCTTAAATTCTTCAATCATGGGGTATGCCTTCCCCAGTAGATGCCAGTATCTACGTATAATATTATCAAGCCTCTGATTATACGGATGAAACTTGTGTACCAGTGCCACTCTAGATGATTTTGTTGCCCCAATATTACCAGGATTATCAAGTTCACTTCTAGTTTTACTCAGAATAAAAGGAGGGTAACCAGTCTCCTCAAATCTATTAGGCTACTTTCAAACTTGCGTTCAGTGCGTATCCGTCTGGTGTCTGCACAGACGGATCCACACCTATAATGCAAACGATGGTTTCCGTTCAGAACGGATCCGTCTGCATAACAGCTTTTTCAGATCTGAGTTTTCAAGATCGTGAAAACTCAGATCCGACAGTATATTCTAACACACGCTTCAAGTTAGAATATACTAAGAACTGTGTACATAACTGCCCCCTGCTGCCTGGCACCACCTGATCTCTTACAGGGGGCTGTGATCCGCACAATTAACCCCTCAGGTGCCGCACCTCCCTCCCCCCATCATTGGTGGCAGAGAAGCGGCATTTCCGATCGGTTCCCATGGCAGCCAGGATGCTACTGCAGTCTTGGCTGCCATGGTTACTTAGCTTATTCTTACCTGCGCTGTCTGTGGCCGGTCGATGCTACTCCTACTGGTAAGTGACTGACAGGTCTGTGTGGCCACCAATGCTAATACTAGGGAGGGAGGGAGGGGGGGGGCCGCTCTGGCCACCAATGCTAATACTGGAGAGGGAAGGAGGGGGCCGCACTGGCCACCAATGCTAATACTGGGGAGGGAGGGGGGCCGCACTGGCCACCAATGCTTTTAATACTGTGGAGGGAGGGGGGTCTGGCCCCTGCTGCCTGGCAGCACTGATCAGGGGGCTGAGATCCGCACAATTAACTCCTCAGTTAATTGTGCGGATCTCACAGCCCCCTGTAAGAGATCAGGTGATGCCAGGCAGCAGGGGGCAGTTATGAGTTTTCACGATCTAACTCAAATCCGATGGTATATTCTAACATAGAGGTGTTTCCATGGTGATGGGGATGCTTCAAGTTAAAGTATACCATCGGATTGGAGAAAACTCTGATCCGATGGTATATTAATAGGGACTCCTGACTTTACATTGAAAGTCAATGGGGACGGATCCGTTTGCAATTGCACCATATTGTGTCAACGTCAAACGGATCCGTCCCCATTGACTTGCATTGTAAGTCAGGACGGATCCGTTTGGCTCCGCACGGCCAGGCGGACACCAAAACGCTGCAAGCAGCGTTTGGGTGTCCGTCTCCTGAGCAGAATGGAGGCAGAACGGAGCCAAACTAATGCATTCTGAATGGATCTGCATCCATTCAGAATGTATTGGGGATGTACGGATCCGTTCAGGGCTGCTTGTGAGAGCCTTCAAACGGATCTCACAAGCGGAACCCCAAACGCAAATGTGAAAGTAGCCTTAGTCATCTCATTAATCCTGGTAAGTTGTGTATCTGGGTCAGATACACTTTGCACACGCTGATACTGGGATTTAGAAATGGCCCTCTTCAGTGCTGGTGGATGAGCACTTGAGAAGTGAAGAATACTATTCCTATTTGAATCCTATCTAAAGAGATCAGTTGACAGAATACCACATTGGTCCCGATTCTCCATAATATCAAGGAAGCTCACCTTATGATTGTCACAGACTAATGTAAATTGCAACCCTTCATTATTATGGTTCAAATAGTCGAGGAAGCCCAATAGGGTCTCATGTGGCCCCGCCCATATGCGAAAAATGTCATCAATGAATCTTTTCCATAAGAGGACATTATTCTGATACCATGTTCTATAGGCTCTATAAAAAACGCAGTGTTCATCCGATTAGGCCTGATCTTGTGCGCCCACTTGCGTTCAGTCCGCCCCACCGCAGTGACAGAATTTTTTTTTTCTAATCACTGCAAAAAATCGCTGCAGCGCTATAAAGATCACTTTTGAGGGGCATGGCGAGTTCATAGAAGATTTTTTTTTGGGGGGCACAAGTTAGCGGAAATTGTTTTTTTTTTTGTTTTTTGTTTTTTCTTACAAAGTCTCATTTTTTTTTTAATATAAATATTTTATTATTTCAGTGCAAAATTTTAAATCCTTATTACATACTCCACGAATCCACCATTTCTAATCTGTAAGCATAATTAACAAAAATTTCATACAAATATCCATAACAGTGTTAACATTAAAAAGAAAAACAAAAAAAAACAAAGGGAGGTCTCCTAGTGGGGAGGGTACCAGGACCACCCAGCATCCATGGCTTAATAGAATAAATAAACTCTCAGCCCAAGTTCTATGTGGCTATAGGGATAGAGGTCCGAAGTCCAGACATCCGCCAAGCAGTGAGCGCCACTCGCGCACGCCCTCACCCAGACACAGGTAAGTACAAGCCAAGAGGTTGGCACCAATGTGGCCAATCGCTTGATATTCCCATACTACCTGTGGGCGAGCTTGCAGCGATCTTTAATCGCAAGCCTTTAACAGGGCAAAAGCCAAGAAGGGGGGGTCCAGCAGTCTCACCACAGTGGTAGAAAACCCACTCACATATTTCACTGCCTCATCCCCATATGATTAATCAATATAAGGGCCATAGTTCGCCATACCTTGCGTATATTCGCATAGATATTTCATGCAGCAGGGAACTCAAATCGAATGTCAGACACTGGCAGTTGAAAAAAGAAATAGACAGAGAACAGAGCCTGAAATCAGCTCTGTCTCCTTAAAAGGGCACACAATAGCGTGCTCGTCGCGTATGATCCATCCCTGCCTGCGCTCGAACTCCGTATCCAACGGGAAGAGCCGTACCCCGAGCCGCGCCCGGCACCCGGGGACCCCCGGACTCCAAGCCGCCACCCCCCGCCCACATATCGCTCGGTATTTTAAATAGCTGAGAGCTCCCAACATCATTTAATGCCGGGAAGTCCCCCCTCCACCATCCTGGAGACCCGCCCATGCTCGGATATACCTTCACATTCTTCATCAATAAAGTACATAAAGAAACACCGGACAAATAGAATTTTCCCCAACTTACCCCTCCCACCCATCCCCCACCTTGCAGGAAACAACAAAACAAAACAAAACCAAAGAGAAAAAAAAAAAAAAAGGGAAAAAGTCCTAATTAGTTAGCCATATCCCAGTCTTTCCATAAACTATTCCACTTTGAATAAGATCCTCTTTGTTTGTGTAGGATCTTCTCATAGCTTTTCACTTTTTCCACCAAGCTCAGCCAATTATTACAGTCTGGGGCGGAAGAGCAGAACCAAGATCTTGAAATCAGGAGCCTAGCCAAGAACATCACCTTAACCAACAAGTAACTTTTTATAGGTTGATGGTTAACCTCAGATAAGTCTCCCAGGACCCAGATCCTGGGGGACAGGGGAACAACAATTTTAAGTTTGCGCGCCAAATTCTTTTGGACCAGACTCCAGTACCTACTCACCATTGGGCAGTCCCAGAACAGATGTAAATGATCTGCCTCGGGATCGCCACAGCGTGGGCAGTCAGAGGAGGCCCTGAATCCTCTTCTATATAACCATACAGGTGTCACATACACTTTGTGCAAAATATTGAATGTGGTTAAAATTGTGTGAAACCAGTTTTAAACTTTCCCCTATATTCTCCCAGTTTGGAAAGCCCCCCTCTGAAAGCAGAGAGGACCAGGCTCTCTGTCCTGGAGAGAGAACACCCCAAAAAATTATGCATTAAATGTCTATAACAGTGCGATAATTTAATTCTCGTGACAATTTTCTTACGAATTAAATCCTGTAAAAATGCAGGAGTATCTATAATAAAAAAAATTACTATTCAAGGTGCTAGAGAGTGCTAACCTCAGTTGAAAATATGCAAACCAAGCCACCTCACCTAAATTTGCCCTTAGTTCCGTAAGGGACAAAATTTGTCCACCACTGACTACTTGGTGTAAGTACTGCACATTTTTGGTCCTCCAATACTGGCGGCAGCTTGAGTCGTTTAGATTAAGAAGTTTTGGGTTATGCCATAATGGGGTGCAAATAAGCGAAGCCTTAACTCCACACCAACTCCTTATGAGAGACCAAGTCTTCATAGCCATTCTGCAGAAAAATGTGTATCCGCTCAGTGTGTTTAGTAAATAATCTGATTCCAGTACAGTGAAAAAATCGGAGAAACCTGCATCTTTCACCACTTTACTGGAGAAGGGACTATTTTGCCAATCATTAAAAAGGCATAGTTGGGAGGCCACAAAATAGCCCCTAAAGTAAGGGAGGTTAAGACCTCCCTGACTATAGGGCATAGAAAAATAAAGTGCCTTCAGTCTCACACGCTTCCTCCCCCATAATAAATCATTGAGTATACGCTCTATCAATCTGAAATACTTGTCTGGGATCCATATAGGCGAGTTGCGCAGGACATAAAGAACCTGGGGGAGCACTACCATTTTTATCAATGAGATTCTGTCCGCTCTTGCTAGCAGAATTTTTTGCCATATCTTAATTTTCGCTCTTAACTTCGTCAACAAGGGAATCAAATTAAGTTGTAAATATTCCTGAGGTTTAGCGGAAACTGTTATCCCCAGGTACTTTATTGAATCAGAGATCATTAATCGGTTATTAAATTTGCCTCGCAATTCGTCTATAGGGAGGAGGACGGTCTTCTCCCAGTTGATCTCAAGTCCGGATAAATCGGAGAAGTGATCAACCAGGTCCATTATACGAGGGAGAGTAGTATCTGTTTGATGAAGAAAAACCAGAATATCATCTGCATAGAGGGAGACACGGTCATGCTTCCCCATTATCATAACCGCCAGAGGTTCAATATAAATATTGAATAAGAGGGGGGAGAGGGGACAGCCTTGGCGAGTGCCTCTTCCCAAAGTAAAGCTCTCTGTCATTGAATCATTGATCCTAATCCTGGCAACTGGGGAATTGTAAAGTAACTGGACCATCGCAATAAATCTTGGGCCAAAGCCCATTTTTTTCATTATCTCCCAGAGAAAAATCCACTCCACCCTGTCGAAGGCTTTTGTAGCATCCAACGACAGGATGGAGCGGGCACCACGCTCCGGGGATTGAATATTAGTGAATAACCTATGCAAATTGTCCTCCATCATAGAATGTGCCGCTTGGGAGAAAACCTCCGACAGCTGGGGGAGAATCACATCACTATACTTGAGATAGACCTCATATGGGAGGCCATCTGCCCCTGGCGATGAGTTCCCCGAGACAGACCCAAGGGCCTCCTGCAACTCCGTAAGAGACAGCTCCTTCTCCAGATATCCCCTCTGAGCTTCATTTAACGTTCAGAGTGGAATTCTCTCTAGGAACCGCATCGCCAGCCCAGATGACAAACCAGGAGAGGATTTATATATCTGAGCAAAGTATTGTAAAAATGTATTCCCAATTCCCTCTAAATCTGTTATGGTTTCACCCTCTGCATTACGGATGGAAGTAATGGGTTGTTTTTTCTTGTCTTGTTGTGTAATTATTCTGGCTAAAAGCTTACCCGGGCGTCCAGATTCAATAAAATAATTGAGCCCCTTAAAGAATACCCTATGGTTTGCTTTCTCTGTTACATATTTCTCCAAAGAACAGCTAGCCTTCTGCATTCCTTCCCTATTGTACTCAGTAGGGTGGCTAGCATATCGCTCAGCTGTAAGTGCGGCAGTCTTAGCCAACTCCTCCTCTTTCTTCCTAAAAGTTCTTTTTGCTGCGGCAATCTCACTTATAAAGGCCACCCTCAAGTATGCTTTAAAAGCATCCCACACTGTGTTGATATTAGCAGAGGGAAGATTCACCTCCCAAAAGGAGGACATCACTAATTTCATTGACTGTAGATTATCCATAATAGTGAGCCAATATGGATTCAACTTAAATCCTAGCCCCCTGGTATCCTTATTCTTCCCGCTGCGGACCTCAACCAGTACGGGTGAGTGATCAGAGACTGTTCTTACTCCATATCGCATCTTACAGATATTACTCAAGTTGCTCTCATTGGTAAGTGCTAGATCGATCCTTGACATTGCTCTACCCCCCCTGCTCACACAGGAGTATACTCTCTTTCCTCCGCCAAAATATTCCCATATATCCACCACTCCAAGCTCTGTACAAAATTGAAGCAGCAGGGAATTACAGGGATTCCTCCCCCTTTCCGCATCCAGTGAGAATCTATCTTTTTTAGGGTCAATGACCGCATTAAAATCCCCCATCAGGATTAAGCGACATTCTGGTCTCTTTTCATAAAAGAGCATTAACTGAAGCAATGGATACATTGAGAATGGCGGGGGTATATAGAAAAATAACTATCGCCATACAGCATGCAATGCAAGAAAATAAATCTACCCTGAGCATCTATATAGGATTTTATGAGGGTAAAGTCTATAGAATTATGAATAAGAACCGAAACACCCCTAGAGGAGCCACTAAAGGTAGAATGATACGATTGGGAGTGCCATCCCATTGTCAAGCGGAACACGGTTTCTTTGGTTAAATGAGTTTCTACTATACAGATAATCGCTGGAAGGTATCTTTTTAATGCATCCATGATCGCTTGTCTTTTAACTCTTTCCCCAAGTCCTCTGACATTCCAGGCTACAATTCTAATGGACATCCCTCAAAGAAAAAAAAGAAAGAAGGGGGAGAAAAAAAAACAAAAAAAAAAAAAAAACCCTGCAAGGTGGGTCCCCCCCCCCCCCTCTTGATCCGCCCGAACTAGTCAGCGAACCTCTAACCTCCAGCCGTTCTCCCCCCAGCCTACCCCCCCTCCCCCTCGTCCCTATAGTCATAGTGATGCACAATTTCAGATGCCCATTTGATCCATCCAATCTGATGCTTGTTGTGATGTCTCAAAAAAAAGAGAAGTCCCGTTATGAATTACTCTTAATTTCGCTGGATACTGTAGAGAGTATTTAATCTCCTTGACCGCCAGACGTTTCTTTATCTCTACGAAATTTCTTCTTCTTTCCTGGGTCTGCCGCGCAAAATCAGGAAAGAAGAGCAGCCTTGTGCCCTGATGTTCAATAGGTGTACATTCTCTTGCTCTTCTCAAGATCATATCTCTATCCGCGGATAATAGTAATTTAATCAAGATTACACGCGGGGGTCTCCCTGGAGTAGGTTTCCCCCCTGGAATTCGATGGGCTCTTTCTATATGAAACATGGGAGAGAAATTATCACTGCCAAGATTTTTCAAGATCACGTCTTTAAGTTGTTC
Organism: Bufo gargarizans; assembly: GCF_014858855.1. Lineage (NCBI taxonomy): Eukaryota > Metazoa > Chordata > Amphibia > Anura > Bufonidae > Bufo > Bufo gargarizans. The sequence goes on along the minus strand of NC_058082.1, from coordinate 405,050,253 downwards.
CTCTAGCTGTCGGCCTTCAGCTCCTTCTGGAAAACCAATTATACGAACGTTATTACGCCTTGACCTATTTTCTAAATCCTCTAACTTATTTTGAAATACTAGGTTTTCTGAGGCAAGAAGCAGAGTTTTTGATTTTAACATGCCCATTTCAGTTTGCAAAGAGTCAGCAATTTTCTCCACATTCAGCACTCGATCCCGAATCTTTACTAAATCGTCTCTTATTAGTGAAACATCACTCTGCACTGACCCCAATTGAGTGGACATTCCTTGCACTAAAGTGCCGTTATTTTCCACAGCGCATACAATTTTGTCCAAAACTAATGGGTCATATTCGGTTCGTATTTGTGCAGAGAGACTTTCCTCGCCTACCTCCTGGTCTGCCTCCTCCATTCCATCCTCTGAAAGTTCCTCATTTTGGGAAATTTTAGCAATTTTTTTCACCTTGGCGGGAGGTTTAGTTTTAACTGTGATATTTTCATTTAAAAAGGGCGATTTCAAAAACGTATCGATTTTATTCTCCGGGGTCTTAGCCCCAGGCTTGATTACGGAAGAATCAACTGAGCGTCGCTTTGGGGCCATTCTCCCTCAAAAATTATTATTTGTATTTATTTTATTTTTTTTTCCCACTTTTTCCTTCTCTTCTTTTTTTTCTTTCCTTCCCCCTCCTCTTTCCTTCTCTTCCCCCTCTTATCTCTTTCCCCTTTTTTTTTTTTTTTTTTCCTGCTTAAATTTCTGCTTGAGTTTTCCCCACCACTTTTTTTTTTTTTTTTTTTATAACACCCCCGCCTTTATCTTTTCTTTTATACTTTTATACTATCCTTTATGTTTCTTTTCTTTCTTATCTCCCCTCCTGTTTTCCCCCCTTTTAACCCTTTTCCTACCCTTTCTTTTTCCCTCTTTTCTCCTGTAACACAAAATTTCAACGGAAAGAAAAAGAAACAGGAACTATGTCCTCATTGCAGCTATGTGCACTGCTAGCCCTTCTTTTACAACGGTATAGCAGAAAAAACAACAATGCAGTGAGTAAAAAAATAGATGAAATAGGGTCTATGTTCTCACGTGTCCAAAGTCTCGTATCCGGAACCTTAATCCCAATGTAGTCCGTAGCTATAATGACGGGTCCAAACCAAGGGGAGAGGAAACAAAAGTATCCACAAAGTGGCAACAGGGCATCCAGCAGGTGGCAGCAGAGCGGCAGTCCTGCAGCAGGAAGAGGCAGAAGAGTGGAACCAAGCAAAACAAGCGGCCCAACGGCAAGGAGACCAAGAGGACAGCAGGCAGGGCAGACACCCAGAAAAACCCCATCGATCAAAGGCAGCAGCGGAGCAGAAGGCGTCAAACGGCAGATGGAGGAGCGAGGCAACCAGGCAGCAAGGAAGCCAAATCCAGGGCAGCCCAGGGGCAGAGCGACACCCACAGACCGGACCAGGTATGATGGAGACTCGCGGATCACGCTCGTGGCATCAGCTTGTTCGGCCGCAGCTGCTCAGCATCAGCTGTTCGGCATCAACCTGGAGGGGGAGAGGCCAGCGCGGGGGGAATCGAGACGCGACGCACTCACGTCATCCCGCCGCCCAGATGCCTTCCAGTCCCACCTTGACAAAGTCTCATATTCCACTAACTTGTGACAAAAAAGAAAATCTTACATGAACTCACCATACCCCTCACGGAATCCAAATGCGCAAAAATGCCCTGTGAAATCCTAAAGGTACTCATTGGACCCCAAGGAATTCCGTGAGGGGTATGGCGAGTTCATGTAATTTTTTTTTGTGGAATATGAGACTTTTGTAAGGGAAAACAAAAAAAAATAATTTTCTCCAACTTGTGCCAAAAAAAAAAAAAAAATTCTAGGAACTTGCCATGCCCCTCACAGAATACCTTGGGGTGTCTTCTTTCCAAAATGGGGTCACTTGTGGGGTATTTATACTGACCTGGCATTTTATGGGCCCTTAAGTGTGAGAAGTAGTTTGGAATCCAAATGCGTAAAAAATGCCCTGTGAAATCCTAAAGATACTCATTGGAATTTGGGCCCCTTTGTGCACCTAGGCTGCAAAAAAGTGTCACACATGTGGTATCTCCGTACTCAGGAGAGGCAGGACAATGTGTTTTGGGGTGTATTTTTACATATAACCATGCTGGGTGAGAGAAATATCTCTGTAAAATGACAACTTTGTATAAAAAAAATGGGAAAAGTTGTTTTTTACAGAGATATTTCTCTCACCCAGCATGGGTATATGTAAAAATACACCCCAAAACACATTGCCCTACTTATTCTGAGTACGGCAATACCACATGTGTGACACTTTTTTGCAGCCTAGGTGTGCAAAGGGGCCCAAATTCCAATGAGTACTTTTAGGATTTCACAAGGCATTTTTACGCATTTGGATTCCAAACTACTTCTCACGCTTTAGGGCCCCTAAAATGCAAGGGCAGTATAAATACCCCATATTTGACCCCATTTTGGAAAGAAGACACCCCAAGGTATTCCGTGAGGGATATGGTGAGTTCATGTAAAATTTTATTTTTTGTCACAAGTTAGTGGAATATGAAACTTTGGAAGAAAAAATAAATAAATAAATAAAAAATCATGTTCCGCTAACTTGAGACAAAAAATAAAAACTTCCACGAACTCACTATGCCCATCAGTGAATACCTTAGGGCGTCTACTTTCCGAAATGGGGTCATTTGTGCGGTGTTTCTACTGTCTGGGCATTGTATAACCTCAGGAAACATGACAGGTGCTCAGAAAGTCAAAGTTCGTAAATTAATTTTTTTGCACCGTAGTTTGTAAATAGGGATGAGCGAACTCGAACTGTATAGTTCGGGTTCGTACCGAATTTTGGGGTGTCCGTGACACGGACCCGAACCCGGACATTTTCGTAAAAGTCCGGGTTCGGGTTCGGTGTTCGTCGCTTTCTTCGCGCTTTTGTGACGCTTTCTTGGCGCTTTTTGAAAGGCTGCAAAGCAGCCAATCAACAAGCGTCATACTACTTGCCCCAAGAGGCCATCACAGCCATGCCTACTATTGGCATGGCTGTGATTGGCCAGAGCACCATGTGACCCAGCCTCTATTTAAGCTGGAGTCACATAGCGCCGCCCGTCACTCTGCTCTGATTAGCGCAGGGAGAGGTTGCGGCTGCGACAGTAGGGCGAGATTAGGCAGATTAACTCCTCCAAAGGACTTGATTAACTGATCGATCTGCAGCTGTGGATCATTGAGCTGCTGATCCTCAATTGCTCACTGTTTTTAGGCTGCCCAGACCGTTTGTCAGTCACATTTTTCTGGGGTGATCGGCGGCCATTTTGTGTCTTGTGGTGCGCCAGCACAAGCTGCGACCAAGTGCATTTAACCCTCAATGGTGTGGTTGTTTTTTGGCTAAAGCCTACATCAGGGTGAAGCTGTCACACCAAGTGCATTTAACCAGCAATAGTCTGTTTATTTTTTGGCCATATCCCAGTCTAATTCTGTCACTAAATCCATACCGGTCACCCAGCGCCTAAATACTAGGCCTCAAATTTATATCCCGCTAAATCTGTCCTTAGTGCTGTAGCTGGGCGAGTTATTTAGTGTCCGTTCAAGCACATTTCTTGTTCTGGGTTGAAATACAATTCCCAATTTAGCAATTTCATAATTTAGTGGTTTCTGCTATATCAGAGCTATTTGAAATCTATCCCTAAAAGGGTATATAATATTCAAGGTGCACATTGGGTCATTCAGAATAACTTCACACACACCCGCTACTGTGTATTTCCAAGTCTAATTCTGGCACTAAACCCATACCTGTCACCCAGCGCCTAAATACTAGGCCTCAAATTTATATCCAGCTAAATCTGTCCCTAGTGCTGTAGCTGGGCGAGTTATTTAGTGTCCGTTCAAGCACATTTCTTGTTCTGGGTTGAAATACAATTCCCAATTTAGCAATTTCATAATTTAGTGGTTTCTGCTATATCAGAGCTATTTGAAATCTATCCCTAAAAGGGTATATAATATTCAAGGTGCACATTGGGTCATTCAGAATAACTTCACACACACCCGCTACTGTGTATTTCCAAGTCTAATTCTGGCACTAAACCCATACCTGTCACCCAGCGCCTAAATACTAGGCCTCAAATTTATATCCCGCTAAATCTGTCCTTAGTGCTGTAGCTGGGCGAGTTATTTAGTGTCCGTTCAAGCACATTTCTTGTTCTGGGTTGAAATACAATTCCCAATTTAGCAATTTCATAATTTAGTGGTTTCTGCTATATCAGAGCTATTTGAAATCTATCCCTAAAAGGGTATATAATATTCAAGGTGCACATTGGGTCATTCAGAATAACTTCACACACACCCGCTACTGTGTATTTCCAAGTCTAATTCTGGCACTAAACCCATACCTGTCACCCAGCGCCTAAATACTAGGCCTCAAATTTATATCCCGCTAAATCTGTCCTTAGTGCTGTAGCTGGGCGAGTTATTTAGTGTCCGTTCAAGCACATTTCTTGTTCTGGGTTGAAATACAATTCCCAATTTAGCAATTTCATAATTTAGTGGTTTCTGCTATATCAGAGCTATTTGAAATCTATCCCTAAAAGGGTATATAATATTCAAGGTGCACATTGGGTCATTCAGAATAACTTCACACACACCCGCTACTGTGTATTTCCAAGTCTAATTCTGGCACTAAACCCATACCTGTCACCCAGCGCCTAAATACTAGGCCTCAAATTTATATCCCGCTAAATCTGTCCTTAGTGCTGTAGCTGGGCAAGTTATTTAGTGTCCGTTCAAGCACATTTCTTGTTCTGGGTTGAAATACAATTCCCAATTTAGCAATTTCATAATTTAGTGGTTTCTGCTATATCAGAGCTATTTGAAATCTATCCCTAAAAGGGTATATAATATTCAAGGTGCACATTGGGTCATTCAGAATAACTTCACACACACCCGCTACTGTGTATTTCCAAGTCTAATTCTGGCACTAAACCCATACCTGTCACCCAGCGCCTAAATACTAGGCCTCAAATTTATATCCCGCTAAATCTGTCCCTAGTGCTGTAGCTGGGCGAGTTATTTAGTGTCCGTTCAAGCACATTTCTTGTTCTGGGTTGAAATACAATTCCCAATTTAGCAATTTCATAATTTAGTGGTTTCTGCTATATCAGAGCTATTTGAAATCTATCCCTAAAAGGGTATATAATATTCAAGGTGCACATAGGGTCATTCAGAATAACTTCACACACCCGCTACTGTGCATTTCCAAATCTAATTCTGTCACTAAACCCATACCTGTCACCCAGCGCCTAAATACTAGGCCTCAAATTTATATCCCGCTAAATCTCTCGTTACCGCTGTCCTGTTGTGGCTGGGAAAGTTATTTAGTGTCCGTCAAAGCACATTTTTTGTTCTGGGTTGAAATACAATTCCCAATTTAGCAATTTCATAATTTAGTCGTTTCTGCTATATCAGAGCTATTTGAAATCTATCCCTAAAAGGGTAGATCATATTGAAGGTGCACATAGGGTCATTCAGAATAACTTCACACACACGCTTCTGTGCATTTCCAAGTCTAATTCTGTCACTAAATCCATACCGGTCACCCAGCGCCTAAATACTAGGCCTCAAATTTATATCCCGCTGAATTTGAATACAATACATTGGGCCAAATAATATATTTGTTGTTGTGGTGAACCATAACAATGAGAAAAACATCTAGTAAGGGACGCGGACGTGGACATGGTCGTGGTGGTGTTAGTGGACCCTCTGGTGCTGGGAGAGGACGTGGCCGTTCTGCCACATCCACACGTCCTAGTGTACCAACTACCTCAGGTCCCAGTAGCCGCCAGAATTTACAGCGATATATGGTGGGGCCCAATGCCGTTCTAAGGATGGTAAGGCCTGAGCAGGTACAGGCATTAGTCAATTGGGTGGCCGACAGTGGATCCAGCACGTTCACATTATCTCCCACCCAGTCTTCTGCAGAAAGCGCACAGATGGCGCCTGAAAACCAACCCCATCAGTCTGTCACATCACCCCCATGCATACCAGGGAAACTGTCTCAGCCTCAAGTTATGCAGCAGTCTCTTATGCTGTTTGAAGACTCCGCTGGCAGGGTTTCCCAAGGGCATCCACCTAGCCCTTCCCCAGCGGTGAAAGACATAGAATGCACTGACGCACAACCACTTATGTTTCCTGATGATGAGGACATGGGAATACCACCTCAGCATGTCTCTGATGATGACGAAACACAGGTGCCAACTGCTGCGTCTTTCTGCAGTGTGCAGACTGAACAGGAGGTCAGGGATCAAGACTGGGTGGAAGACGATGCAGGGGACGATGAGGTCCTAGACCCCACATGGAATGAAGGTCGTGCCACTGACTTTCACAGTTCGGAGGAAGAGGCAGTGCTGAGACCGAGCCAACAGCGTAGCAAAAGAGGGAGCAGTGGGCAAAAGCAGAACACCCGCCGCCAAGAGACTCCGCCTGCTACTGACCGCCGCCATCTGGGACCGAGCACCCCAAAGGCAGCTTCAAGGAGTTCCCTGGCATGGCACTTCTTCAAACAATGTGCTGACGACAAGACCCGAGTGGTTTGCACGCTGTGCCATCAGAGCCTGAAGCGAGGCATTAACGTTCTGAACCTGAGCACAACCTGCATGACCAGGCACCTGCATGCAAAGCATGAACTGCAGTGGAGTAAACACCTTAAAACCAAGGAAGTCACTCAGGCTCCCCCTGCTACCTCTTCTGCTGCTGCCGCCTCGGCCTATTCTGCTGCTGCCGCCTCGGCCTCTTCCTCCGCCTCTGGAGGAACGTTGGCACCTGCCGCCCAGCAAACAGGGGATGTACCACCAACACCACCACCACCACCTCCGTCACCAAGCGTCTCAACCATGTCACACGCCAGCGTTCAGCTCTCCATCTCACAAACATTTGATAGAAAGCGTAAATTCCCACCTAGCCACCCTCGATCCCTGGCCCTGAATGCCAGCATTTCTAAACTACTGGCCTATGAAATGCTGTCATTTAGGCTGGTGGACACAGACAGCTTCAAACAGCTCATGTCGCTTGCTGTCCCACAGTATGTTGTTCCCAGCCGGCACTACTTCTCCAAGAGAGCCGTGCCTTCCCTGCACAACCAAGTATCCGATAAAATCAAGTGTGCACTGCGCAACGCCATCTGTGGCAAGGTCCACCTAACCACAGATACGTGGACCAGTAAGCACGGCCAGGGACGCTATATCTCCCTAACTGCACACTGGGTAAATGTAGTGGCAGCTGGGCCCCAGGCGGAGAGCTGTTTGGCGCACGTCCTTCCGCCGCCAAGGATCGCAGGGCAACATTCTTTGCCTCCTGTTGCCACCTCCTCCTTCTCGGCTTCCTCCTCCTCTTCTTCCACCTGCTCATCCAGTCAGCCACACACCTTCACCACCAACTTCAGCACAGCCCGGGGTAAACGTCAGCAGGCCATTCTGAAACTCATATGTTTGGGGGACAGGCCCCACACCGCACAGGAGTTGTGGCGGGGTATAGAACAACAGACCGACGAGTGGTTGCTGCCGGTGAGCCTCAAGCCCGGCCTGGTGGTGTGTGATAATGGGCGAAATCTCGTTGCAGCTCTGGGACTAGCCAATTTGACGCACATCCCTTGCTTGGCGCATGTGCTGAATTTGGTGGTGCAGAAGTTCATTCACAACTACCCCGACATGTCAGAGCTGCTGCATAAAGTGCGGGCCGTCTGTTCGCGCTTCCGGCGTTCACATCCTGCTGCTGCTCGCCTGTCTGCGCTACAGCGTAACTTCGGCCTTCCCGCTCACCGCCTCATATGCGACGTGCCCACCAGGTGGAACTCCACCTTGCACATGCTGGACAGACTGTGCGAGCAGCAGCAGGCCATAGTGGAGTTTCAGCTGCAGCACGCACGGGTCAGTCGCACTACAGAACAGCACCACTTCACCACCAATGACTGGGCCTCCATGCGAGACCTGTGTGCCCTGTTGCGCTGTTTCGAGTACTCCACCAACATGGCCAGTGGCGATGACACCGTTATCAGCGTTACAATACCACTTCTATGTCTCCTTGAGAAAACACTTAGGGCGATGATGGAAGAGGAGGTGGCCCAGGAGGAGGAGGAGGAGGAGGAGGAAGAGGGGTCATTTTTAGCACTTTCAGGCCAGTCTCTTCGAAGTCACTCAGAGGGAGGTTTTTGGCAACAGCAGAGGCCAGGTACAAATGTGGCCAGCCAGGGCCCACTACTGGAGGACGAGGAGGACGAGGATGAGGAGGAGGTGGAGGAGGATGAGGATGAAGCATGGTCACAGCGGGGTGGCACCCAACGCAGCTCGGGTCCATCACTGGTGCGTGGCTGGGGGGAAAGGCAGGACGATGACGATACGCCTCCCACAGAGGACAGCTTGTCCTTACCCCTGGGCAGCCTGGCACACATGAGCGACTACATGCTGCAGTGCCTGCGCAACGACAGCAGAGTTGCCCACATTTTAACCTGTGCGGACTACTGGGTTGCCACCCTGCTGGATCCACGCTACAAAGACAATGTGCCCACCTTACTTCCTGCACTGGAGCGTGATAGGAAGATGCGCGAGTACAAGCGCACGTTGGTAGACGCGCTACTGAGAGCATTCCCAAATGTCACAGGGGAACAAGTGGAAGCCCAAGGCCAAGGCAGAGGAGGAGCAAGAGGTCGCCAAGGCAGCTGTGTCACGGCCAGCTCCTCTGAGGGCAGGGTTAGCATGGCAGAGATGTGGAAAACTTTTGTCAACACGCCACAGCTAACTGCACCACCACCTGATACGCAACGTGTTAGCAGGAGGCAACATTTCACTAACATGGTGGAACAGTACGTGTGCACACCCCTCCACGTACTGACTGATGGTTCGGCCCCATTCAACTTCTGGGTCTCTAAATTGTCCACGTGGCCAGAGCTAGCCTTTTATGCCTTGGAGGTGCTGGCCTGCCCGGCAGCCAGCGTTTTGTCTGAACGTGTATTCAGCACGGCAGGGGGCGTCATTACAGACAAACGCAGCCGCCTGTCTACAGCCAATGTGGACAAGCTGACGTTCATAAAAATGAACCAGGCATGGATCCCACAGGACCTGTCCGTCCCTTGTCCAGATTAGACATTAACTACCTCCCCATAACCATATATTATTGGACTCCAGGGCACTTCCTCATTCAATCCTATTTTTATTTTCATTTTACCATTATATTGCGAGGCTACCCAAAGTTGAATGAACCTCTCCTCTGCCTGTGTGCTAGGCCTAAATATATGCCAATGGACTGTTGCAGTGGTGGCTGACGTGAAGCCTCATTCTCTGCTATGACATGCAGACTGATTCTCTGCTGACATGAAGACAGATTCTCTGTTACGGGACCTCCCTCCTCTGCCTGGGTGCTGGGCCTAAATATATGCCAATGGACTGTTGCAGTGGTGGCTGACATGAAGCCTGATTCTCTGCTATGACATGCAGACTCATTCTCTGCAGACATGACGCCAGATTGTCTGTTACGGGACCTCTCTCCTCTGCCTGGGTGCGGGGCCGAAATTTATGACAATGGACTGTTGCAGTGGTGGCTGACGTGAAGCCTGATTCTCTGCTATGACATGCAGACTGATTCTCTGCTGACATGAAGCCAGATTGTCTGTTACGGGACCTCTCTGCTCTGCCTGTGTGCTAGGCCTAAATATATGCCAATGGACTGTTGCAGTGGTGGCTGACGTGAAGCCTCATTCTCTGCTATGACATGCAGACTGATTCTCTGCTGACATGAAGCCAGATTGTCTGTTACGGGACCTCTCTGCTCTGCCTGTGTGGTAGGCCTAAATATATGCCAATGGACTGTTGCAGTGGTGGCTGACGTGAAGCCTGATTCTCTGCTATGACATGCAGACTGATTCTCTGCTGACATGAAGCCAGATTGTCTGTTACGGGACCTCTCTGCTCTGCCTGTGTGCTAGGCCTAAATATATGCCAATGGACTGTTGCAGTGGTGGGTGACGTGAAGCCTCATTCTCTGCTATGACATGCAGACTGATTCTCTGCTGACATGAAGACAGATTCTCTGTTACGGGACCTCCCTCCTCTGCCTGGGTGCTGGGCCTAAATATATGCCAATGGACTGTTGCAGTGGTGGCTGACATGAAGCCTGATTCTCTGCTATGACATGCAGACTAATTCTCTGCTGACATGAAGCCAGATTGTCTGTTACGGGACCTCTCTCCTCTGCCTGGGTGCTGAGCCTAAATTTATGACAATGGACTGTTGCAGTGGTGGCTGACGTGAAGCCTGATTCTCTGCTATGACATGCAGACTGATTCTCTGCTGACATGAAGCCAGATTGTCTGTTACGGGACCTCTCTGCTCTGCCTGTGTGCTAGGCCTAAATATATGCCAATGGACTGTTGCAGTGGTGGCTGACGTGAAGCCTGATTCTCTGCTATGACATGCAGACTGATTCTCTGCTGACATGAAGCCAGATTGTCTGTTACGGGACCTCTCTGCTCTGCCTGTGTGCTAGGCCTAAATATATGCCAATGGACTGTTGCAGTGGTGGGTGACGTGAAGCCTCATTCTCTGCTATGACATGCAGACTGATTCTCTGCTGACATGAAGCCAGATTCTCTGTTACGGGACCTCTCTCCTCTGCCTGTGTGTGTGCTGGGCCTAAATATATGCCAATGGACTGTTGCAGTGGTGGCTGACGTGAAGCCTGATTCTCTGCTATGACATGCAGACTGATTCTCTGCTGACATGAAGACAGATTCTCTGTTACGGGACCTCTCTCCTCTGCCTGTGTGTGTGCTGGGCCTAAATATATGCCAATGGACTGTTGCAGTGGTGGCTGACGTGAAGCCTCATTCTCTGCTATGACATGCAGACTAATTCTCTGCTGACATGAAGACAGATTCTCTGTTACGGGACCTCTCTCCTCTGCCTGGGTGCCGGGGCCTAAATATCTGAGAATGGACTGTTCCAGTGGTGGGTGACGGGAAGCCAGATTCTCTGCTATGGAACCTCTCTCCAATTGATTTTGGTTAATTTTTATTTATTTAATTTTTATTTTAATTCATTTCCCTATCCACATTTGTTTGCAGGGGATTTACCTACATGTTGCTGCCTTTTGCAGCCCTCTAGCTCTTTCCTGGGCTGTTTTACAGCCTTTTTAGTGCCGAAAAGTTCGGGTCCCCATTGACTTCAATGGGGTTCGGGTTCGGGACGAAGTTCGGATCGGGTTCGGATCCCGAACCCGAACATTTCCGGGATGTTCGGCCGAACTTCTCGAACCCGAACATCCAGGTGTTCGCTCAACTCTATTTGTAAACACTATAACTTTTACCCAAACCAATAAATATACACTTATTGCATTTTTTTTTTTATCAAAGACATGTAGAACAATAAATTTAGAGAAAAATTTATATAGAAATGTAGTTTTATTTGAAAAATTTTGCAACAGAAAGTGAATTTTCGGTCAATTTTGATTAATATCAAATAAAGTAAAAATGTCAGCAGCAATAAAATACCACCAAATCAAAGCTCTATTAGTGAGAAGAAAAGGAGGTAAAATTCATTTGGGTGGTAAGTTGTATGACCGAGCAATAAATCGTGAAATTAGTGTAGTGCAGAATTGTAAAAAGTGGTCTGGCCATTAAAGGGGTTTAAGCTAGGGGGGCTGAGGTGGTTAATACATGGAATGATGAGGACAAAATTAATACACCTACACTAAGTCTGTTCAATAATTACATAGACAAAATTAGGCTGGGCATAACATTTTTGATAGATGGTTCCGCAAAAATGGAACAGATACGGAAGACATACTGAGTACATTCCGTATGTGTTCCATTTTTTTGCGGACCCATTGACTTGATTGGAGCCACGTAACGTGATTTGCAAGCAATAATAGGATACGGAAACGGAACACATACGGAGTACATTCAATTTTTTTTTGCTGAACCATTGAAATAAATGGTTCAGTATACGGACCGTATACAGAACACAAAAAAAGACCCGTAAACGGGAAAAAAGAAAATGGTCATGTGCAGGAGGCCTTAGGCCGCTTGCACCTGAACATTTTTTTCCCATTTCTGTTTTGCGGATTCCATTTGCAGTCCGTATGTGGAACCATTCATCAAAATGGTTCCGCAAAAAACGGAATGTACTCCATATGCATTCCATTTATCCGTTCTGCTGAAAGACAGAACTTGTCCTATTATTGCCCGCAAATAACGATCAGTGGCTCCATTCAAGTCAATGGGTCTGCAAAAAATACGGAATGCATACAGAACACATCCGTATGTCATCCGTTTTTTTGCATATCCATGTCAACTTTGCCCATGTGTATACTGTTAAAAACATTAATGTACATTACATTAAAGATTAAAAATGTTATGTTTCTGTTTGCGATCGCATCCGGAAACCATACAGAGCTTTTTTTCGGAAGTACAGAACGGAAACCAAAAAACTGAGCAATGGATCCGTGAAAAACAACCGCAAAATGCAGAAAAAGCCATATGGTTGTGTGCAAGAGGCCTTATGGTAAGCACAATCTTCCCGATCGACCAAGTTGGTGCAGCTGATCTCACACTGTGGCTATGCAATAGTGGATACTTTATGTCCATTTGATATGATGGAAATCCTAAAGCTTGCTACTCTAACTAGCATGCAGAGATATCTGTGAACCACACTGCGGGTGTGTTACCTTTCTCTGACAAGTACTCTGCTATACTCTTTGGATGGGTGCTGAATGTTCTGCTGCATTCAATAAACTCTTCCCTGAAGGGCTGGCACATACACTGATCTGTCCCTGTTATATCTGCTCCACACTGCTTTTAGCTGATCACTCCTCTATATCTAACACTAGACTAACTCACTTCTTCCTGAAAAGGAAAAGGGACAGTCTTACTTAGCCAGACTAACTAGGGAACCTCCCACTGCATATACAGCCCATGGGACTTAGTGCATAAAACACAGTCACATTAACCCCTTAAGGACATAGGACGTACCGGTACGCCCTATTTCCCGAGTCCTTAAGGACCAAGGACGTACCGGTACGTCCTGACTATAAAATCGGCATTCCGGTGCCGCAGGGGTTAATTTGAACAGGATGCCGGCTGAAATCATTCAGCCGGCATCCTGTTAAAACGCCAGGGGGGGTCATGTGACCCCCCCGTGTCGGCGATCGCAGCAAACCGCAGGTCAATTCAGACCTGCGGTTTGCTGCGCTTTTTGCAGTTTCTGATCCCCGCGGTCCCTGACCGCGGGGATCAGAAACTTTAGAGTGCCTAAAATCAATATAGTACACCCCCCCCTGCACCCCTGCATGAGTTGATGGCGGCGGGTGGTGCAGGGGGGGTGTCGCAGGCGGTGGGGGGCGTTGCGGGAGGCGGGCGGTGCGGCAGGCGGGATCGCGATCCCCCGCCCGCCTCCTATTGCGTAATCGTTGGTGTACAGTGGGTATACCAGGGTGCCAGCACATTGCTGGCACCCTGGTATAAACGGCTGACATCGTTGATGCGATGTCAGCCGTTTAACCCTTTCCATACAGCGGTCCGTACGGACCGCTGTATGGAAAAGGTTAACAGTAAGAGGGAGCTCCCTCCCTCTCCCATCGGGGGGCTGCTGTGCCTTTGCAGCCCCCCGATGGAGAGGGAGAGAGCCCCCAGAGAGCCCCCCGAAGCCCCGTCCTCACCCTTCCCCGTCTGCGAAGTTCTGACCATAACTGAGCAGACGGGGAAGGTTCCCATGGCAACAGGACGCCTGCTCAGGCGTCCTGCTGTCCATGGTGCTGAACAGATCTGTGCTGAAAGCATAGATCTGTTCAGTGTAAGTAAAATACAGTGCAGTACCCTATATAGAGTACAGTACTGTATTTTACAGACATCAGACCCACTGGATCTTCAAGAACCAAGTGGGTCTGGGTCAAAAAATAAAAAGAATAAGTGAAAAAAGTTAAGATAAAAAAAAAAAACATTTATCACTGAATAAAAATTAAAAAAATAAAATAAACTACACATATTAGGTATCGCCGCGTCCGTAACGACCTGATCTATAAAACGGCCATGTTACTTTCCCCGCACAGTGAACGCCATAAAAATAAAAAAATAAAAACTATGAGAAAATTGAAATTTTGCCCACCTTACTTCCCAAAAAAGGTAATAAAAGTGATCAAAAAAGTCGCATGTACGCCAAAATAGTACCAATCAAACCGTCATCTCATCCCGCAAAAAATGAGACCTATGGCTCTTAGACTATGGAAACACTAAAACATCATTTTTTTTGTTTCAAAAATAAAATCATTGTGTAAAACCTACATAAATAAAAATAAAGTATACATATTAGGTATTGCCGCGTCCGTATCGACCGGCTCTATATAAATATCACATGACCTAACCCCTCAGATGACCACCGTAAAACAAAAAAAAAAAACGGTGTAAAAAAAGCTATTTTTTGCCATCTTACGTCACAAAAAGTGTAATAGCAAGCGATCAAAAAGTCATATGCACCCCAAAATAGTGCCAATCAAACTGTCATCTCATCCCGCAAAAAATTAGACCCTACTCAAGATAATCGCCCAAAAACTGAAAAAACTATGGCTCTCAGACTATGGAGACACTAAACAATTTTTTGGTTTTAAAAATGAAGTTATTGTATAAAACTTACATAAATAAAAAAAAATTGTATACATATTCGGTATCGCCGCGTCCGTGACAACCTGCTCTATAAAATTACCACGTGATCTAACCTGTCAGATGAATGTTGTAAATAACAAAAAAAAAAAAGTGCCAAAAAAGCTATTTCTTGTTACCTTGCCGCACAAAAAGTGTAATATAGAGCAACCAAAAATCATATCTACCCTGAACTAGTACCAACAATACTGCCATCCTATCCCGTACTTTCTAAAATGGGGTCACTTTTTTGGAGTTTCTACTCTAGGGGTGCATCAGGGGGGCTTCAAATGGGACATGGTGTCAAAAAACCAGTCCAGCAAAACCTGCCTTCCAAAAACCATGTGGCATTCCTTTCCTTCTGCGCCCTGCCGTTTGCCCGTACAGCGGTCTACAACCACATATGAGGTGTTTCTGTAAACTACAGAATCAGGGCCATAAATAATGAGTTTTGTTTGGCTGTTAACCCTTGCTTTGTAACTGGAAAAAAAATATAAAAATGGAAAATCTGCCAAAAAAGTGAAATTTTGAAATTGTATCTCTATTTTCCATTAAATCTTGTGCAACACCTAAAGGGTTAACAAAGTTTGTAAAATCAGTTTTGAATACCTTGAGGGGTGTAGTTTCTTAGATGGGGTCA
The DNA here is from genome assembly GCF_014858855.1 of Bufo gargarizans. Taxonomy (NCBI): domain Eukaryota; kingdom Metazoa; phylum Chordata; class Amphibia; order Anura; family Bufonidae; genus Bufo; species Bufo gargarizans. The sequence continues at coordinate 405,034,953 of NC_058082.1, read as the reverse complement.
CTTTTATGGAGTTTCTACTTTAGGGGTGCATCAGGGGGGCTTCAAATGGGACATGGTGTCAAAAAACCAGTCCAGCAAAACCTGCCTTCCAAAAACCATGTGGCATTCCTTTCCTTCTGCGCCCTGCCGTTTGCCCGTACAGCGGTCTACAACCACATATGAGGTGTTTCTGTAAACTACAGAATCAGGGCCATAAATAATGAGTTTTGTTTGGCTGTTAACCCTTGCTTTGTAACTGGAAAAAAAATATAAAAATGGAAAATCTGCCAAAAAAGTGAAATTTTGAAATTGTATCTCTATTTTCCATTAAATCTTGTGCAACACCTAAAGGGTTAACAAAGTTTGTAAAATCAGTTTTGAATACCTTGAGGGGTGTAGTTTCTTAGATGGGGTCACTTTTATGGAGTTTCTACTCTAGGGGTGCATCAGGGGGGCTTCAAATGGGACATGGTGTCAAAAAACCAGTCCAGCAAAACCTGCCTTCCAAAAACCATGTGGCATTCCTTTCCTTCTGCGCCCTGCCGTTTGCCCGTACAGCGGTCTACAACCACATATGAGGTGTTTCTGTAAACTACAGAATCAGGGCCATAAATAATGAGTTTTGTTTGGCTGTTAACCCTTGCTTTGTAACTGGAAAAAAAATATAAAAATGGAAAATCTGCCAAAAAAGTGAAATTTTGAAATTGTATCTCTATTTTCCATTAAATCTTGTGCAACACCTAAAGGGTTAACAAAGTTTGTAAAATCAGTTTTGAATACCTTGAGGGGTGTAGTTTCTTAGATGGGGTCACTTTTATGGAGTTTCTACTCTAGGGGTGCATCAGGGGGCTTCAAATGGGACATGGTGTCAAAAAAACTGTCCAGCAAAATCTGGCTTCCAAAAACCAAACGGCGCACCTTTCCCTCTACGCCCCGCTGTGTGGCCGTACAGTAGTTTACGGCCACATATGGGGTGTTTCTGTAAACGGCAGAATCAGGGCAATAAAGATACAGTCTTGTTTGGCTGTTAACCCTTGCTTTGTTAGTGGAAAAAATGGGTTAAAATTGAAAATTAGGCAAAAAAATGAAATTCTCAAATTTCATCCCCATTTGCCAATAGCTCTTGTGCAACACCTAAAGGGTTAACGAAGTTTGTAAAATCAGTTTTGAATACCTTGAGGGGTGTAGTTTCTTAGATGGGGTCACTTTTATGGAGTTTCTACTCTAGGGGTGCATCAGGGGGCTTCAAATGGGACATGGTGTCAAAAAAACTGTCCAGCAAAATCTGGCTTCCAAAAACCAAACGGCGCACCTTTCCCTCTACGCCCCGCTGTGTGACCGTACAGTAGTTTACGGCCACATATGGGGTGTTTCTGTAAACGGCAGAGTCAGGGCAATAAAGATACAGTCTTGTTTGGCTGTTAACCCTTGCTTTGTTAGTGGAAAAAATGGGTTAAAATGGAAAATTAGGCAAAAAAATGAAATTCTCAAATTTCATCCCCATTTGCCAATAACTCTTGTGCAACACCTAAAGGGTTAACGGAGTTTGTAAAATCAGTTTTGAATACCTTGAGGGGTGTAGTTTATAGAATGGGGTCATTTTTGGGCGGTTTCTATTATGTAAGCCTCGCAAAGTGACTTCAGAGCTGTAGTGGTCCCTAAAAATTGGGTTTTTGTAAATTTCTGAAAAATTTCAAGATTTGCTTCTAAACTTCTAAGCCTTGTAACATCCCCAAAAAATAAAATATCATTCCCAAAATAATTCAAACATGAAGTAGACATATGGGGAATGTTAAGTCATCACAATTTTTGGGGGTATTACTATGTATTACAGAAGTAGAGAAACTGAAACTTTGAAATTTGCAAATTTTTCCAAATTTTTGGTAAATTAGGTATTTTATTATGCAAAAAAATTAATTTTTTTGACTTTATTTTACCAGTGTCATGAAGTACAATATGTGACGAAAAAACAATCTCAGAATGGCCTGTATAAGTAAAAGCGTTTTAAAGTTATCAGCACTTAAAGTGACACTGGTCAGATTTGCAAAAAATGGCCTGGTCCTTAAGGTGAAAATGAGCCTGGTCCTTAAGGGGTTAACATTTGAAGCGGGGCACTGCATTTGACCTCCCAGACTTCAACAACCTGTTCCATTCTTCTATTTTGTATTTAAATAGTCACTAGTCCGCTTTCTATAGCAGTAGTACACAGTACTCTGTGCTAAGCTCATACTTGCTTTCCTTGCTATTTTTCATTATTCACAAATTTTTTTAATTAACTTTTCTGGGAACTGATCTAATATACACTCACCTAAAGAATTATTAGGAACACCTGTTCTATTTCTCATTAATGCGATTATCTAGTCAACCAATCACATGACAGTTGCTTCAATGCATGTAGGGTTGTGGTCCTGGGCAAGACAATCTCCTGAACTCCAAACTGAATGTCAGAATGGGAAAGAAAGGTGATTTAAGCAATGTTGAGCGTGGCATGGTTGTTGGTGCCAGACGGGCCGGTCTGACTATTTCACAATCTGCTCATTTACTGGGATTTTGACGCACAACCATTTCTAGGGTTTACAAAGAATGGTGTGAAAAGGGAAAAACATCCAGTATGCGGCAGTCCTGTGGGCGAAAATGCCTTGTTGATGCTAGAGGTCAGAGGAGAATGGGCCGACTGATTCAAGCTGATAGAAGAGCAACGTTGACTGAAATAGCTACTCATTACAACAGAGGTATTTGTGAAGCCACAACACGCACAACCTTGAGGCGGATGGGCTACAACAGCAGAAGACCCCACCGGGTACCACTCATGTCTACTACAAATAGGAAAAAGAGGCTACAATTTGCACGAGCTCACCAAAATTGGACTGTTGAAGACTGGAAAAATGTTGCCTGGTCTGATGAGTCTCGATTTCTTTTGAGACATTCAAATGGTAGAGTCTGAATTTGGCGTAAACAGAATGAGAACATGTATCCATCATGCCTTGTTACCACTGTGCAGGCTGGTGGTGGTGGTGGTGTAATGGTGTGGGGGATGTTTTCTGAGCACACTTTAGGCCCCATAGTGCCAATTGGCCATTGTTTAAATGCCACGGGCTACATGAGCATTGTTTCTGACCATGTCCATCCCTTCATGACCACCATGTACCCATCCTCTGATGGCTACTTCCAGCAGGATAATGCACCATGTCACAAAGCTCGAATCATTTCAAATTGGTTTCTTGAACATGACAATGAGTTCACTGTACTAAAATGGCCCCCACAGTCACCAGATCTCAACCTAATAGATCTCATCTTTAGGATGTGGTGGAACAGGAGCTTCATACCCTGGATGTGCATCCCTCAAATCTCCATCAACTGCAAGATGCTATCCTATCAATATGGGCCAACATTTCTAAAGAATGCTATCAGCACCTTGTTGAATCAATGCCACGTAGAATTAAGGCAATTCGGAAGGCAAAAGGGGGTCCAACACCATATTAGTATGGTGCTCCTAATAATTCTTTAGGTGAGTGTATATATATATATATATATATATATATTTGTAAAAGCTTATTCAATTGAAAGGTGAGTAGAATGGTAAATGTAGACATGGTCCTGCACTCAGCATAAAAGAGCAAACATACTGTGTCTTCAACTAGAGAGAAAATCATTGTTGATTTCCATGCAAATGTATTTACCGTCTGGAACGACAAGGTACATAGCTCCACAGAAAGCTCTTGAGAATTCTATATATTGCATGGACAAGGAGCTGCCTGCATGGATGAGCAGCAAGTAAATAAAGAATTCCCTGGGCAGCTTTGATCCCTGAAATCAGTGTTCGAGAAACGAATGTCAACATAGCATATATGGACCAGAAGCTGTGCCTTATGTGGTCTGTTATTTGAGTCCTAATTTATATACAATCCTTTAAAATATTTAGCCACATGAGATTTTCTTTACATTTGACGCACCAGAAAGGAAATTGAAAGGTCATTGAAATCATAATTTTCTCTCCAGCTAAAACCAGTCATGTTTTATGCTCAGCTAGGGTGAAGTAGAACTACCTATCAGGAGAACTGTGCCGTATTAGGAAAATGGCATTATAAAATATTATGAATGTGCTGGTATAAGTTGTATAAATTAACTACCTGTCATACAGTCTTACATTAACTGTCACTTTCAGTCTGAATTTTAAATGGAGCTCAGCAGTGAAACTGTGTTTAGGTGCTAGATGAACTTCTTTTCAACTTTTTTGAAGGTGCTCACAGATTTCGCAGCTAAATGTCTGAATGCTAAAATAAATGCAAGTGTTGATTTAGTCAGAGAGATTCAAACAGAACATTTGTGCTAAATTCATTGCCATTCTTTGCAGTGAAAGATCATTTATATAGCATACATTGTGCAGTGAAGAGATGTATTAGAGTGGTGTCACATGGCTTTTTGAGGCAGTTTTTGTTATAGTTTTTTCAGTCAAAGACAAAAGTGGGTTGGAAGGGACCAAGAAATACAAAAGGAGGACTTATACTTCTTCCTGCTGGGTCCACATCTGGCTTTGGTTCAAAAACTGCATTAAAACTTCCACAAAAAACTGGAAGTGTGTGTGACAATTCCCTTAGGGTAGAATCACACATATGTATATTTTAGCGGTGTTTTAGCACTTTTGAAGACGCTCCAGAGGTTAGCTGAAAGTATATGGGTAATTTCAAACACATAACATACCTACATTTTCTTTTTGGGTTTCTTCTGACATTGGTATTCTATTTGGTGGCTCTGGTGTTTTTTTTTTTTTCACTTGGAGTATGTTGAAGAACTTGTATTTTTTCCAGCCATTTTTTCATCCTCTTCTTTATTTGAAAAAACATCTGAAAATATGCCATTCTAACACAAAATGCCACTAGAAAAGCTATAAAAAAAAAGCAGGCTATATGGAAAAATGCAAGGGGTTTTATGGCCATTTTACAGGTAAAAAAGCCAGAGCAAATGTGTGTGAAGCAAGCCTAAAAAAGTTAAATTACAATGTCCTCATCCCCTCCTAAGGGCTTTGTAGTTATGCTAGTGTCCAGGGTATAGGTAACTTTTGGCTAGCAAAAGTTAAAAAAACTTTACAAAGATAACACATAATATTTTGGTAAAAAACTAAGGCTGCATTAACATTATTAGAGATGAGCTTCAAAGCTGACGAAGTGGAATTTGATCCAAATTTGATTCACAATGAATGAGAATTTCCTCACGCTTCGTGGTAACGAATCACAATTTTCCTAGAATGGCGGCTACAGCTGTGAGGACTGAGGACATGGGGCAAGGAACTCTGGGAAGGTGGGATAACCCAAATTGACATGCCTGCATGCAGCCAATCAGCAGCCGACCAGCCCTGTGATGTCACAGCCCTATAAATACGGCAGCCATTTAGATTCTACTATTTTCCAGCGTTCAGAGTGCAGGGACAGACATGTGAAGGTGCTAGGGACAGTAATTGGAAAAACATCATAGTGGAAAAAAAAGACTGAAAAAAAAAATTATAAGTGCAGGTAGAGATTTTAGAAGCATCTTAGTGCAGGGAGAGATTTTAGAAGTAGCTAGAGACATTGAAAGGAAAGCGATTTACAAGTGCAGGGAAAGATTATTTGGGGATCCAAATAGACATTTGATGGCTCTGTCATTCCAGCTATTTGTTATTGGGCTGCTATGTTGAAAAGCCTTTAGTGGCTTATATCTTTGTATCGTATTAAGTACTACAAGAAAAATATATACGCACTTCACTCTTTAAGTATTTTCTGCTCAAAGTGTATAGGGTCGTATTCCAGTACAACAAGAAAAATATATTCTCAGTGCATTTCTGCAACTAATTCCGGTGAAACCGTATAGTGGCCTATTTCAGTCCAACAAGAAAAATATATTCTCAGTTCACTTCTGCAGTTATTTCTGTTGAAAGCATATAGAGGCGTATTACAGTAAAAAAAAGGAAAATATATATGCACTGCACTGTTTCAGTTATTTCTGGTGAAAGCGTATAGGGTTGTATTTCAGTACAACAAGAAAAATATATGTGTTCAAAGCAGGGTGGCAGCAGTGGGAGGTCGGGAGCCAAATGTGCCCGGGGTAGAGCACCTGTTTCGCAGCAGCCTACCTACCCGGGAAGTAGTGGTGCAGGGATTCATGGAAGTAGCGACGGTAGCGGTGAGTGAGTGCGGCAGTTATATGTGTTATTTTGTATTTCAGTACCAAAGAAAAATACATTTTCAGATCGGCGACGGTTATATGTGTTAAAAGCGTTTAGTGACCTATTTCAGTACAAACAGAAAAATACATTCTCAGTTGACGTCGGCAGTGGTTATATATCTTGAAAGTGTTTAGTGGCCTATTTCAGTACAAACAGAAAAATACATTCTCAGTTTACGTCGGCGCGGTTATATGTGTTGAAAGGGTTTAGTGGCCTATTTCAGTACTAACAGAAAAGTACATTCTCAGTTCAGGTCTGCGGCAGTTATATTTCTTGAGTGTTTAGTGGCCTATTTCAGTCCAACAAGAAAAATATATTTTCAGTTCAGGATGGAGCTTGACTGGATGGAGCTTGATGTGTTGAGAGCATGACTGGGAGTCAGCAGGGTGGCAGCAGTGGGAGGCCAAACGTGCCCAGGGTTGAGCACCTGATTTGCAGCAGCCTACCTACCTGAGAAATAGTGGTGCAGGGGTTCACTGAAGTAGCGGCAGTAGCAGTCACTCAGTGTGGTGATTGCATTTGGTAAAATCTTTATTGAAGTATTTCGGTCAAAAAACAAGATGTATTTAGTGGTCAGCACTGCGGTTATATGCAGTAAAATCTCCATGATGTATCCATTATAAATCTGCAGCATGGGGGCCCCGTGTGGCTTCTACACACTTTCAAAATCATCCTTCAGCAGAGCAAATAGATGCCGGATGACCTGGACGCTCCCTGACCTGCCCAGGAGCTGCTGTCGGGAGCAGAGATTCATTTCTGAGATGTCCATATAGTGCGGGGGTAAGCCGAAAACCCTTTCCATCTCCACGCTCCGTTATATGTGGTAAAATCTTAATTTACATACTTAAGTAGCAGTTATATGCGGTAAAATCTTTATTTATATATTTCGGTAGCATAAAAAATTGTATTCAGCGTTCAGCACTGCAGTTATATGTGGTAAAATCTTTATTGACGTATTGCTGTCGAAAAACTAATTTTATTCAGCGTTCAGCGCTGTAGTTATATGTGGTAATCTCTCCGTGTGGCTTCTACACACTTTCAAAATCATCCTTCAGTGGAGCAAATAGATGCGTTCAGGTGTCCGCCTGCTGAGCGGAGCGGAGGCTGAACACTGCCAGACTGATGCATTCTGAGCGGATCCGCATCCACTCAGAATGCATTAGGGCTAGACGGAAGCGTTCGGGGCCGCTTGTGAGAGCCTTTGAACGGAACTCACAAGCGGAGCCCCGAACGCTAGTGTGAAAGTAGCCTTACACAGTTTACTGTCATCTGCGAAAATTGATATTTTACATTGCAAGCCTACTACAAGATCATTAATAAATATATTGAAGAGAATAGGGCCCAATACTGACCCCTGAGGTACTCCACTAGTGACAGTGACCCAATCTGAGTATGTACCGTTAATAAACACCCTCTGTTTTCTATCATTGAGCCAGTTACTTCCCCACTTATAGACGTTTTCTCCCAGTCTGAGCATTCTCATTTTATATACTAACCTTTTATGTGGTACAGTGTCAAATGCTTTGGCGAAGTCTAGATACACGACATCCATTGATTCCCGCTGTCAAGTCTAGAACTTACCTCCTCATAGAAACTGATTAAATTAGTTTGACATGACCGATCCCTCACGAAGCCATGCTGATATGGCGTTATTTGCTTATTTCCGTTAAGATGCTCTAACATAGCATCCCTCAGAAAACCTTCAAACAGTTTACCCACAAGAGATGTTAAACTTACCGGCCTATAATTTCCAGGCTCTGTTTTTGGACCCTTTTTGAATATTGGCACCACATTTGGCATGCGCCAATCCTGTGGGACATTTCCCCGTCAGTATAGTGATGGTGAAAGTTTCTCATATCTGTAAACAGGATCTTTGGAGCTCTGCCAGAGTAACCTCTATTGCCAGGACACTTCTCCCCCAATGACTTTGTTCCCCAATTGTTCTGGACTTATTTCATTAAAGAATTGTGGAGGTCACTGTGCTCTTGGAAACTTTCAGTGCAGCAGAAATGTTTTGTACCTTTCTCCACATCTGTGCCTCCACACAACCCTGTCTCTGAGCTGTGCAGCCAGTTATTTTCTTCTCATGGCGTGGTGTTTATTCTGATATGCCTTGTCAGCTGTGAGACCTTATACTGTATATACAGGATCTTTCTAAATCATGTTCAATCTACCAAAATGTAACTCCAAGAGAAATGGAGAGCCCCCAGAGCTAATTTTCAAGTGTCAAATCAAAGGGTCCAAATTATTATACCCATGCAAAATGTTAGTTTTTCCTTTTTAATAACTTTGCAAAAATATATATAATTTCTGTTTACACTTTCTCATTATGGTGTAGTGAGTATAGATTGAGGGGGAAATATTGATTTTTTATTTTAGTATATTTTAGACCTGAAGTCTTTTCAAATGCATTGTACAGTATATGTAGTAAGTTCACACATATGCTTCTGCGTGCATGTATAGCAAATATTGAGCATTTGTGCCATAATTCACTGGCTCACCTCTCTTTGTGGCCAATGTCCTTCTCCTGCATCATGCCCCTCTGCCAATGGGTCATGTGGCTCAAAAAGTGCAAGTGTGCTGCAATTTCTTTTGGCTTCAGTCAGTGCTCAAGTATCCCAGGATTCAAAATGTTTTTCACACATTACTCTGGACCTAAGCATTTGTTCTTGCTCCATATGGTTATGACCAGGCTTGTGTTCTTAACCTCTTCTTATTGTCTGCTACTGTAGTGACCCACTAGGTAAATGTGGGAACTACACAAGGGTCAATTGGGCCACGTTGTCCTCCTACTCCTAAGGGACAGTGGCAGTGTATTTCTCAGTCCATTTGAATGCATTTTAATATGTATTTATGTGTATTCTTCCCTGTGTTATCTGGGTAGCAGGCCTATTAGAGTGTAGTTCAGCCTCCTAGACACTAGAGAGCCCTTAGTATATATAGTTAGGCCCAGACAGGGAAGGGCAGTGCAGTCCAGGAGGCTAGTAAGTGCACTCTAGCCTGCCTGAAGTTCCTGAGCCTCAGTTAGCTCAGAAGATTTTCCCCAAGAGAAGAGTTTGCCTCCTGGGAGAAACCTGCAGTTCCCAGCATTAGAGCAGAGCCAGTGTTCCAGCTAGTCAAGTAAGCTGAAGGGCAGAAGTATTATTAATTTAAAGCAAGAGATATATACCTGAGGATGATTGCTTCCAAGGAATAAAGCCAGCATTAGGGCATACGGGCCTTGGGATACAGACAGCCAGGATATCGGAGGAATAATTCAGCCTGGTCTGCGAGTGTTGATTTTACTATCTGCGTATCTTGCAAAGAACATTACCTGTCATTGACATAAATCCTGCTATTGATTGCTACTGCAAATTGGAACTGAAATCAAATTGTATAAAGTTGAACTGTTTCCAGTAAAGAAAAGTTTGGTTCACCACAATCTGTGTTCCTCATTTATTACAACTATAAATCGGTGTGCCACCGTTACAGGCACTGGCATCACAAACCTTAAAGGGACCTTTCCCCAGACACATTAAACATCTGCAACATCCAGGGCACCTCACCCAACATCAGGCCTGGTCCCTAAATACAGAGAGTGCCCCAGAAGACTTCTGTGCCAGCCTCTCCATCACTGCTCTACACCTGCCCAGGGTCTCCCTACAAACTGTGAGTAACCCTTGTTTGCCCATTAACCGTGACCTCACATCGCAATACCCGGCAGGGCGGCATACTGCATATTTTGGCATCCCCAAACAGGATTTACGGATTATTCCTGTGCCATTGTGGAATTAAAACTGTGTGTAGTTATTTGCCCATAAAGTGAAAAGCCCTATCTGTCTATTGGAAATATTGCTGGGCCAAAGAACTGTAATAATCGCGGTGTGAAAAACTGTATATTGCATGGACTGTTTTGCTGCTTATTTAGCCACCGCTTGCTGTCAGTGAATAGACAGCTGTATGCTTAAAAAGATGGCCGCCTAAAAAACTGACTGGATTTGTTTGCTGCGCCATCTCTGTGTTGTAATTGGTGGGAAAAATTGGAGCCTTCTGCTAAAAATTGCGGGAAAGACTGTATGTCTGCGCCACCGCCCTGTCTACAAATTAGCATGTCTGCTATAATGGACTCCGCCTCCCCTATACTGTATTACCCGGGGAACGGCCTCCCAGAGGAGTGGGAGGTCTTGTCTACAATTATTAGTACCGCCCTGTCGCTCTCCAGAGAAGGATCAAGCATGTTGAAGAGTGAGGACTGCTCTAATTTTATAGCCGCACCTGTTGTCCAGCAAATGGATTCTGCCAAGATGGAGCAAGAGGACGCTCCACCGGACTACTCTCCGGGACCGGAGAGACCCGCCTGCCTGCCGCCAGGATCACAGCCGGAACCCTACTTTGGCTCCTGGGAGGACTTTGTCAGGCCCAGCATGCAGTGGTCCGCACTGATGGCGGAGGTGCGGGAGGCAGCAAATAGGAAGACCACTCGCCAGAAAATTAACTTTGAAGAGTTGGCCAAAAATGTCTACGAGCGCCACACCAACCCCCAACCCCGTCTGGAAAGGAGAATGGGGGTGGTGGTGGCCTTTGACAAAGACCGAGGCTTCAGTTTTATTAAAGACTATACGACTGGCAGAGATCTATATGTGAACCGAAGATCCGTCAAACAGAGTTACCTCCCTGTACATTTACATAATCTCCCTGAGGGAGAGGAGGTAGAGTTCACCCCTGCTGAGGGCCTGCGAGGCCCCTACGCAACGTCTGTGACCTGTCCCAAGCCGGGATTGGAAGACTGGGAAGAGCCAGAAGAGCCTGCCAGCCCGGGACATGAACCGGAGCATTCCCCAGAACCGGCCCACAACACCTTCCAAGAAAGGGGCTCTTTCATCGGCCTGAATGTATTTTGGCAGCCCACAGTTTTGGAGAAGTGGGTAAGCCCATATCCTTCACCTGAACTGCCCCGCCGGGAGAAGACTATAAAGGAACTCGAAAATCTGGAGAGGTTCCATGCAGCATTGGACGACATAAGGAAAGGAAGGAGTGCGGATGCGGCACTAGAACCTGCAGCGGCCGCGCAAGACAACCCGGATCCCTTACCTGCACCTGCGGTGATGTCGGAGAATACCTGCAGCGACGCAGCATTCAAAAGCCTGGAAGATCAGATCGTGCGACTTGAGCTCCAACTGCGAGGCCTGCACCAGCTTGCCACCTCCAGGATACCGTCTCCGCCACTGGGTAAAAAGAGTGCAACTAAGGACTCAGACGTCTCTGAGCCAGAGGTAAGGGTGCCTATCCCTACCAGCCGGCCATCTATTGTAGCTGCAGCTGCTATTACGGCCCCGGTGAAACTCACCTATGCCAGGAGCCGCCACGTACAGTCAGTAACCCCTGCGCCCACAGAGCCTCTTGCTGTGGTTACACCCAGGTACAGTGATCCGTTCGCTGCATTAAGGCCTCCCGCGGCATACACCCCTAGGCCTATGGGGCCCATACCTATAAGAGGACCCTTCATGCTGCGACTGCCGCCAAATACAATTTTGCGGGCCCAGCCATATGTGGATCCTCGAATCAGGCCCAATTTACAAGTCGAACCGGGATGTGCCACTGATGCTCAAAGTGGAATTGATACACACCTGTGAGTTAGGCCTGCCAGGACATGTTGGATTTACTTTGCTGAGGGACCCTTATCAAAGTGGATTAACCCTTTCAGGACAGGATTCCCTATGAGCCCCTATGAGCTGCTGCCAGTTCCTCACGTCTCAGTGGTGGTGGTAGGCCACTGAAGATACCAAATGCTCCTAGGCCATGTTTGTTTACAGGACCTCCTGCCTGCTTCCAGAACTTAAGCCAAGTTGTGCCTATTTTGGATTTGCACTTTAACCCTTTTAACCCCCTTTTCAGGTTGAGTAAGGGACCTTACAGCACTTATTTTATATGCCATTTTTAATGATGTGGACTTTTGTGTGCTGTGACTTTTATGTGCAACATTTAACTTAAAGTGATGTGCCCAGAGATTACCCTAATTCCAGTGGGCCTCTGAGATGCCGTTTTATCATGGACTATTGTATTATGGACTATCCTGGTATCCTTGACACGCTGCACCAGGTCAGCGCCCCTTGTTCCCTTATGCTATCCTGAGAGAAGAGAACGACGGCCCTTTTCACCGGACTTGTTCCTTATCCAGTGGAGCTGCCTGATATATGTATGTGTATTTGCAAATGTAGATGTGTGTTCCTGCTTTGCATTATTTTTGTCTTTCAGGTGCAGTCTCCAACTGGGCAGGGCCCCTTTATGTTGTGCTGAGGACAGACAACGTCATAGCAACGGGGTATGTAGAGTCACACTAGGTAAATGTGGGCACTACACAAGGGTCAATTGGGCCACGTTGTCCTCCTACTCCTAAGGAACAGTGGCAGTGTATTTCTCAGTCCATTTGAATGCATTTTAATATGTATTTATGTGTATTCTTCCCTGTGTTATCTGGGTAGCAGGCCTATTAAGATGTAGTTCAGCCTCCTAGACATTAGAGGGAGCTAGAGAGCCCTTAGTATATATAGTTAGGCCCAGACAGGGAAGGGCAGTGCAGTCCAGGAGGCTAGTAAGTGCAGTCTAGCCTGCCTGAAGTTCCTGAGCCTCAGTTAGCTCAGAAGATTTTCCCCAAGAGAAGAGTTTGCCTCCTGGGAGAAACCTGCAGTTCCCACCAGCAGAGCAGAGCCAGTGTTCCACCTAGTCAAGTAAGCTGAAGGGCAGAAGGATTATTCATTTAAAGCAAGATATATATACCTGAGGAGGATTGCTACCAAGGATTAAAGCCAGCATTTGGGCATACGGGCCTTGGGATACAGACATCCATGATATTGGAGGAATAGTTCAGCCTGGTCTGCGAGTGTTGATTTTACCCTCTGCATATCTTGCAAAGAACATTACCTGCCATTTACATAAATCCTGCTATTGATTGCTACTGCAAATTGGAACTGAATTCAAATTGTATAAAGTTGAACTGTTTCCAGTAAAGAAAAGTTTGGTTCACCACAACCTGTGTTCCTCACTTATTACAACTATAAATCGGTGTGCCACCGTTACAGGCACTGGCATCGCAAACCTTAAAGGGACCTTTCCCCAGGCACATTAAACATCTGCAACATCCAGGGCACCTCACCCAACATCAGGCCTTGTCCCTACATACAGAGAGTGCCCCAGAGGACTTCTGTGCCAGCCTCTCCATCACTGCTCTACGCCTGCCTAGGGTCTCCCTACAAACTGTGAGTAACCCTTGTTTGCCCATTAACCGTGACCTCACATCGCAATACCCGGCAGGGTGGCGTACTGCACTACCTTTCCTGGTCTCTTCATGTGAATGTATCAGCACAGCAGAACTATTCACAGCTTCTACTCAACATCTGGGGGGTTTCTTCACATGTAGTAAGCTTGTTCCAACAGCAAAAAGGCAATGGTGCTGGGAGTTGGACCACCACCAATGATATATTGATGAACTAACAAAAGGCTCCAGTAGGCTATCAATATTAAATTCCTGGGAAACCCCTTTAAACAGGTTCCAAAACCAAAAATAAAAGATAATTAGATCCAGGGAAAGTAGTCTATGTCATCATATGTGTTCTGGTATTGGATTTCAAAAGATGAGTGATGCTTTTTTCATATTTTTTTTATTTTATTTTATTTTATTATATTATATTTTAAACACTACCTGTCTCTACTTAATATTACTATTTTAGGATAATCTCCTATACCCCTACTCCTGGTTTAGTCCTACATCACATCCATAAGTGGTCCTTGCCTTCAGTAGGTGTCATTACATTGTGCCTATATGCATCTACATATCTGTAGTGAGTGTATACACTGATCAACTACAATAATTAAACCACCTGTCTAATATTGTGTTGGTCCCTATGAGCACAGATCTTAGTTATTGAGGCTTGAACTCCACAAGACTTCTGAAGTTTAACAGCATTCAATTTTCAGCAAGTTGTACTACAGGAGCTGTTGGAATTGGTCCAGATGGGTTTGCTTTCACTGATTACTTGTATCAATGAGTTATAGGCACTCAAAACCCTGTCGCCAGTGTAAGGGATTGCTCTCTCAGACAACGGGGTTCAAGTCCAAATGGTGCTTTATTCTGCCACTTCAGCACCAGCACAAACATAAACCAAAATAAACACCTGCCCATCTGGGCTCTACCTAATACATGCGTCGTCTCTATCTCACCTGTAGAGCACAGTTTACAAATAGGGTATCAGGCTTCAAAACTCAGCAGGTCAGCTCATCAGGCAAAGTCCAACACATGGGAGAGATCTGGTTTCACACAGCCTCGTGGCCCTTCAGACCTCCTGGCTGAGACCACACAGAGCCTCTGCAGGCTTCCCCCTCTCTAGGGTCACTTCCTCTCCCCTGGACTCCTACACTGATGGTTGGTTTATCCCTCAGTGATAACAGCCCAGCTGACCTCACCTGTGGTGTAATACGGGTGGACTGAAATATTCAGCCCCTCTACACCTCTATCATGTATGAGGCCTGTCACTGCCTCACATACCCATCTCATCTATTCAAACCTGTGGGGATGAACATTGGCACCAAACCAGGATGTTTGTGACAGGCTCCTGCTTGTGTATATATGTTAGTAGTATGCATTTTTGTCTATACCGTATATACTGAACAAGCATATGTGTGCATGTATGTATACAGCATATGTCTAATAATTACGTATAGGTATGTTTGTTTGCATGAGCATGTGTACAGACTGTGTACAACTTTTAAGTCACAGGAGTTGTTTGCTTTAAAACATACCTTCATTTTCAAAAACAATTTGCATAATGGCTGTGCTTCTTTGTACAATCATAACTCTGAAGGAATATGTCTTTTGTGGGCTCCCACAATGTATTTTTCAGTCTAATTCAATTGCACAGCTACATGCATTTCATTCAGAAGCAGTGGGTGTATTCATTCTGTGAAATCTGCCAGCACTTCTCACTATTTTCAGCTCCAGAGCTTACAGAACAGACAAGTAGTGGGAAATCACACTTACAGAAAGGCAGGAAACTCCTGTGAATTCAAACACTGTGTAGAAGCCGAATTTTTTTTTTTTTTTTTTAATCAGGCTTAGGATCTCAGCTAGCTTTGACTTGTCCCTACTTCCTCTATGATGTCTCTGTTACTAAGGATGGATGTTGCCTGACAACAGGCAGTGGTGTCCACATAAGGTGGGAGAGAGACCCCTGGTAGCCATGACTTTATTTATTTTTTATTCAGATGGATACAGGCATGTTTTTTTTTTTAAAGGGTTTCTACCACCTGATTTTGACCTAATTAGCTCTCAGACACTAGCGATCTGCTAGTGTCTGATCTACCTAACAATGCTATTTTCAGACCTTTGTGTGGATCAGTTTCACCAAAAAACAAACTTTTATTGATATGCTAATGAGCCTCTAGGTGCTATGGGGGGCGTCTTTTCAGCACCTAGAGGCTCGGTCTACTCACACTGTATGCTGCCCCGCTCGCCCGTCAAGCCCGCCCAACTCCTCTAGAATGCCATCCTCCATCTCATTTATCGGCCGAATTCTCACGTCTGCGCCGTGTGAGTCTGTATTCAGCGCAGGCGCAGTGACTGTCTGAATGCTCCCTGCGTCGGCATCTCCACTGTTCCATCTGTTCCTCGGAGCACGTAATCGGCGCAGGCGCAGTGGAGATGTCTGTGCAGGGAGCGGTCAGACATTCACTGCGCCTGCACCGATTACAGACGCGCACGGCGCAGGCGCGAGAATTCGTCCACTGGCTGAGATGGGGGATGGCATTCTAGAGGAGATGGGTGGGCTTGACAGACGAGCGGGGCGGCATACAGTTTGAGTAGACGGAGCCTCTAGGTGCTGAAAAGACACCCCCAATAGCACCTAGAGGCTCATTAGCATATCAATAAAAGTTTGTTTTTTTGTGAAACGGATCCACACAAAGGTCTGAAAATAGCATTGTTAGGTAGATCAGACACGGAGCTAATTAGGTCAAAATCAGGTGGTAGAAACCCTTTAAATGAAGTGATTTATAAATGTCCCTTTTACACCATTCTCTTTTAAATGAAATTGTGTGAAAGTAAAGTGAATATTTAAAAACTAATATAATATAAAAGTAAAATGTAAAAAAAAAAATCATCATTGCGGACAATCATTGACATCAGCGATTGTACGCTATGCATGCTAGCATAACAGCAGATCAAACATTTTTCTGCAGAGGTCTCATGGATCTATGACGTGTCATTGCTACAGAAATAGTTACCAAAGACTAGTGAGTGGCGCTGCTTAAAAATACATATTTTATAAAATGTATGCTTAAATGAACTTAGCTTTGTATTTTTAGCAAATTGGTGTTAAAGCAATATTTATTGCAAAGGCAAATCGTTAAAAGTCAACACTTTGATTATTTAGTATTATTCAGTGCAAAGATTTCCTTTCAATATACTATGTAATTTTATTGAATAAAGATATGAGATGGCAGTGTTTAGATGTACAGACATAGATAAAGATAAAAAGCAGTACTTTCTTTTAAAATATCACTCATATACCGTAAATCCTTTAAGAACTGACATTTTTCTTAGCTGGTGCATTCTCACTCTTTTTCCTTAACAATCATCTCACAGCGACCTCAGCTCTAATAAAGACAAATTACTTTTTTTCCCTTCAAATGATGAAGGCCCGGTAAACAAGGTTTAGCACTTAATTTATTCCCCCGAGCTCTGACACTGGAAAATTCCACCTCTTATTTTTTTTAATATTCTTGGTTATTAGGTTTCAATATGCCAGCCACTGTTCTGAGTACCTTATTTCCCCGGACAGACAAAAAGAAGTAATAACTCTCTCTATCCTAGGCTACTAATATAGTAATTTAGAACTTTTTTCATGATGAAAGATCTTTATAAGGCATTCTCATGAGAACCGTGCCATACATTTTACAGTACCTCTTGGCTGAGGTAATAAGGCCGTGTTTATTAATAAAAATTTTAGTTCTGTGCCAAACAATACATTTATATTTGTCCATCATGACATTTATATATATATATATATATATACTGTATATATATTTTTTTATTTTGTGCTTAAGTCTACTGCACAATTTATGAACAGTACTACCTTTGAATGTTTTGGTTTGCCTAAATTTATAGTATGATTCAAAAAGACATTTGTGTTTCAGTAACTACTAATTACCTATGTATCAACAATTCTGGAGCATCTCCTCTTACGACTCTGTGCTGTGCCATTTCTCTACTTTTCATACTAGAGGTTTATGAATGAATTACTACAGCCTATAATACGGTCCATCTGACCAGCAGTTAGAGGGGTGAACCTACTCAGTCATATGTCAACAGCAAAAATTAATTTTTTATATAAATATATACATATATATATATTGTGAGACAGTGACAGGTCTCACTCAGGTTAGAGGCAAGGAAGGGGTGGATAGTTCGGTCCACACCCCTGTTCCACCACAGGTGAGAGAAGCTGGAGGTAATCAGCCTAGCACAAAGCACCTCCCAGAGTGTCAGAAAGGGGGTAGTGTGTTACCTGTGGACAGAGGCCTGGAGGCTCTGTCTGTGTGGTCTCAGCTGGGCAAGGCTGAGGGACCACAAGGCTGTGAGATAGCCTGGAGTTGGGGGACACAGCGACGCCTGGGAGGGTCGCAGGGCCATAGTCAGGCAGACTACTGAGCCCCAATCCCCCACAAGAAATACTGAACTAGAGACAGTGGGCGTACTGCGCTCTGTACAGCCAGGAGGCTGTGGGACATTGGCTGACAAAAGCTGCATGAGTTCACAGGGTGTGAACTGGGCCCTAGGTGAGTCAGGAAACTTTATGTTTAGTTAGAGCCTGGACGGGCGAGTGTTTATTATTTTGTCATTTTATTGTTGCTGGTGTTGAACAATAAATACACGGTTTGGACCTGAAACTTGGTGTCCTAAAGGCGTATCTGTGAGAATGACCCCCGGAGAAGGGCTAACCCCCCCACAATTGGTGTCGGATGCGGGCAGGTGTCCCTGCTGAGAAGTAAAAGTGCTGGAAGCCTGCTAGTTTGCAGAGCAGAGACCACTGGTGTTAAACTGGACATTTTTTTTCTGTGGTGCAAACAGTGCAAGATTTAAAGGGCCAGAAGCCCAGTACAAGAGACTGAGCAGTGGAAATGGATGAAAAATGGTATAGCCCGTGGGAGAAATCCTGCGAGTTAGTGATCGGCGGAATCCCGCTGGGGGTCATACTAGACTCCCGCCAGCAAGTGTCTCGGGTCCTGCCTGAAATTCTGGACTTTGTAACAAGGGGGCCAGAGACAAAAACTACGGCGTCACTGACCTTTGTGACGGACTATGGCTCTGTGCAATGGGAGCTGTTAAAATGTGAGACACTGGAAGTGGAATTTGTACTGGGCAAGGACTTTCCATTGTTTGGGCAGTTGTGGAGCGGAGTTCCTGATAAAAGGCAAAGATATGCCGTTGCCAAGGGCAACCGTCGGGAAGACAAAGAGGTGAAGAGCGGTGCGGTTCTCAGGAGTGCATATCTTCCCTGCGACTGTGCCCGGAGTCCTAGAGAGGAAGTGCGGAGGTGCAGTAAAGCTGTTGCTAGGAGCAACCACAACCTTGATGAGTCCGCGGGAGAGAATGTCACTGCTTTACCAGAATGGTTGATTACAAAGGGTAAGACTGTTCCTGTTATTAACTATGTGGCAGAGCCAGTGACAGTGAGCCGGCGGCAGGGGATATCTGCTGGGCCGGTAGGTGATAAGTCACACAGAGAAAAAACTGTGTCTGGACAGGCGGATAAGCCTGCTGTGATGGCTCCCTCGCAGAAACCCGCAGGGGAGAAGGTTTCTGGGTTTCCTCAGTTGCCCATGACCAAAGCTAGTTTTGGGATGACAAGGATCCGGGATCCCATGCTAGCCCGGGTGAGAGGTAGCACAATATTGAAACCAGAGACTGATAAAATATTAAAGGTGCTGGACAGTCGTGCGGATAAGGACTATCCACTGATTTTCACTGAGCGTGAGACTCCAATGAGAACAGAGACTGATGAACTTGATGTTACAGATACGCTCATGCATGAGGGAGTGTTGGGCCGTGATATCGGTTTGTTGCTGTGGGGTAAGGTAGACACTTCTGCAGATAGTGACGAAACTCCTGCAGAACCTGTACCTGTCCCTTTAAGTGAGGATCTAAGGGAGCTGCACTTTGACCTGCATCGGGAAAGAATATTGACCATTGGAAACAATGGTGCTGGTCAAGTGCAAGGTGATGGTGACAAAAGTGCGGAAATGCATAAGGAAAATATGATGTCATATGAAATATGTGGTGACAGTGATATAACTTTTCCGTTGCAGGTTGTGGTCAGGGGAGAAGCGCCCCCTTGTGGTAAAAATGTAAATGATGATGAAACTTTCTTTTCTGCATCTGCTATGTTTCATGAAGCGCGATATGACGTAATCAAAAGGTTTGAAGATGTGCATATAAGTAGTGTGGAGCAAAGCCCAGCACCAGCTCAGTGTTTGAAGGTGCAGGAAAATATGATCGGGTTAGAGGGTGTACCGCACGTACCAGAGGTGGAAATGCAGTCTCCACAATGTTGGTCGGTTACTAAGGAAGTGTCCCAGGTGGGGATTAGCTCATCGGTGCCCCTAGAGGTGAGAATTAATAATGACACGAGCGGTATAGGTGACGTATGTGCTGTGACCGACTCAGAGAGTGAAGCTACCATGTCAACGTCCTGCGAAACAAAGGTGGTTACTAGTAGCGACCAGACAGTTATATTTGACGAGATGGGAATTAAGTCGGGTGACATCAGCCTAGGGTCTGAAGCCCATATCCAGACAGTTGTAGGTGACCTGACACGACAGTACAGCTGCAAACAGGAGGATGATCTCTCTCTCTCCTCACACTCCCTAGAAACGTTAGAGATGGGACTAGCTGTCTTCACAGAGCAACTGAAGAAAATTTCAGAAAGGGCAAAGAAAGAGAATGGTGATACTCCTACATCTGCTGCAGCAGAGCCGAGCAAGGAGCAGCTGGAACCGGAGGCCAAAAAGCGGGGCACTTCCCACAAGCTTGTGCAAAAAGCTGAAAAGAAACTGCTGGAAAACATGGAGTTGGTGGTTCAGCGCCTGGAGAAACAGGGTGTGACTTACAAAAAGGTGGAGAAAACAAAGAACAAACTTCAGCGAGGATTGGATGATCTGATGGTGGACCTGGACCACCAGAAGCAAGTTATGTCTAATCCAGCGAAGAAACAGGAGAAGTGTGACTGGCTCCTAGCTGAAGAGAAATGCATCTCTGCTCGATATGGTGAAAAAAGTGACCAAACAGAGACTGATGCTTGGGAAAAGGAGACCAAGGCCCTCTCCTTGGCTAAAGCCCTGGAAGAAGTGTTTGAGGAGCATGCTGAATTGGAGAGGCTGAACAAGCAACTCAGAGCAGAGACTGAAAATCTCATGAGCTTAAAAGATGAGTTGGAGAAATCTAAGTGTGCTCTCGAGCAGCAGGTAGAAGGTGAGAAACCTGAAGAGGAGAGTTCTCTGGAAGACGTCAAGAAGCCAGAGCCTGTTAAAAATGGGACTGGAGAGGGTGGCACTGTGGTGCTGGCTGTGGCAGAGAAGATGGAAGATGCTTCTGCTAAACCAGTTGATGGGGCTGATGTGGATGCCGAAGACCACAGACCCGTGGTAGCGTGTAGCCTAGGCCTGGAAGATGTCCCCTCTGCATACAAGGCCTTCCAAATAGCCAGCAGGCTGCTGGGGAAGAAGTACAAGGAGGTGAACGATCAGTTTTCGGATCCGGGCTATTACAATGGCCTGTATCTCCTGACTCCTCCACAAAATGAGAACAGGGTCCTGGGTGAGCCTCTGGAGAAAATAAAAGAAGACGAGGAGCCTGCTGAAGACCCTGGTGCCTCCTGCCTCAATGAGAAAGAGGGGGAGGGGTTAACAGGGCAAGTGTATGGTGCCATGTCCGAGAAGGATGAGAAGGCGGTCAAAGAGACTGGAGACTTCAAGAAGACAAAGACTGAAAAAGTTAAGGCCGATATGTTGGTTGACATGAAGTCCCCAGGTTCTACAGAGGCCAAAGTTAAGCCAAAGGGAGCCACGGCCGAAGTGAAAAAAGCCGCTAAAGAAGCAGAGGTTTCTAAAACTGCCATAGTAGCTGGGGTAACTACTGTTGGAAAGAAGGAAGAAGTGACCCAGATGCACTTAAAAGAAGCGAGTAGGGGCAAGCATGCTCTGCTGAAGGAGCCCTGCAAAGCAAAGGAGAAAGTCTCGGGATATAACCATGACTGGGAACAGTTCAGGCAAGAGCTGCAGCAGTCCCAGAAAGGACGTGAGGCGCATGTACAGGAGCCAGAGGATCTAAAAAGAGAGAGAGATCAAAATATACGACTGCGCATCATCACTCGGGAAAGAGTAAGAAAAGAGTATCTGGCCATGAGATGGGCACATGAGGCCTTTAGGCAGTTTCGGTTAGGCAAGATGTTGGTTTTGGTGATAAACCAAGCTCTGATGGCGTGGGTCTGGCAGAACAAAGGGAAGGTACGTGTCACCGAGGTTCCTGGCCTCAGTGAAATAAGAACCGGTAATTTTCTGTGTCAGCGGCAGCTAGTGCTCGCTGACACTGGGTTACTTAGTGTGGCTGTAAAGCCAATCTGGGCCAGTTCTTATTGGGAGCAGCCAAAGAGCAGGGTGGGTGGCTGTTCCCCACATCCAGGCCAGGTCGATACCCTCTCACCAGCCTCCCGTGGTTATGCAGGTGTTCACCCTCACGGGCTTGAACAAAGGGGGGGATATGTGAGACAGTGACAGGTCTCACTCAGGTTAGAGGCAAGGAAGGGGTGGATAGTTCAGTCCACACCCCTGTTCCACCACAGGTGAGAGAAGCTGGAGGTAATCAGCCTAGCACAAAGCACCTCCCAGAGTGTCAGAAAGGGGGTAGTGTGTTACCTGTGGACAGAGGCCTGGAGGCTCTGTCTGTGTGGTCTCAGCTGGGCAAGGCTGAGGGACCACAAGGCTGTGAGATAGCCTGGAGTTGGGGGACACAGCGACGCCTGGGAGGGTCGCAGGGCCATAGTCAGGCAGACTACTGAGCCCCAATCCCCCACAAGAAATACTGAACTGGAGACAGTGGGCGTACTGTGCTCTGTACAGCCAGGAGGCTGTGGGACATTGGCTGACAAAAGCTGCATGAGTTCACAGGGTGTGAACTGGGCCCTAGGTGAGTCAGGAAACTTTATGTTTAGTTAGAGCCTGGATGGGCGAGTGTTTATTATTTTGTCATTTTATTGTTGCTGGTGTTGAACAATAAATACACGGTTTGGACCTGAAACCATTTTCCCAGGCTCGAGATAGAGTCGGATCCTGGTGTTGTGCTGTACCGAAATTATCCCTAGAGACATTGAGGTCTGCCAGCTCAGGACCCGGCGGCAAATCCTCTACGTCTCCCACCATCACACTTAACGGGGTTGTCTCCCCCTCTTCCACCGAAGTGGCGGTCACCCCTACAGCTGGTCCTTCTGACTCCGGTTCCCAAGGTTCTGTCCTCCCCCCTGAGTCAGGCCACTCTGCTAGGGGTACATCTGTCTCCCGGGTAACTTTCGTATCCGGCCAGAGTGCTAGGAACCCGGGGAAGTCTCTCCCAATGATCAATTCATATGGTAGCTTTGTGGCGACGGCCACCTCATGCATCCACCTGCCGGCCACCATTGACAGAGAGACCCGGGCGGTGGGATACTCCTTTAAGTCCCCATGTATGCAAACAACACCGACTTTTCGGCCAGTATACTCAGCCGGCCGCACCAGGGCAGCTCTTACCAGGGACACCAGGCTCCCTGAATCCAGCAGAGCCACCGCCAGAGTGCCCCCCACTTCCACCTGGCACAGGTGGCTATTGTCCATAGTCTCTGAAGTTCCTGTGGCACACAACATCCTGGCATATAATGAGTGGCGGAAGCCATAGTTGGTGTCCATGGGTTCCCCCCGATGGGGACAGTCCGCCCTTATGTGTCCAGGCTCCTGACAACGCCAGCAGACCACCGGGTTTAGGTCGGCAGGGGGTACATACCGGGCGGGTCTAGCTGGCACCGGCCGCCGGGTCTGGGGCGGAGTTTTCCGGGGTTTGACTGGCCCCCTCCCAAAAGAACCCCCCTGTAGATTTCTGGTGGCCTCATAGCGCTCCACCAGGTCGACCATCTCCAGGGCATTATTCGGAGACACCTGGCCGATCCAGTGCTGGAGAGGGTACGGCAAAGCCCTCCAAAACACATCCGCCAACAGCCGATCCAACATAGCAGTGGGAGTCAACATGTCCGGCTGCAGCCATTTGTGCAAACGGTGCAGCAGATCATAATATTGTGGTCTAGCGGGTTCAGCCGGGTTAAATTCCCACCGATGCACCCTCTGGGCCCGGACCAATACATTCACCCCGAGTCTCGCCAGGATCTCACCTTTTACTGTCGGGTAGTCGGCCGCCTGATCATCGGGGAGATCAAACAATACTTGCTGGGGACCGGAGGCTAGGAACGGAGCAACGACCTCAGCCCACTGGTCTCGGGGTAACTTTTCCCTCACGGCCACTTTTTCGAAGACCGCCAGATAGGTCTCGACGTCATCCGAGGGGGTCATCTTCGGAATCGCCGCGCGGACAGCTTTCCGGGCATCGTGGACATTCTGTGACGCTCCTGACGCCTGCAACGCCATCCCATGTTGCAATAGCAGCTGGTTCGTTTCTTGTTGCTGCTTGTTAGCCTCCCGCTGCTGCAAGTTAGCCTCCACGAGGGCCTTCACGACCGCCTCCATTTTGTCAAGGGATACGGGTCGTAACCTTGCCGGCTTAATGTAGGACATGCACTTGTGCCCGGATAAACAAAAACTTTTCGGCCTTCAGGCCTGCCTCACTGCGTTTGCCCGCATCCGACACCAAATGTGGGGATTCGCTTTGGTAGGCAGGGTAAGCGGACGCAGTACAGAGGCAAAAAACAAGGTTTAAATCAAAGTTCAGTGTTTATTCACACATAGCCAGAAAACAAGCCAAAAGAAAGTGTTCAGTCTTGGTGCCTGTTCACACCACACAAAGTTCACAGTGCAAAAAGACGTCACCTGGTCAGCAGATGATTTTCACCCAGAGTCCGCAGCAGTCTTTAGTGGCCTGTTTCCCCAGCCTATGGCTCACACAAACAGATGACTCAGTGTCTCCAAACCACAGACTCCTCAGCTCCTCTGTCCTGGAGGATAATTTGCCACCTGAACATGCTGGCTGGGTTTTTTATATTCCAGCCAAAACCCGGCCTGGAACCGTGGGGAACAGCCACCCACCCTGCTCTTTGGCTGCTCCCAATAAGAACCGGCCCGGATTGGCTTTACAGCCATTCTAACAGTTGAAGTGTCAGATTGCACTACAGACCTGACACTTCAGGAAAAAACCCGGTTCTTACCTCACTGAGGCCAGGAACCTCGGTGACACGTATCTTCCGTCAAAGACGGCTCCTTGTTCCTTCTTACAATATATATATATTTACAATTGCAGATACAGCAGCAGCACAGTCAGATGGTGTGAACTGGGTGCAATTCCTCTAGGAAGGCAGGCTTCTCCTCCACAATAAATACGTCCAAAGAACGAAGCAGCACTGCAGAGTAGCGTGAAACAGTGAAGACCCCAAACTTTAATCCCCAAGCAACGTTTCGGCCTACTCAATGAGGCCTTTATATATATATATACATATATATATATATATATATATATATATATATATATATATATATAAACCGGGCAGCACTACAGAAGTGAAAAAGTAAAAAAAAAAAACTTTTATTCACCCATGTGGAAGAAAAGCAAAGTTTCAGCTCAACAGTAGAGCCTTTCTCAAGCAAAGTGACTAGACAAATGCTGAGTATATATAGCAGATACAATCAATGTGCAATTTATACCATAATCAAATTCAAATAATCAATCAAGCTGTGTCAACTGTCACTATATCATTAAAGGAAAAATGTTCACACATCCTATTACTGGAGCTACATATCGATCTGATATCATTTGACATGTGATTCAAGCTTTGTTATCTATGTACTTACCTGCCCCTGTAAGCTTTTGTACATTGGAGAGACGTCCACTGATTTAAAAACACGACTGGACAATCATAGATACACAATTAGGATTTTGCCAGTCTCAAAACTTTTTTTCTGAGGTGGGACACCTGGAAAGGGATTTGAGGTACTGTGTCTTACATCATGTACCCATGCCTAGAAGAGGGGGCAATAGGGTTGCTTTATTGGAAAAAAGAGAATTGTATTGTATTTGTATGTTGGATTATTTTAAACCCAATGGCCTAAATGTTGAATATAATATAGGAGTCATTTGGGGATTTGATAGGATGCCCTCTGACTCTCTTTAGGTCCGCATTGCATTATTCTTAAGTATAGGTTGTATATATGTATATATATATATATATATATATATATATATATTTTTTGTGAGGCAGTGACAGGCCTCACGGCTGCTAGGGGAGAGATATGGCAGGAGTTTCCATTTATTTGCTGTCAATCAGCAGGTCAGAGGCCGCACCAGGTGGAACAATCATTATGAGATAAGAGCCCAGTCCAGACTGTTAGGAGGAGGAAGAGTCTGTGTACAGCAGAGGCCTGGGAAGGCTCTGTACAAGTGGGCTCAGCCGAGCTGGCTGAGGGACCACGGGGCTTGGTGTTAGCCTGAACTTTGGGGGACTCCACGAGGTCTTGGAATCGACGGTCGCTAGGCCAGAGTCAGGAGGACTTCTGGGCCACAATCCCCCAAAAGGTACTGGACTTTGTTACAGCCTGGAAGTGCTGCATTGTTAGGCTGGGAAAAGCCGCATGTTCTTCCCGTGTGTGAACAGGGATTTCAGCGAGGTAGGGAGTCCTCATGTTTAGTTAGATCCCAGCCGGACAGGTGTTTTATTTGTATTGTTAGTTTTGGTTTTGCTGAGGTGCCAAAGATCATTGTGAGAATGACCCCTGAATAAGAGGTGATCCCTTACAATATACAGTCATGTGAAAAAATTAGGACACCCTTTGAAAGCATGTGGTTTTTTGTAACATTTTTAATAAAAGGTTATTTCATCTCCGTTTCAACAATACAGAGAGATTAAAGTAATCCAACTAAACAAAGAAAACTGAAGAAAAGTATTTTCAAGATCTTCTGTAAATGTCATTCTACAAAAATGCCTATTCTAACTGAGGAAAAAGATAGGACACCCTTGCCCCTAATAGCGAGTGTTACCTCCTTTGGCTGAAATAACTGCAGTGAGACGGTTCTTGTAGCCATCTACCAGTCTTCGACATCGGTCTGAGGAAATTTTACCCCACTCCTCAATGCAGAACTTTTTCAGCTGTGAGATGTTTGAGGGGTTTCTTGCACGTACAGCCCTTTTCAAGTCACCCCACAGCATCTCAATGGGATTCAAATCTGGACTTTGACTTGGCCATTCCAGGACTCTCCATTTCTTCTTTTTCAGCCAATCTTTGGTTGATTTACTAGTATGTTTTGGGTCATTGTCATGTTGCATGGTCCAGTTCCGCTTCAGCTTTAATTTTCTAACTGATGGTCTCACATGTTCTTCAAGCACCTTCTGATACACAGTAGAATTCATCGTGGATTCTATGATGGTGAGCTGACCAGGTCCTGCTGCAGCAAAGCAGCCCCAAACCATGACACTTCCACCTCCATGCTTCACAGTTGGTATGAGGTTCTTTTCTTGGAATGCTGTGTTTGGTTTACGCCAAACATGTCCTCTGCTGTTGTGTCCAAATAATTCAATTTTGGACTCATCTGTCCAAAGAACATTATTCCAGAAGTCTTGGTCTTTGTCAACTTTATCTCTGGCAAATGTCAGTCTGGCCTCGATGTTTCTCTTGGAAAGCAAAGGTTTCCTCCTTGCACACCTCCCATGCAAGTTAAACTTGTACAGTCTCTTTCTGATTGTAGAGGCATGTACTTCTACATCAACAGTAGCCAGAGCCTGCTGTAGTTCTCGAGATGACACTTTAGGGTTTTTGGAGACCGCTTTTAGCATCTTGCGGTCTGCTCTTGGGGTGAACTTGCTGGGGCGACCAGTCCTGGGCATGTTGGCAGTTGTTTTGAAAGCCCTCCACTTGTAGACTATCTTCCGGACAGTGGAATGGCTGATTTCAAAATCTTTTGAGATCTTTTTAAATCCCTTCCCAGACTCATAGGCTGCTACAATCTTTTTTCTGAAGTCCTCTGACAGCTCTTTTGCTCTCACCATGGTGCTCACTCTCACTTCAACAGTCAGGAGCACACCAAACTAAATGTCTGAGGTTTAAATAGGGCAAGCCTCATTCAACATGCAGAGTAACGATCTACTAATTATGTGCACCTGGTGTGATATACCTGTGTGAGATCTGAGCCAATTTAAGAGGGAATACATGTGAGGGTGTCCTATCTTTTTCCTCAGTTAGAATAGGCATTTTTGTAGAATGACATTTACAGAAGATCTTGAAAATACTTTTCTTCAGTTTTCTTTGTTTAGTTGGATTACTTTAATCTCTCTGTATTGTTGAAACGGAGATGAAATAACCTTTTATTAAAAATGTTACAAAAAACCACATGCTTTCAAAGGGTGTCCTAATTTTTTCACATGACTGTATATATATATATATATATATATATATATATACAGTACAGACCAAAAGTTTGGACACACCTTCCCATTCAAAGAGTTTTCTTTATTTTCATGACTATGAAAATTGTAGATTCACACTGAAGGCATCAAAACTATGAATTTACACATGTGGAATTATATACATAACAAAAAAGTGTGAAACAACTGAAAATATGTCATATTCTAGGTTCTTCAAAGTAGCCACTTTTTGCTTTGATCACTGCTTTGCACACTCTTGGCAAAGCAGTAATCAAAGAGGTAGTCACCTGAAATGGTCTTCCAACAGTCTTGAAGGAGTTCCCAGAGATGCTTAGCACTTGTTGGCCCTTTTGCCTTCACTCTGAGGTCCAGCTCACCCCAAACCATCTCGATTGGGTTCAGGTCACATAGAAACATAGAAACATGGCCCATCTAGTCTGCCCAATATACTAAATACTATGGATAGCCCCTGGCCCTATCTTATATGAAGGATGGCCTTATGCCTATCCCATGCATGTTTAAACTCCTCCACTGTATTTGCAGCTACCACTTCTGCAGGAAGGCTATTCCATGCATCCACTACTCTCTCAGTAAAGTAATACTTCCTGATATTACTTTTAAACCTTTGCCCCTCTAATTTAAAACTATGTCCTCTTGTAGCAGTTTTTCTTCTTTTAAATATTCTCTCCTCTTTTACCTTGTTGATTCCCTTTATGTATTTAAAAGTTTCTATCATATCCCCTCTGTCTCGTCTTTCTTCCAAGCTATACATGTGAAGGTCCTTTAATCTTTCCTGGTAAGTTTTATCCTGCAATCCATGTACCAGTTTAGTAGCTCTTCTCTGAACTCTCTCCAAAGTATCAATATCCTTCTGGAGATATGGTCTCCAGTACTGAGCACAATACTCCAAATGAGGTCTCACTAGTGCTCTGTAGAGCGGCATGAGCACCTCCCTCTTTCTACTGGTAATTCCTCTCCCTATACACCCAAGCATTCTGCTAGCATTTCCTGCTGCTCTGTGACATTGTCTGCCTACCTTTAAGTCTTCTGAAATAATGATCCCTAAATCCCTTTCCTCAGATACTGAGGTTAGGACTGCATCACTGATTTTATATTCTGCTCTTGGGTTTTTACGTCCCAGGTGCATTATCTTGCACTTATCAACATTAAATTTTAGTTGCCAGATTTTTGACCATTCCTCTAGTTTTCCTAAGTCCTTTTCCATTTGGTGTATCCCTCCAGGAACATCAACCCTGTTACAAATCTTTGTGTCATCAGCAAAAAGACACACCTTACCCTTGAGGCCTTCTGCAATTTCGCTGATAAAGATATTAAACAATATGGGTCCCAGAACAGATCCCTGAGGTACCCCACTGGTAACAAGACCTTGGTCTGAATATACTCCATTGACTACAACCCTCTGTTGCCTGTCCCTCAGCCACTGCCTAATCCATTCAACAATATGGGAGTCCAAGCCCAAAGACTGCACTTTATTAATAAGCCTTCTATGTGGGACAGTATCAAAAGCCTTACTAAAGTCTAGATAAGCGATGTCTACTGCACCTCCTCCATCTATTATTTTATTCACCCAATCAAAAAAATCAATAAGATTAGTTTGACATGAACTCCCTGAAGTAAACCCATGCTGTTTTTCATCTTTCAATCCATGGGATTTTAGATGTTCCACAATCCTCTCCTTAAGTATTATTTCCATTAATTTCCCCACTATTGATGTCAGGCTTACTGGCCTATAGTTGCCTGATTCCTCCCTACTACCTTTCCTGTGAATGGGCACAACATTTGCTAATTTCCAATCTTCTGGGACGACTCCTGTTGCCAGTGATTGGTTAAATAAATCTGTTAATGGTTTTGCTAGTTCACCGCTGAGCTCTTTTAATTGCTTTGGGTGTATACCATCAGGCCCCTGTGACTTATTTGTATTAATTTTAGACAGTTGACTTAGAAACTCTTCCTCTGTAAAGACACATGCATCAAAAGATTCATTTGTCTTCTTTCCTAACTGAGGTCCTTCTCCTTTATTTTCCTTTGTAAAAACTGAACAGAAGTATTCATTGAGGCAGTCAGCTAGTTCTTTATCTTCTTCCATATACCTTCCTTCTTTTGGTAATTCCTTATTTTAGTTTCCTTTTTTCACTTATGTATCTGAAGAATGCCTTATCGCCTTTATTCCCTGACTGAGCTAATTTCTCTTCTGCCTGTGCTTTAGAAGCTCTTATAACTTGTTTGGCCTCTCTCTGCCTAATCTTATAAATTTGTCTGTCATCATCGTTTTTTTTTTTTTTTTTATAATTCCTAAATGCTAACTTTTTGTTTTTAATGATTTTGGCCACTTCTGCTGAGTACCACAGTGGTCTCTTCCTTTTTTTTTGCTTTTACTGACAAGCCTAATGCAATTTTCTGTTGCCTTCAATAGTGCCACTTTTAAGTAGTCCCATTTCTCCTGGACTCCAATGAAACTGTTCCAGTCTGATAGGGACTCGTATACCACCAATCTAATTTGAGAAAAGTCAGTTTTTCTAAAACCTAAAACTTTTGTTTTTGTGTGGTGTAAGTCACTGTACTTATAGTAAACCACACTGACTGGTGATCACTAGATCCCAAGATTTCCCCTACAGTAATATCAGATACCAAATTCCCATTTGTGAATGCTAAATCTAAAATGGCCTCCTTCCGGGTTGGCTCCTCCACTACTTGCTGTAGAGATAATCCCAGTAGGGAATTTAGAATATCTGTACTTCTGGCAGTGCTAGCTATTTTGGTTTTCCAGTTTACTTCTGGAAGATTGAAGTCTCCCATAATGGTAACTTCCCTCTTCAATGTCATTTTAGCTATTTCCTCAACTAGTAGATCATCTAATTCTTTAACTTGGCTAGGTGGTCTATATATCACACCTACACGAGTTGCCTTATGATTATCAAGCTGCAAGGTAACCCAAACTGACTCTAAATTGTTCTCACTAACTTGTATCAAATTAGATTTTATGCTATCTTTCACATACAGGGCCACCCCTCCCCCCGTATTGCCTTCTCTGTCTTTCCTGTATAGAGAGAACCCTGGTATTGATATATCCCAGTCATTACTCCCCTTGAACCTCGTCTCAGTAACAGCCACTACATCTATATTCTCAGATGCCATTATAGCCAGAAGTTTATTGATCTTATTCCCTAGACTGCGAGCATTTGTAGACAAGACTCTGAGCTTGTCATTTCTTAACCTTTGTGCTACTGGCCTCTTCTGGCATTGTTCCGGGGGGCAGTCAGACTGCTGGATTATCACTCTTTTGCCCCCCTTTCCTAGTTTAAATGCTTCTTAGCAAATACTTGGAACTGTTCACCGAGGACATTTGTTCCCTTGAGAGAAAGATGCAAACCATCTTTCTTGTACTTTTCCATTCCAACAAGAGCTAACATGAGACACAAAGCCAAACCCTTGGTTCAGACACCATTCACCAAGCCATACATTGAATTCCTTAATGCGCATCTTCCTGTCATGCTGAAGATTCTGCACAGGCAAAACTGCAGAGAATGAAACAGTTGATGCAACCTCCCGTATATCCTTTCCAAGTGTGTGAAAAGCTTCTTTCACCTTTGAAACCTCATTGCAAGCCAGATCGTTTGTCCCAAGATGGAGAATCACATCTACTTCCCTTTCCTGCTTTGCTTGCCTAACAATATTAAGGATCCGTCGTCTATCCCTGCTAGCGGTAGCACCAGGGAGACATCTCACAACACCATTCTCCTCAAACTTCACACCTCTTATGATGGAATCGCCCACCAACAGCTGCTTACTATCAATCCTCACCTTCTCCCTTTTGTCTTTGGCTGCAGTCTTACAAACTTTAGGCATGGCAGATGATTTTTTCTCACCCACTGTGCTTGAGACATCCTCCATGTTGCTCTTGCACTCTGAAAGTGCTGCAAATGAATTACGGAGAGCCACAGACTGTGGGACATGCCTTCTATCCACAACTCTCAGTCTACCAGAACCTACAGTAGTCCATCTTCCATTTCTAGGGGGCCTCTGTGGCAGTGGCATTGCAATGTTCTCAGCCTGAGTTTGTTTAATGGTTAATTTAAAAATCTCATATTTCAAAAAGGTAATTTCCTGCTGCAATATGGAGAGCTGTCTACAGATCAGACAGTATCCAAATCTCTGAAGAGTGGAACCTGAAATAAGAGCACAACAATTCCTGCACAGAACCAGGTCTGCCATTGTAAAGAGGGGAAAGATTTTAAACAAACAAATCTTACTTGTTTGGATTGTATCTACCTTCAAATTACCTCCTGAGTATCTCCTGAATATCTCCAATGCGCTTGTAGATCAGCTCTTAGTAAAGCAGTCTTGGAAAAGCAGCAAGCTATAATTAGCAAGCTAATACTGTGTGGATATATATACACACACACTCCCACAAAGGCTCTTCCCTCAGCCTGAGTTTGTTTAGTGGTTAATTAAAAAATCTCATATTTCAAAAAGGTCATTTCCTGCTGCATTATGGAGAGCTGTCTACAGATCAGACAGTATCCAAATCTCTGAAGAGTGGAACCTGAAATAAGAGCACAACAATTGCTGCACAGAACCAGGTCTGCCATTGTAAAGAGGGGGGAAATTTTAAACAAACAAATCTTACTTGTTTAGATTGTATCCACCTCCAGATTACCTCCTGAGTATCTCCAATGCTCTTGTAGATCAGCTCTTGGTAAAGCAGTCTTGGAAAAGCAGCAAGCTATAATTAGCGAGCTAATACTGTATGGATATATATACACACACTCCCACAAAGGCTCTTCCCTCAACAGCAAATTAACACCTTACTCGCCTATGCTCATTTGCAATCAGACAATAGAGATAGCGTGTCTAGCAAATTCCTTACCTCTCTTGAAACACAGTGTCTGAGCATTCACCATAAACACCACTGAAGTTCTGCTACAGTGGAAAAACTCTGAGTTAGACTGTTAGTCTCCTGAATATCTCCAATGCTCTTGTAGATCAGCTCTTGGTAAAGCAGTCTTGGAAAAGCAGCAAGCTATAATTAGCAAGCTAATACTGTGTGGATATATATATACACACACTCACAGGTCCGGTGACTGTGGAGGCCAGGTCATCTGGCGCAGCACCGCATCACTCTCCTTCATGTTCAAATAGCCCTTACACAGCCTGGAGGTGTGTTTTAGGTCATTGTTCTGTTGAAAAATAAATGATGGTCCAACTAAACGCAAACCGGATGGAATAGCATGCCACTGCAAGATGCTGTGGTAGCCATGCTGGTTCAGTATGCCTTCAATTTTGAATAAATCCCCAACAGTGTCACCAGCAAAGCACCCCCACACCATCACACTTCCTCCTCCATGCTTCACGGTGGGAACCAGGCATGTAGAGTCCATCCGTTCACCTTTTCTACGTCGCACAAAGACACGGTGGTTGGAACCAGAGATCTCAAATTTGGACTCATCAGACCAAAGCACAGATTTCCACAGGTCTAATGTCCATTCCTTGTGTTCTTTAGCCCAAACAAGTCACTTCTGCTTGTTGCCTGTCCTTAGCAGTGGTTTCCTAGCAGATATTCTACCATGAAGGCCTGATTCTCACAGTCTCCTCTTAACAGTTGTTCTAGAAATGTGTCTGCTGCTAGAACTCTGTGTGGCATTGACCTGGTCTCTAATCTGAGCTGCTGTTAACCTGCGATTTCTGAGGCTGGTGACTCGGATGAACTTATCCTCCGCAGCAGAGGTGACTCTTGGTCTTCCTTTCCTGGGGCGGTCCGCATGTGAGCCAATTTCTTTGTAGCGCTTGATGGTTTTTGTGACTGCACTTGGGGACACTTTCAAAGTTTTCCCAATTTTTTGGACTGACTGACCATTATTTCTTAAAGTAATGATGGCCACTCGTCTTTCTTTACTTAGCTGCTTTTTTCTTGCCATAATACAAATTCTAACAGTCTATTCAGTAGGACTATCAGCTGTGTATCCACCTGACTTCTCCACAACACAACCCCATTTATAAGGCAAGAAATCTCGCTTATTAAACCTGACAGGGCACACCTGTGAAGTGAAAACCATTTCAGGTGACTACCTCTTGAAGCTCATCAAGAGAATGCCAAGAGTGTGCAAAGCAGTAATCAAAGCAAAAGGTGGCTACTTTGAAGAACCTAGAATATGACATATTTTAAGTTGTTTCACACTTTTTTGTTATGTATATAATTCCACATGTGTTAATTCATAGTTTTGATGCCATCTTGCAGCGGCATGCTATTCCATCTGGTTTGCATTTAGTTGGACTTTCATTTATTTTTCAACAGGACAATGAACTAAAACACACCTCCAGGCTGTGTAAGGGCTATTTGACCATGAAGGAGAGTGATGGGGTGCTGCACCAGATGACCTGGCCTCCACAGTCACCGGACCTGAACCCAATTGAGATGGTTTGGGGTGAGCTGGACCGCAGAGTGAAGGCAAAAGGGCCAACAAGTGCTAAGCATCTCTGGGAACTCCTTCAAGACTGTTGGAAGACCATTTCAGGTGACTACCTCTTGAAGCTCATCAAGAGAATGCCAAGAGTGTGCAAAGCAGTAATCAAAGCAAAAGGTGGCTACTTTGAAGAAACTAGAATATTACATATTTTCAGTTGTTTCACAATTTTGTTATGTATATAATTCCACATGTGTTAATTCATAGTTTTGATGCCTTCAGTGTGAATCTACAATTTTCATAGTCATGAAAATTAAGAAAACTCTTTGATTGAGAAGGTGTGTCCAAACTTTTGGTCTGTACTGTATATATATATGTGTAATTGTTAATTGGTTTAATACACTAACACAGTTTTTGTATTTTCTAGATAAAAAATTGAGGATGGATGAGGGTGGGACTACATGGAGGAACGGACGATACTTGTGAATGGCTCTCCATTTGTTATGAACTAGCTGGATCCTGGTGGTGTTGCCTACCTGTTTTTTTTTCTTTGAGGAATCACTATTTTCACATAATTTGCTTTATATGTAGCTGATACATTTCTGTCTGTCATTGAGGAGAACCCTCTTGGGCCTTTTTGATACGTGGGGGAATGAGACTCATTGGTTACAGGCATCACACTGACGTGATTGTGTCTGTCTGATGTGTCCCTTTGCGTTTGAGCGATGTGTCATAAAAATGATACATTTGCTCTCGCTGTCCCATTATATCGTTGGCTCATGTTCAGGATATTTTGAGATTTGGTGCACATATCCTGACTTATATAGACAGTTCACATATGTAATGGGGTAGAGATTATGAATATATAAGCTCAGGTCCAAGATGCAGTCCGAGATATGTATTTCCCTTAGTTAATATGGCTGCTGTTGCTGTACAACAGCAAGTGGATGGTACGCAACACTTCCTAGACATGAACACTCAGCCGCATGGAACGCCACGGATAGTATGCGGCATGAGAAGATCGCCATTCACCTACAATCTTACTGGTACTGTCCTCCATGTGCTTGGTTCTCTCCGACCCACTAACAATAATCAGCACTAGTCACTTTATAATTAACACTATCACATATGTGTAGGATTTATATTTATTATCAATTATATGTTTTTTTTTTCAGTTTTTATGATATTTATTGTACATGAAATAAGGGGTATATAATGAAGCATTGAATTATTATATTACAATACGTATATAAAGCCTGTATCACATACATTGTATTTTAACATTGAATTTGATCACTGACTTTGATTGATTGATTATTTTAATTTGATTATGTTGTAAATTGCCCATTGATTGTATCTGCTATATATACTCAGCATTTGTCCAGTCACTTTGCTTGAGAAAGGCTCTACTATTGAGACGAAATGTTGTTTTCCTTCTACATGGGTGAATAAAAGTTTTTTTTTTACTTTTCACTTCTGGAGTGCTGCCCGAATTTATTTTTTGTATTTTTTTTTTTGTATGTTGGAACTGTGCTGGTTTCTTCTTTGGGCACTGCGCCAGTGCTTTCTTTGGACGGTGCTGCTGCTTTTTTTTCACATATACAGTACAGACCAAAAGTTTGGACACACCTTCTCATTCAAAGAGTTTTCTTTATTTTCATGACTATGAAAATTGTAGATTCACACTGAAGGCATTACAACTATGAATTAACACATGTGGAATTATATACATAACAAAAAAGTGTGAAATAACTGAAAATATGTCATATTCTAGGTTCTTCAAAATAGCCACCTTTTGCTTTGATTACTGCTTTTCACACTCTTGGCATTCTCTTGATGAGCTTCAAGAAGTAGTCACCTGAAATGGTCTTCACTTCACAGGTGTGCCCTGTCAGGTTTAATAAGTGGGATTTATTGCCTTATAAATGGGGTTAGGACCATCAGTTGCCTTGTGGAGAAGACAGGTGGATACACAGCTGATAGTCCTACTGAATAGACTGTTAGAATTTGTATTATGGCAAGAAAAAAGCAGCTAAGTAAAGAAAAACGAGTGGCCATCATTACTTTAAGAAATGAAGGTCAGTCAGTCCTCAAAGAAAACTTTGAAAGTGTCCCCAAGTGCAGTCACAAAAACCATCAAGCGCTACAAAGAAACTGGCTCACATGCGGACCGCCCCAGGAAAGGAAGACCAAGAGTCACCTCTGCTGCGGAGGATAAGTTCATCCGAGTCACCAGCCTCAGAAATCGCAGGTTAACAGCAGCTCAGATTAGAGACCAGGTCAATGCCACACAGAGTTCTAGCAGCAGACACATTTCTAGAACAACTGTTAAGAGGAGACTGTGAGAATCAGGCCTTCATGGTAGAATATCTGCTAGGAAACCACTGCTAAGGACAGGCAACAAGCAGAAGAGATTTGTTTGGGCTAAAGAACACAAGGAATGGACATTAGACCAGTGGAAATCTGTGCTTTGGTCTGATGAGTCCAAATTTGAGATCTTTGGTTTCAACCATCGCGTCTTTGTGCGACGCAGAAAAGGTGAACGGATGGACTCTACATGCCTGGTTCCCACCGTGAAGCATGGAGGAGGAGGTGTGATGGTGTGGGGCTGCTTTGCTGGTGACACTGTTGGGGAGTTATTCAAAATTTAAGGCATACTGAACCAGCATGACTACCACAGCATCTTGCAGCGGCATGCTATTCCATCTGGTTTGCATTTAGTTGGACTTTCATTTATTTTTCAACAGGACAATGAACTAAAACACACCTCCAGGCTGTGTAAGGTCTATTTGACCATGAAGGAGAGTGATGGGGTGCTGCACCAGATGACCTGGCCTCCACAGTCACCGGACCTGAACCCAATCGAGATGGTTTGGGGTGAGCTGGACCGCAGAGTGAAGGCAAAAGGGCCAACAAGTGCTAAGCATCTCTGGGAACTCCTTCAAGACTGTTGGAAGACCATTTCAGGTGACTACCTCTTGAAGCTCATCAAGAGAATGCCAAGAGTGTGCAAAGCAGTAATCAAAGCAAAAGGTGGCTACTTTGAAGAAACTAGAATATTACATATTTTCAGTTGTTTCACAATTTTGTTATGTATATAATTCCACATGTGTTAATTCATAGTTTTGATGCCTTCAGTGTGAATTTACAATTTTCATAGTCATGAAAATAAAGAAAACTCTTTGAATGAGAAGGTGTGTCCAAACTTTTGGTCTGTACTGTATATATATATATTGTGACATAGCAAGGGGTTTTGTTTTGGAAGGCAGGTATTTTCCTCCCAACATGGCTGGCTGGGCTGATTTCCAGCCAGGTGAGATCAAATACCGGACCAGAGTTTAAGTGCCGGTCAGGGTTTTGGCAGTACCTGGCTGTCCTTTAAATAGGCAGCTGCGCCCAGTAGTTGAGTCTCTGTATTGGGATCTAAAGCATGGAGCTGTGCTGGAAAGCTGAGAGCCGCATGAGGGCTGCACGTTGAGAAACGGGCCCCCTAAAGCCTGCTGTGAACTGCCGGGGATAAAACGGTTAGAAAGGTGACGTGACTGTTCTATGGACTTTGCATTGTGTGAATTTAACACCAAGACTGTATTGTCATTTTTCTTTTGCCTTTTGTGTGAAATAAACACTGACATTTTGATTTATGAACTAGTTTTGCCTCTGTACTGTGTCCGCTTACCCTACCAGAGCAAATCCTCACAATTGGTGGCTTGGAGCAGGCAGACACAGTGAGGCTGGCGTAAACGCCAAAATATTTTTTCATGTACGGCTGGATGTTCTGGATTAAACCAGCTAAATTTAAACCTGTGTCATGTTATAAAATGGAGGCTGTAATAAACGCTCTTGTGGAGGCTAACCAACCCTAGAAAGAAACAAACCAGCTGCTGTTGCAACACATGATGGCTTTACAGATGGCAGGAGCATCACAGAGTGTCCATGATGTCTGGATGCAGTCTGTGTGGCGATCCCCCAAGATGACACCATCAGATGACGTCAAAACCTACCCGATGATGTACGATAAGGTGGCCACAAGGGAGAATCTACCTCGAGATCAGTGGGCTGAGGTTGTCACTCCGTTCCTGACATCCGATCCCCAGCGGGTGTATTTCGACTTGCCGGACGATCAAGCAACCGACTGCCAGAAAGTCAAGGGTGAGATTCTGGCAAGACTGGGAGTGAATGTGTTGGTCCGGGCCCAGCGGGTACATCAGTGGGGGTTTAAGCCAGCTGAGCCCGTGAAACCCCAGTATAATACCTTACTTAACCGCTTGCAAAAGTGGCTACAGGCTGACGTGCTGTGTGCAGCGGGTGCCCCAGAGACTCTGAATCACCAGTGCCAGGTGGAGGTGGGAGACACTCCAGCGGAGGCTCTGTTGGACTCAGGGAGTCTGGTAACACTGGTAAGGGCTACCCTGGTTCGGTCCACTGATTATACTGCCCGGAAAGTCGGGGTCATGTGTATTCATGGAGACTTAAAAGACTTCCCCAGTGCTATAGTGTCTCTATCCACAGTTGCCGGCAGGTGGACCCACGAGGTGGCTGTTGCCACCAATCTACATTACGAACTTATAATAGGGAGAGACTTTCCGGGCACTGTGGCCTGCTACGAGAGTGACTGATACCCATGAGACAGGGGTAACCCTAGCAGAGTGGCCCGGCTCAGAGGGGAGACCAGAACCCTGTGAACCTGAGACCCAGGGGCCAGCAGTAGGAGTGACCACCACTTCGGTGGAAGAGGGGGAGACAACCCCGCTAAGTGTGATGGTGGGAGACATGGAGGACTTGCCACCGGGTCCTGAGCTGGCAGACCTCAATGTCTCCGGGGATAAATTTGGTATCGCCCAACACCAGGACCCAACCCTATCCCGAGCCTGGGAAAATATATTAATAGTAGATGGTGAACCACAACAACCAGGGGCAGAGTCTGTGTTTCTCCGTTTTGTGGTTCATCAGGAGATGTTGTCCCGGGTAAACCAGCTGCGAGGTGAATCCATTGAACAGTTTGTGGTGCCCCAGGCTTATAGCAAACACGTGTTATAGTTAGCCCACCAAAATGTTCTCGGGGGTCATCTGGGAATGCAGAAGACACAGGACCAGATACTACAAGTGTGTAAGTCTTGCCTGACCTGCCAGGCAACTAGCCCCC
Organism: Bufo gargarizans; assembly: GCF_014858855.1. Classification (NCBI taxonomy): domain Eukaryota; kingdom Metazoa; phylum Chordata; class Amphibia; order Anura; family Bufonidae; genus Bufo; species Bufo gargarizans. The sequence goes on along the minus strand of NC_058082.1, from coordinate 404,995,575 downwards.
AGCACCTTTTTTGCAGTCCCTTGGTACCTCTCCTGATCATTGAGGTACCGTTTGAGCGAATCGCTATGGACCTTGTAGGCCCAGTACCGAAGTCCACTGGAGGAGACCAACACATCTTGGTCGTCCTGGAGTACGCCACTCAGTGCCCGGAGGCGGTGCTACTGCGACATACATCGCGAAGCTTATAGCTAAGGAGCTAATGGAGATGTTCTCCTGAGTGGGGCTACCTAAAGAGGTTCTGACTGACCAGGGGACCCCTTTTATGTCCAAGGTCATGAGGGAACTCTGTAAGTTGCTGCATATCAGACAGTTATGGATGTCCGTGTACCATCCGAAAACGGGCGGACTGGTTTTAACAAAACTCTAAAAACGATGTTAAAAAGGGTGGTGTCTAAAGATGGGAAGGATTGGGACCTTCTTCTGCCCTATCTCATGTTCTCTGTGCAAGAGGTACCCCAGGCTTCTACTAGGTTCTCGCCCGTCAAATTGCTTTATGGTAGACATCCTCGAGGTCTGTTGGACGTGGCCAAAGAGGCGTGGTAGAGTGGCTATGGGGTAGAGTGGCAAGAAGAAAGCCTTTTCTTATGAAGAAAAACATCCAAGCCAGGCTACATTTTGCAAAAACACATCTGAAGTCTCCCAAAAGCATGTGGGAAAAGGTGTTATGGTCTGATTAAACCAAGGTTGAACTTTTTTGGCCATAATTCCAAAAGATTTGTTAGAACCAATGATGGTCTAAATTGCTGAGGGTGCTGTTCAAACATAAACTTACCTCAGTGGTCTCTCACTGTTCCTCAGTTCTCCTCCATTCTTTCCATTATGGTCCAACAATAACATTCTAACAAAGGGGAATGTGACCATTTGTCAGTCATAGGCTGATCCTGTCAAATGCCCTTGTGCTGGAATAATATTGTGGAACCAGGAAGCAGAGAGTGACAGGGGACCAAGTAGCAGTAGAACAGAAGTAGTGGGGATCTATAAGGTGAGTATTGAGTTTTTACATTTTTGAACAGAACCCTCAGCAGCTTAGACTTTAATACATATTTGTCAGATATATACAGAGCCTTGAAAGTATTAAAACTCTTTGAACTTTTCAATTTTTTTTCATGTTACACCCAAAAAATTAAATGTATTTTATTAGGAGTTTATGTGATAGACCAACACAAAGTAGAAAGTATGTGTGAAGTAAAAATAAAAAGATTTTTGACACGGTTTTCAAAATGTTAAATAAATAAAAATCTGAAAAGTGTGTCGAGCATTTGTAATCAGCCCTCTTAATTCTGATTCCCCCTAAAAAATTTCAGGGTGACCAACTGCCTTCAGAAGTCACCTAATTCGTAGAGCCCACCTATGAGTAATTTATTCTCACTTAAGTTCTGATGTTTTGCGAATGCCTCAGAGGTTTGTTAGAGAACATTAGTGATCAAACAGCACCATGAACACCAAAGAACACACCAGAAAGGCCAGGGATAAAGTTGAGGAGAAGTGCAAAGCACTTATGAAAAAATATCCCAAGCTGTAAATATCTTGCGGAGCACTGTTCAATCCGTCATCTCAAAATGATTAGAGTATGGCACAACTGCTAATCTACCAAGACATGGCTGTCCACCTCAACTGACAGCCCAGGCAAGAAAAGCACTAATAAGAGAAGCAGCCAAAAGGTCCACGGTCACTCTGGAGGAGCTGCAGAGATCCACAGCTCAGGTGGGAGACTCTGTCCACAAGTCATCTGCTCCACAAATCTGGCATTTATGGAAGAGTTGCAAGAAGAAAGCTATTTCTGAAAGCAATCCATAAGAAGTCTTGTTTTCCGTTTACCACATGCCATGTAGTGGACACGGCAAACATGTGGAAGAAGATGCTCCGGTCAGATGAAACCAAAGTTGAACTTTTTGTCCTAAATACAAAATGCTATGTGTGACAGAAAACTAACACTGCATGTCATCCTGAACACACCATGAAATATGGAGGTGGCAGCATCATTCTATGGGTATGTTTTTCTTCAGCAGGGACAGGGATGATGATGGGAAGATGGATGGAGCTAAATACATGGCAATCCTGGTGGAAAAACTGCTAAAAGCTACAAAAGACTTGAGACCGAGGAAGAGGTTTACCTTCCAGCAGGCCAAAGACCCAAAACATACAGCCAGGCTGCATTAGAATGGTTTAGATCAAAGCATATTCATGTGTTAGAATGCCCCAGTCAAAGTCCAGAAAGCAAAGCAAAAATTTCAGCCTCTAGATGTACAAAGCTGGTAGAGCTATATCCCAAAGGACTTGCAGCTGTAATTGTTGCAAAAGGTAGTCCTGCAAAGTATTCAGTAGGGTTAAATACAAATGCACACCACACTTTCAAGATTTTTTGTTGTTGAAAGTTTTGAAAACCATGCATCATTTTCTTTTCACTTCAAACATACTGTACGTGCTGCTTTGTGTTAGTCTATCAATTAAAATCCCCAAATACACATTAAAGTTTTTGGGTACAATGTGAAAAAATGTGGAAACATTCTAGTGGTATGAATAATTTTATAAATAGATAGATAAAATGTACCGTGTTTTCCGGCATATAAGACGATTTTCTAACACTAGAAATTATTTTCAAAAGTCGGGGGTCGTCTTATGCGCCGGGTATACTAAGATCCGATGGTATTTTCTAACCCCCAGGCGTTCCCATGGTGACAGGGACGCTTGTCTGGGGGTTAGAATATATAGGGGCCCCGCAGGTCACAGGAGTATACATTTATTAACTGTAATCTGTAAATTTAACTTTAAATGAGCGCTCATCTCTTTACTAAGGTACCTTAATTTCAGCTCCGGTAGCAGGCAGTACGGGCGGCACTCACTCACTGACGTCATGTGCTTGCTCCTCCCACTAGGCGGCACTGTTATGGGGAGGGGGATCTGTGGATGGCACTGTTTAGGGGGATCTGTGGATGGCACTGTTTGGGGGGGATCTGTGGATGGCACTGTTATGGGGAGGGGATCTGTGGATGGCACTGTCATGGGGGATCTGTGGATGGCACTGTTATGGGGAGGGGATCTGTGAATGGCACTGTTTAGGAGGGATCTGTGGATGGCACTGTTATGGGCAGGGGGAATCTGTGAATGACACTGTTATAGGGAGGGAGATCTGTGGATGACACTGTCATGGGGTGGATCTATGGATGACACATATAGCATAAGATGCTATATAGTATGTGAGAAGGCACAAGGTGCTATAATAGATGACAGATACGTGTCACCGAGGTGCCTGGCCTCAGTGAAATGAACCGGTAATGTTTTGTCAGTAACCCTAGGTTACTGACAGTTGCTAGAGGTAGTTTAGCTGCTAGCTGCAGCTGATCCGGGCCGGGATTCATTGGAGTAGTCAAAAAGCAGGGTGGGATGACTACTCCCACGTATCCAGGCCAGGTGTTGGCTGGCCAATTTAAGCCAGGAATCCCAGGAGAGCTGGGGTGTGGTTCCTAGTCTGGAAGTGTAACAGACTGGGAGTAAAGCTGTGTGGTGTGTTGCTGTGGATAAGCATGTCATTGCCTACTCTTTTCCCCCCTCTCCAGCGGGTGGTGGAACTCTAGAACTACAGAGGACTGTGAGTTGTACCACTTCATATGAACTGTGTTTCTTTGTGTTTACCTGCTGAAGTAAGCAAGCATTTGTTAAGGTTGTGTTGAACAAAATAAAAAGACTATTGTTTAAATGACACCTGAAGTCACTGTTTGAGCTGATCCCCACAAGTGTCATCCATAGATCCCCCTCCCCATAGCAGTGTCCTCCACTGATCCCACTGTTGTGGAAATTTTATTAGGATGTGTATTTAATATATTCTGTATTGTCACCATGTCTCTCAGTGTCAGGGTAAACCATTGGAGTGGATATCTTCTCATGTATGTCCTGTCACAGCTGGGCTGTGAGCCGGGGGAGACTGATGTGTTCAGCAGAGCAGTGTTTTGTTGGCTCATGTATGGACGCCGGCTAGGGCCCCCGTGCAAGACGTGGATTTATTGGTTTGGCATGGATGCATTTGTTAAGAGAACAATATATGAAAGGAACGTGCGTTTGTTGTCTCTAGTGCGCCTGATCAGCCGCTGGAGATAATGATGTTGTCCTGTAAAAAAAAAAGCATGAGGATAATAGTAACTTTATCTGGCATTGATCACTGAGCAAGGCTGGATAAAGTTCGCTCTAGTGGTTATTGCATACATGTGTTTGTTGGCTAGGTTATTCTAAATTATGGTGTCTTGTCTTCTTATGTCATCACTTCCTGTATGTCATCACTGTCTGACTCTGATTGCGGTTTAGGGAATAGGGATTTACCTTTCCTTGCACAAAGTTTGATGCGAGCGGATTACAACTATTATTATTTCTACAACAGTTTGGCAAGCACAGGTAGGGAGATAATTTTTCCCCCCATTATCAGCAGAACTTAAAGGAGACACAGCTTAATTTTCAAAAAGCAAAAAAGGCCGACATAAGGTAATATCCTTTTCTTTACTCTCATTTTTGAGAAAGTTTTGCTCTTTGTGAACTGAAATCTGTGTACTCCAATCTGTTGATATCAGGAAAAAATCTACCTAAAGAACCTTTTGGTGCATATGGTTGTTATCTGCTGTGTCAAGGGGTGTAAGGATAAGGTAAGTGCTTTTCCACTGTGTTGATTGTACAGAGGTTGTATGATGAGATAGTGTGCTGAGCAGTACAGGGTATAATTTGGATTTCCTATTGCTGGATTTTGTAGACACTATCTTGATTTCCTTTGTGTGAAGGCCATGTGGTTTGTCGGCCATCTTTAAGACATGAGGTTTTGTCGGCCATCTTGGTTAGTTTGCTAAGGAAAGCAATTTGGTTGTTTTTGCCTGAAATGTTAGTTTTGTCCAGAATAATTATCTTGTATTTTTGCAACCTTTCTATGTACAGTTTGATTTTGTTTTGATAAGTTTTGTGTGGGATATCAGTTGAGTGTTCGGTTATGGTATAGCTCAGTGACCAGTCTGATACAGGAATCATTGTGTGAACATTAGTGGCAGTTTAGCGGTGAAATCGTCCTATAGTTGATGATTCTGCTTAATGTTTGTATATCTGTGGCTGTTACACTGAATTGTAGACTTGTTTGGCATAATTAATACGGGTACTACAGTGTAGAAAGGAGGTGCTTGTAGTTCTGTGCCAAAAGTATTGGGACAACTCCTAGAGATTGATAGCAGTGTATTTTTTTTTAGCGACCAATGTGGTGTTTGTTTTTCTGTGCAATGGAAAGTATTTTTAAAGAAGTTACAAAGTTGAAGGACACAGCGCCCATTCTTCAGGCTATGCAGGGATCTACTGATCCATGGCTGCAGGCTCAGAATTGTGTAGAAAACCTGATGAGTACCAAAAAATGGTGCAAAAGGAAAGTCAAGTATGCTCTGATTTTTGCTGCTGGCTGGATAGCGTATAAATATCAGGATTCTTGTAGGCTGAAGCTGAGTTTGGAAGGAGAAGTGGAAGATTTAAAAGTGGAAATTGTTAAATTGAGAACTCTTGTCCAGCAGGCAGCTGAAGCTAGCGCTAATTATGAATGTACTGTGAGGTGTAATACTGAGCTCCAAAACAAGAATGAATGGTTATCTGAAAGCCTGACCCATGCACAGGGTGCTGTAAGGGAATAGTCTGAGTCATTGAAGCAACCGTTGGAGAGTAATGTGTCTGGGATTAGAGGAAATGTATGGGCTGTAAGCACGGAGAAGTCTGAGGACTGTGGTTCAGATAGTGGAACCGACTCAGAGATGGAGATGGACAATGTGTCTGACCCTGAAGTTGGAAGTGTTAACACAATGCCAGAAGATTCCTCAAATGAATCTGTGGTAAGTGGACTCAATACAGATAGTAGTGTGGGATCTAGTCATGCTAGGATGATTAATGTTGTGCACCAAGTCAAATCACCATGTGCCCCGACAAGGTATTGTGCAGGGAGACAAGCTATTTGTTGTTTTTCATGCAGGGAATACGGGCACATTGCACGATATTGTAACATTGCTAATGGCAACAGACACAGGTATGTTAAGTACCCCAGAACCACACCTAGAAGTAAAGTGGTTTATTCAGCAAGGTGGGGTAATGGTCCCAGACATGGTTCTTTGCAAAGGCAGAGAGCCCAGGGACAGCCAAGGTCCTAAATCAATGAAGCAGATTTTAAATCCCAATATTAACGGTAAAAATGTGAAAACTTGAAATTAAGGTCTTTATCTAAGACCTAATTTAAATAGAGTTTTCCCTTCCCCTAGAAAAAAAAAAAAAAAAAAAAAGAACGGTTTTGGGACCTTGTAATGTTAAATCCTGCTTCCCTGGTAAAATGAATCTAAAGCTGGTTTGGGGCTGGGCAAATTAACATTTCAATGACTGGGTGGGTAGAAATTCTCCTGTACGGTTTCAGGTGAACCCTCCAAGACATTGATTTGTTAATTCAGTCCTATACAGTTGTATGTGTTCCAAAGGGTTTTTGTTTTTGTATTTGAGTCTCAGTTTTTAAGTTAACATTTACTTTTTACTGAATCTCAATGTATATAGCAAGACTTTCTGTAACTCAAGTTTTCTATGTTTTTTTTTTTTCTCTACTTTTTGCAGGTCTTCTTTTACTAATCCATTTTTATTTTAGGTTTTTATTGATGTAATCATTTTTATTTTTAGTCTATTATAATTTTTTTCCTTTTTCATATTTTGGCGCTTTTCTCTTTCTTTTTCTCTTTTTCTTTCTTTCCCTCTCTCTTCTCTGTAGATTTGGTTAAGAGTACTAGGGGTCTCATGATATTGTGTGGGAACTACTGTCTGAATTCAAGGGTTGATGCTGAGCGAGAGGTTTTTAATCAGTCACTGCAAAAAGGGCTTCGTGTGCTGTTCAGCTTGACTATATAGAATCATATCGGCAAAGGAAAGTGAGTTGATGAGCTTTTTTTTAAGAAGACAAGGTGATTTATATCACCCGGGCATACCAATAGCTGTGTGAGTAACCCCTTTCCCCACAGGAGTACTGTGTGTTTGTTTCCTGTGTGCCCCTTTTTCCACTCCAGGTCAATTGGAAGCCCTATCCTGTGGTCAGGTCACTATTCAGAGCCAAAACTGAGGCTGGTATATCTCATTAGGAGACTCAGAGGGCTGCCGTGTGTCGGCGAGAGCCCTTTTCCTCACACTGATTACTCCTTTTCCTGAGGTCTAACTAGGGTGAACAGAGTCCGTGTGTCGGTGCCAGAAACCCTAGGACAACTTAGAGGCAAACGAAGGGGAGTAGCAGCCATCCAAGCGTGTGCCGCGGGACAGTCCAAGCGTATGTTCCGGGACACTGGAGGTGGACGCACCTACTTTTAGAAGGCTCGAGCATGGGTTTAGGGAATACTAGGGAACAGAAGGGTACCACTTCTGACTATAGGACAGCCAAGCAGTACATTAAATCCATCTATGGAGGAGGAGTTGTTAAGCCCCTCAAAGATTGGCACCAAGGGACTGTAGGTTCAGAGTGGACCATCCCCAAAGAAGGGACCTTTGAGGTCTGGATTGAGAAAAAGTTTGTCCGTAAATTTCCCACTAGACTCCAAAGCCATGGTTCCCTCCAGAAAGCAGAACTGTGGCTGCACAAATACATCGATCTCCAGCAACAGGGCATTCAAAAGTCCCAGACAGTGCAAACTAACACTGTCATGTACTCCCATCCTGCTAAGACTGCAGAGTCCAAGAGAAGCGCTTTTCTCTTTTTCTCTCTCTCTCTCTCTCTCTATCTCCCTCTCTCACTCATCCCTCCCTCATCTTTCCATCTAAGCTTGAGACATTGCACCATGTTTAATCCAGCTTCTCTTTGTCCTGGTTTTAAGGACGATGAAAAGGGGGGAAAGTGGTGCCGAAAACAACGATCTTCAAACTTTTTACTAACCATTCTAACCTCTCAAATGTCAATCAATTTCTAAACTAGTAGAGAATTATGTTGAGAACCATCATGACTGCCTTTTCTTTGATGGTACTTGGGTCAGATTTTTGCAAAGAAGGTAAAACTCACGGCTGATCCATGGCCTTAATGTTCCGCTGTAACCCTTTATTCCATCAGGTATGCCCACAGGCAGCCCCACGGGTTATCACCCAATGTCCACCACCGGGTTCGGGAGTCTCTGAAGTATGAGGGACGAGACAACTGGATCCACACCAGTCATTGCAAGAATGAAGAGTATCACTTTGGTTTATTTGTTACAAGGAGATATTTGTTGATAGCACATAACGATACATTCCTAGAGGGTAATATCAGCTATAGGTTTAATATTAGGTCTGGCTCCTGCTCCTCGCTTGTTAATCCTGTATGGGTGTCCGGGCAGCTAGGCGGCCCGTAGATGTGGTAAAGGGCATAAGCTTGTGGGATACTCCAGTTGTAAGGAAGGTATAATGGTCAACCTTACTAATGAAACCCCCGATCTCTTTAATGACACCCATAGACCAGATTATATCTGCTGGAATGAAGGGTGTGACATTCAGACTCAGGGAGTGATTCCACAGTCTATTCAGTTATTACTGGAAGCCCGTGACCGTTTGGAGTTGACGGGTCCGTACTATTTCCTATGCGGTTAACCGCTTATAAGGTAATTCCCCCTAATGCCAGAGGTTCATGTGTCCTGGTGAAGCTTATCCCTGTATCTTACGTTGCAGCCGATTGGGAGTTGGACTTATGAAGCGATTGAACAATTTGAAACATCAGTAGAGCGTCTAGAGGAGGTTTCTGTGAATTAGATGACGGATATGCCTGGCTAGCAGACACCATTGACAAGAACAGGCCCATACTGACAGGAGCAGGGCAGAGGCGGAGCAATTACTAGTGAGGGTCGGAATAATTTTTAAAGCTTTATGAGGTCTTGGGGCTCACTGGTTTTCCATTGGATCCGGGCAAAAGGAAATAGGACATGTACTTATGTTTTTTGTTTCCATTCCTTCTATACGCCGAAATGAGATGTTCCTGATGTCTAATCGACTGAGTTACCGAAGCCCGAACAGACAAGACGCCCTGAAGACCAAACCATGGACCAGATGAAGAGGATTCCAAACCAGCCGGCGACCAACACGAAACGCCACCTCCTAAGTCACCTCCCAAAGAAAAGAAGATTGTCAAGATTGGCTTTCTGTTTTCCATCCTCTGTTATGTTTTATGGATTCAGGACTTTTCGTAGACAAGATGAAGATCGAGATTCATTGAGGGACACTGAAGAGCATATGAGAAAGAGGAGGGACTTTTGTGAAAATTTTATTAGGATGTGCATTTAATATATTGTGTATTGTCATCATGTCTCTCAGTGTCAGGGTAAACCATTGAAGTTTATATCTTCTCGTGTATGTCCTGTCACAGCTGCTGGGCGCAGAGGTCTCCGTCGGCCAATGGTCCATGTGCTAAGCACTGGGCTGTGGGCCGGGGGAGACTGATGTGTTCAGCAGAGCAGTGTTTTATTGGCTGATGTATGGACGCCGGCTAGGGCCCCCGTGCAAGACACAGATTTATTGGCTTGGCGTGGATGCATTTGTTAAGAGAACAATATATGAATGGAACGGTCATTTGTTGTCTCTAGTGCGCCTGATCAGCCGCTGGAGATAATGACGTCATGTAAATAAACATGCATGAGGATCATACTAACTTTATCTGGCATTGATCACTGAGCAAGGCTGGATAAAGTTTGCTCCAGTGGTTATTGCATACATGTGTTTGTTGGCTAGGTTATTCTAAATTATGGTGTCTTGTCTTATGTCATCACTTCCTGTATGTCATCACTTCCTGCATCCTTGTTATGGGCCAGCCCCTTTTACACCTTTTGTGAGTAAATAAAAGAAACAGACTGGGCAGGGGGAAGGGGTTTGCTCAGAAGAATTCAAGCTGGTAACACCTGTGTCTGACTATGACTGCGTTTGAGGGAATAGGGATTTATATTTCCTTGCATAAAGTTTGATGCGAGCGGATTACAACTATAATTTTTTTTTTCAACACCCCTCCCTATAACAATGCCATCCACAGATCCCCCTCCTCATAACAGTGCCATCCACAGATCCCCCCTAAACAGTGCCATCCACAGATCCCAGTCAGTTCCCTGGACTGGAGAAGATCGTCTTGAAGACAGGGAGGGCTGGACATTCAGGGGTAGTCTTATACGGCGAGTAAAGCCCAAACCCTATATTTTAAATGGAAAGTTGGGGGTCTTCTTATATGCCCAGTCGTCTTATACGCTGGAAAATACGGTATTTATTTTAAATACCAGAATATGTGAAAGTGTCCTGTGAGAAAATTGATGAAACAAGAATTCAATCAATATTAACCCCTTAATAACAAAGCCTGTTTTAGCCTTAAGGACAAAGCTAGATTTTGGAAATCTGACATGTGTCACTTTAGGCTACTTTCATACTTGCTGCAGAGTGATCCAACAAGCAGTTAAGTCGCCGGAACTGCCTGCCAGATTCGGCAATCTGCATGCAAACGGACAGCATTTGTAGACGGTTTCGGATCCAGATCAGTCTTACAAAAGCATTGCAAGTATGGATCCATCTCTCCGGATGTCATCTGGAGAAACGGATCTGTTATATATTTATTCATACTTTTACCGGTCTGCGCATTTGCAGACCGGAAGGACGGATGCAGCATTGCAGTATATTTAATGCCGGATCCTGCACTAATACATTTCAATGTAAATTATTGCAACTGATCGGGAATTTTGGACGGAGATAATACCACAGCATCCAAAATGCCGTTCATTGACTGAACTGAAGGCATCCTGATTACAGTTGAGCGGACACCTGGATGTTCGGGTTCGGCCGAACTTGAAAAAAAGGTTTGGGTTTGGGACTCGAACTTGACCCCGAACCCTATTGAAGTCAACGGGGACCTGAACTTTTGGTCACTAAAATGGCTCTAAAATAGTCCTGGAAAGGGCTAGGGGGCTGCAAAAGGCAGTAAAATATGCTTAAGAGCATGGCAACTGTGGATAGGGAAAAGACTTAAAATAACATAAAAAACTGAAAATTTTTAAATAAAAATCTGGATCTAGGAGTAGAAGTTTGAGGAGGCGGTTGATGGGTGGATGTGGTGGTGTTGGTTGACATGGCTGTGTAGGTGGAAGCAGCGGTGAAGGAGGAATAGGTGGCCAACACTGATTTGTGTTATTTTTTATTTTTAAATTGGGGTATCCCCCAAAATATTGGGACATATAACAAAATAAAACTAAGAATAAGTGCACTTGAGTACAAGAATGGATGGTTGAGGCTGGTATAAATGTCTATTCTGCACAAGGTAAGGACAAGTCCTATGGGATCAATGCCTGGTTCATTTTAATAAACGTAAGCTTGTCCACAATGGCTGCGGCCTGTAATAATGCTCTCTGCCGTGCTAAACACACGTTCACACTATATACTGGATGCAGGGCAGGTCAGCACCTCCAAGGCTGACAAAGCTTTTCCACATTTTAGCCATGCTAACCCTGCCTTCTCAGGTCGCTGCGTTGGCGACCTCTTCCTCCTCCTCTGCCTTCACCTTGTTCTTCCACTGTGCCCCCTCTGTCAGGTGGGAATGCCATCAGCAGCGTGCGCTTGTAGTCGCACATCTTCCGGTCAGTAACAGATGTTTTTACTAAATTTAGTTCCCTGTCAGCAATGCAGAGCAGGGGTTCATTCACGGCAAAAGGGGGTTCATGTCACCCAGCAATAGAACAGAGGATTTTGAGAGAACGAGGCCCATTTCACCCAGGCACAACAGGGGTTCTTTCAAGGCAAAAAGGGGATCTTGTCATCCAGCAATAGAAAAGAGGATTTTGAGAGAACGAGGCCCCTGTGACCCAGGCATAGCAGGGGTTCATTTACGGCAAAAGGGGGTTCATGTCACCCAGCAATACAACAGAGGATTTTGAGAGATTTAGGCCCCTGTCACTCAGGCACAACAGGGGTTCATTCACGGCAAAAGGGGGTTCATGTCACCCAGCAATACAACAGAGGATTTTGAGAGATTTAGGCCCGTGTCACCCAGGCACAGCAGGGGTTCATTCATGGCAAAAGGGGGTTATTGTCACACAGCAATAGAACAAAGGATTTTGAGAGTTTGGCCCCTGTCACCCAGGCACAGCAAGGGTTCATTCACGGCAAATGGGGGTTCATGTCACCCAGCAATAGAACAGAGGATTTTGAGAGAACGAGGCCCATTTCACCCAGGCACAGCAGGGGTTCATTCACGGCAAAGGGGGGATCTTGTCACCCAGCAATACAACAGAGGATTTTGAGAGATTTAGGCCCCTGTCACCCAGGCACAGCAGGGGTTCATTCACGGCAAAAGGGGGTTCTTGTCACCCATCAATAGAACAGACGATTTTGAGAGATTTAGGCCCCTGTCACCCAGGCACAGCAGGGGTTAATTCATGGCAAAAGGGGGTTCATGTCACCCAGCAATACAACAGAGGATTTTGAGAGATTTAGGCCCCTGTCACCCAGGCACAGCAGGGGTTCATTCACGGCAAAAGGGGGTTCATGTCACCCAGCAATAGAACAGACGACTTTGAGAGATTTAGGCCCCTGTCACCCAGGCACAGCAGGGGTTTATTCATGGCAAAAGAGGGTTCATGTCACCCAGCAATACAACAGAGGATTTTGAGAAATTTAGGCCCCTGTCACCCAGGCACAGCAGGGGTTTGTATACGCCAAAAATGGTAAAATGTCGCCCGACAATTGAAAATAAGATTTTTTTCAATTTAGGGCACTAAAATTGGCACTTTTGTGCATTAAAATGTCTCTAAAATAGTCCTTGAAATGGCTAGAGGGATGTAAAAGGCAGTAAAATGTGCTTAAGAGCATGGCAACTGCTCTGCAAACAAATGTGGATAGGGAAATAAATTAAAATGAAATAAAATAACTAAAAATAAAAAATTACTAAACTGCAACTCAGAGAAGGAGGTGGATATGGAGTCGGAGGTTGAAGAGGCGGTGAATGTGGTGTTGTAGGTGGAAGCAGCAATGGAGGAGGAGGAGGTAGCCAACAATGTTTTTTAATTTTTTATTGGGGTAGGTAGCCCCCAAAATATTGGGACAAATAAAAAAAATAAAACAAAGAATCATTGCACTTCACTTGAGTGCAAAAATGTATGTTTGATGGTGGTATAAATGTCTATTCCGCAAAAGGTACAGACAAATCTTGTCGGATCCAAGCCTGGTTCATATTAATGAACGTGAGTTTGTCTACGTTGGCTGTGGACAAGCGGCTGCGTCTGTCTGTAATGACACCTCCTACCGTGCTAAATACACGTTCAGAGAGTACACTGGCTGCAGGGCATGCCAGCACCTCCAAGGTATACAGGGCAAGCTCTGGCCATGTGGACAATTTGGAGACCCAGAAGTTGAATGGGGCAGAACCATCAGTCAGTAAGTGTAGGCGTGTGCACAGGTACTGTTCCACCATGTTGTTCAAATGCTGCCTCCTGCTAACACGCTCCATATCAGCAGTTGGGGACGGTTGTTGCGGTGAGGTGACAAAGCTTTTCCACATGTCGGCCATGCTAACCCTGCCTTTTGAGGTGCTGGCGCTGACAAAGCTGCGTTGGAGTCCTCTTCCTCCTCCCCTGCCTTCGCCTTGTGCTTCCACTTGTCCCCCGGCATCAGTCGGGAATGCTCTCAGGAGCGCATCTACCAGCGTGCGCCTGTAGTCACGCATCTTCCGATTGCGCTCCAGTGAGGGAATTAAGGACGGCACATTGTCTTTGTAATGGGGATCCAGCAGGGTGGCCACCCAGTAGTCAGCACACGTTAAAATGTGGGCAACTCTGCAGTTGTTGCGCAGACACTGCAGCATGTAGTCGCTTATGTGTGCCAGACTGCCCAGAGGTAAGGACAAGCTGTCCTCTGTGGGAGGCATATCGTCTGGGTCCTCCATATCCCCCAAGCCACGCACCAGTGAAGGGCCCGAGCTGCGTTGGATACTACCCCGTTGTGAACATGCTTCATCCCCATTCTCCTCCTTCTCCTCATACTCCCTGGCTGGCCAAATTTGTACCTGGCCTCTGCTGTTGCAAAAATCCTCTTTCTGAGCCACTTCTAACAGACTTATCAGAAACAGGCGTCGTTCCACTATAGAACAAAAAAGAATGGCGCACCATAGGGTAATAACGTTAAAGATAAATGAAATCGGTATCTCCACTGGGGAGGCTCACCTGATAGAGTTGTGCTAGTTTAGGCACAACTCTAATGTGGACATGTATCGAATTGCCATGAACTCCTCAAAACGGATGGTGTGCAGCCCGGGATGGATACTTCTGTTCAGGGATGCCTGGCATCCCGCAGAAAGCCAGTAGTTCAAATAAAAGAAAGGGTATCCCACGGCGCAAAAAACACCCAGTAGTTGGAGTAATAATGGTTCTTGTTTATTTGGGCAAGTGGTACAACGCGTTTCGGGGTTTAACCCCTTCTTCAGGTACAATTGACTTGCATACATACAGGTAAAATTGCATACATTTAAATACAGTGTAAAAAACCGCCAAAAACACACAGGGGGCGGGGTAGGGGCGAGTCAGTGGGCGGTACTGAATGAGCTCTCAGAGCTATGCAAACAAAAGGGTTAAAACACTTTGCTACCTATCAAACTTATTTTTAATATATGAACTTGATGTCCCTATTCAAAGGGAGACCTTTCCCAGTGGTGCAATTTCTACTTATTATTGGGAAACAAATACAATCGTGTATGAAGTTTCGAGTGGTGTAGGACCTTGTGATGTCATGTGATGCGATCACATGACTATACCATGTGACCGCCGTCAAGGGAAAATCACAGGCGTCAGGGAGAAGCGGCCGCTGGAAGAGATGGGCGGTCGCTTGAGGCAGCGGCCGGTCACATGGTAGGAGACGTCACACTCCGTCTCTTAGCAACCAGACGCTGCTGCTGCGTCAGAGAGGGGGAGTGTCAGACCAGGCTGGCTGAAGAGCAGTACATTCATACTGCGCAGACTGAAAGCAATGAGACCTTTTAAAAGGACCTGATTTCGGACTACAAAATGATAAATAATTAGATAAATAGTATTTAAAACCAATGGAACATATATTGGGCTATATTAAGGAAATAATCAAAGGGTCAAAGGGTAAAAAATTTCAATTTTGGACAGCTGGTAATCTAAAGTGTAATAATCGAAAATGAACTGGATTATAATAAATGTATATATTTAGTGTATGTGACACATTTATTCATTTCATGGGGTGGCGAAAGAAGCGGGATACAAGGAAAATATATTAAATGTGATCGCTACGTCGCTATAGTGTCTGATTTATTTGATGACAAAACAAAATAACTAGAGGAAGAAATGGGCAGATCCTTAAGTGGACATCTAAGGGCAAGGGATGTGGGAGGGAGGGGGTTTAACGGAACATGATTGTCCACAGGTAATATGAGGGAGGGAAGGGGACACGACTAAGGTCGACCACGGACAAAATGATTTTATTATAAGGAGCATTCATTTTATTCTGACTCATAATATTTTTAAGTTTGAAGATAATCTTTATTTACAGACCAAAGGAACCGCGATGGGTACGCGTTTTGCTCCCAGTTTTGCTAATCTTTTTATGGGGGCTTTTGAGGATACTTTTATTTATAAATCAAAATATTGGACACAAAATAAAAAATGTTACCGTCGTTATATCGACGATTTGATTTTAATCTGGGAAGGTGACCTTTTAACAATAAATGATTTTATTAAGGACCTTAATTCCACCTTAATTGAAATTTTTTACCCTTTGACCCTTTGATTATTTCCTTAATATAGCCCAATATATGTTCCATTGGTTTTAAATACTATTTATCTATTTATCTAATTATTTATCATTTTGTAGTCTGAAATCAGGTCCTTTTAAAAGGTCTCATTGCTTTCAGTCTGTGCAGTGTACTGCTCTTCAGCCAGCCTGGTCTGACACTCCCCCTCTCTGACGCAGCAGCAGCGTCTGGTTGCTAAGAGACGGAGTGTGACGTCTCCTACCATGTGATCGGCCGCTGCCTCAAGCGACTGCCCATCTCTTCCAGCGGCCGCTTCTCCCTGACGCCCGCGATTTTCCCTTGACGGCGGTCACATGGTTGTGATCGCATCACATGACATCACAAGGTCCTACACCACTCGAAACTTCATACATGATTGTATTTGTTTCCCAATAATAAGTAGAAATCGCACCACTGGGAAAGGTCTCCCTTTGAATAGGGACATCAAGCTCATATATTAAAAATAAGTTTGATAGGTAGCAAAGTGTTTTAACCCTTTTGTTTGCATAGCTCTGAGAGCTCATTCAGTACCGCCCACTGACCCGCCCCTACCCCGCCCCCTGTGTGTTTTTGGCGTTTTTTTACACTGTATTTAAATGTATGCAATTTTACCTGTATGTATGCAAGTCAATTGCACCTGAAGAAGGGGGTTAAACCCCGAAACGCATTGTACCACTTGCCCAAATAAACAAGAACCATTATTACTGTAACCAACTACTGGGTGGTTTTTGCGCCGTGGGATACCCTTTCTTTTATTTGAACTTCTAAAAGACTGGCCTGAAAGTGTTAGAGATGACCCCTCTTCCTCCTCCTGGGCCACATCCTCTTCCATCATCGCCCTAAGTGTTTTCTCAAGGAGACATAGAAGTGGTATTGTAACGCTGATAACGGCATCATCGCCACTGGCCATGTTGGTGGAGTACTTGAAACAGGCAACAGAGCACACAGGTCTCTCATGGAGGCCCAGTCATTGGTGGTGAAGTGGTACTGTTCCGCAGTGCTACTCACCCGTGCGTGCTGCAGCTGAAACTCCACTATGGCCTGCTGCTGCCCAGCCTGTGCAAGGTGGAGTTCCACCTGGTGGGCATGTCGCATATGAGGCGGTGAGCGGGAAGGCCGAAGTCATGCTGTAGAGCAGACAGCCGAACAACGGCAGGATGTGAACGCCGGAAGCGCGCACAGACGGCCCGCACTTTATGCAGCAGCTCTGACACGTCGGGGTAGTTGGAATGAATTCAGCACATGCGCCAGGCAAGGGATGTGCGTAAAACTGGCTAGTCCTAGAGCTGCAACAAGATTTTGCCCATTATCGCACACCATCAGGCCGGGCTTGAGGCTCACTGGCAGCAACCACTCGTCGGTCTATTTTTGCGGTGTGGGGCCTGTCCCCCAAACACATCAATTTCAGAATAGCCTGCTGACATTTACTTCTGGCTGTGCTGAAGTTGGTGGTGAAGGTCTGTCACTGACCGGATGAGGAGGTGGTAGAAGAGGAGGAGGAAGCCGAGTAGGAAGAGGAGGCAACAGGAGGCAAAGAATGATGTCCTGCGATCCTTGACGGCGGAAGGACGTGAACCAAACAGCTCTCCGCCTGGGGCCCAGCCGCCACTACATTTACCCAGTGTGCAGTTAGGGAGATATAGCGTCCCTGGCCGTGCTTACTGGTCCACGTATTTGTGGTTAGGTGGACCTTGCCACAGATGGCGTTGCGCAGTGCACACTTGATTTTATCCGATACTTGGTTGTACAGGGAGGGCACGGCTCTCCTGGAGAAGTAGTGGCGGCTGGGAATGACATGCTGTGGGACAGCAAGCGACATAAGCTGTTTGAAGCTGTCTGTCTCCACCAGCCTGAATGACAGCGTTTCAAAGGCTGGCAGTTTAGAAATGCTGGCATTCAGGGCCAGGGATGGAGGGTGGCTAGGTGGGAATTTACGCTTTATCTCAAAGGTTTGTGAGATGGAGAGCTGAATGCTTCCATGTGACATGGTGGAGATGCTTGGTGACGGAGGTGGCGTTGTTGGTGGCACATACTCTGTTTGCTGGGCGGCAGGTGCCAACGTTCCTCCAGAGGTGGAGGAAGAGGCCAAGGCAGCAGCAGAGAGGGAGCTGGAGGGGCCTGAGCCCTTTCTTGGTTATGAAGGTGCTTACTCCACTGCAGCCCGTGTCTCGCATGTAGATGCCTGGTCATGCAGGTTGTGCTATGGTTCAGAATGTTAATGCCTCGCTTTAGGCTCTGATGGCACAGCGTGCAAACCACTTGGGTCTTGTCGTCAGCACATTGTGTGAAGAAGTGCCATGCCAGGGAACTCCTTGAAGCTGCCTTTGGTGGGCTTGGTCCCTGTTGACGGTGGCCAGTAGCAGGCAAACTGTTTTGGCGACGGCTGCTCTGCTTTTGCATCCTGCTCACTGCTTTTGCTAAGATGCTGGCTCAGTCTCACCACTGTCTCTTCCTCCAAACTCTGAAAGTCAGTGGCACGACCTTCATTCCATGTGGGGTCTAGGACTTTATTGTCCCCTGCATTGTCTTCCACCCAGTCTTCCTCCCTGACCTACCTCCTTTTCGGTCTGCACACTGCAGAAAGACGCAGCAGTTGGCACCTGTGTTTCGTCATCATCAGAGACGTGCTGAGGTGGTATTCCCATGTCCTCATCAGGAAACATAGGTGGTTGTGCGTCAGTGCATTCTATGTCTTGCAGCCCTGGGGAAGGGCTAGGTGGATGTCCTTGGGAAACCCTGCCAGCAGAGTCTTCAAACAGCATAAGAGACTGCTGCATGACTTGAGGCTCAGACAGGTTCCCCGATATGCACAGGGGTGATGTGACAGACTGATGGGCATGGGTTTCAGGTGCCACCTGTGCGCTTTCTGCAGAAGACTGGGTGGGAGATAATGTGAACATGCTGGATCCACTGTCGGCCACCAAATTGCTTAGCGCCTGTACTTGCTCAGGCCTTACCATCATTAGAACGGCATTAGGCCCGACCAAAGATTCTGGCGGCTACTGGGACCTGAGGTAGTAGGTTCAGTAGGACGTGTAGATGTGGCAACCGCCAATATAAACTCTGATGTAGGGTATTGCAATCTATATATTTATTTTTTTTACTCTATATGACAGCAGTATTTGTGGCCTTAATGTGACACTCACTTATGCAAGTCTTATCTCAGATGTGCAGTATATCAGAGGGTTTTTTCACCCCAGTAAGCAAAAATCCGTATTTCTGGCCTAAATGTCGCAGTCACTTATGTACGTTTTATCCTACATGTGCAGTATATCAGAGGCATTTTTCACCCCAGTAACCAAAAAGCCGTATTTCCGGCCTAAATGTGACAGTCACTTATGCACATCTGCGGCTGCAGCTTAAATTGACTCAACCCAGGAAATCTCACCCAGCCCAGACACAGAAAGGATTATCAGATTGATAGCTCTTTCTCGATACTGTGGGTGGTGGTGCATGGACGTTCTTAGTTTGTTGACTTATTTGTCTGGTTAATTCTAATAACGAACAAGACTCCTCCGTGATAATTAGTTATGCAACCCCCGGTGGTGAGAATTGTGTTGACCAGACTCTTGGATAGTGAGAGTGGACTTGTAGGTGAGGGCCTGCTGGTAAGCTGACCCTGTAAAAAATTTATGCGTGGGCCTGCGGGTGAGCTGACCCTGTAAAACTTTATATGAGTGGGCGTGCAGGTGAGCTAACACTGTAAAAAAGATTGTAGGTGAGGGCCTGCTGGTGAGCTGACCCTCTAAAATATTATATGCCAGAGCCTTCAGGGGAGCTGATCCTGTAAAAGCCAGTAGGTGAAGGCCTGCTGGTGAGCTGACCGTGTAAAAAATTATATGCGACCGCCTGCTGGTGATCTGACCCTGTATAACATTATATGCGAGGGCCTGCTGGTGAGCTGACCCTCTAAAAAATTATATGCGAGGGCCTTCAGGTAAGCTGACCCTGTAAAAGATTGTAGGTGAAGGCCTGCTGGTGAGCTGACCCTGTAAAACATTATATGCAAGGGCCTGCTGGTGTGATGACCCTCTAAAATATTATATACAAGGGCCTGCTGGTGAGCTGACCCTGTAAAATATTATATGTGAGGGCCTGCTGGTGAGCTGACCCTCTAAAAAATTATATGCGACGGCCTGCTGGTGAGCTGACCCTCTAAAAAATTATATACGAGGGCCTGCAGCTGAGCTGACCCTGTAATACATTATATGCGAAAGGCATATATGTGATGAATAAGCATGTTGATATGATGGAAGAGGAGAAGGAGGATGAGAAAAGGAAGATTCAACCATATACCCTTGTTTGTGGTGGAAGGAGTGCATGGGAATATAGAGTATTCAGTACACCATAAAAGCCACATTTAAAGTGTTCAGCCGCTTTCTCTGGTTCTAGTAGAGAATCCAGGGGCCTTGTTCATTTTGACAAGAGTCAACCTGTCAGCATTTTCAGTTGACAGGCGGATATGCTTATCAGATATTATGCCCCCAGCAGCACTAAATACCTGCTCTGACAAAACACTGGCAGTAGGGTAGGCCAGAACCTCCAAGGTGTAGAGCGCCAGTTTGTGCCACGTTTCCAGCTTGGACTATCAATAGTTGTAAGGCACAGAGGGATCACTGAGGACGCTAACACGGTCTGCTACGTGCTCCTTCACCATCTTCCAACAATTTTCCCTCCTTGTGACACTAGGCCGCGTATCAGGGTCAGGGTGCTGGTGGGGTGTCATGAAACTGTCCCAGGCTTTGGAGAGTGTTGCCCTGTCTCTGTTGGAACTGCTGTGTGTTCCGCTTGTCTCACCTCCTTGGTTGGCCAAGGTACTACGGATTTTGCCAGATGGAAATTTTTGGAGCAATTTTTCCACAAGGATCTTCTGGTATTGCACTGTTTTGCTCGTCCTCTCCACCAGAGGAATGAGAGATGAGAAGTTATGCTTGTATCGAGGGTCGAGAAGGGTGAACAACCAGCAATTTGTGTTGTCTAAAATGCGTATAACGCGCGGGTCGCGGGAAAGGCAGCCTAACATGAAGTCAGCCACCTGTGCCAGAGTACCATCAGGCAAGACTTCGCTGGAGGATCACTCTCAATCTCCTCATCCTCTTCCTCCTCTTTTGCCCACCCACACTGAACAGATGGAATTAAACTTCCATGGGTACTACCCCCTGTAGCGGAGGCAACCGTCTCCTGCTCCTTCTTCTCCTCTTCATTGTCCAATTTGCGCTGAGAAGACGAACTGAGGGTGGTCTGGCTATCACCCTGTGTAATGTTTTCCCCATTTCCACCTCTTCCACATGCAAAGCGTTGCCCTTAATAATTGTTAGCAGTGATCGTTTGAGTAGACACAGAAGTGGGATGTTAATTCCTCAACGTTTCTTAAAACCTCACAGAAGTCAACCCTCCATGCCCACTCCTCGCTCGTGAATATCAGAAGCTGACTGGAAGGGCGATGACGATGTTGCAGCTGGCATTCCACTACTGCCCTCTGCTGCTCACAAAGCCTGGCCAACATGTAGAACGTCGAGTTCCAGTGCGTGCTCACGTCGCACAACAGCCGGTGAGCTTGCAATTTCAAGCGCTGCTGCGGGCATTGATAGACCAGCTGAAGCTGTTGATAACTTGACACGGTAGTGGATGTAGTCACTGATGGTGCTTGCGAAGGTTCAGGTGCATCCGGGCTTGCACTATCGACAGGGGATCGACCAGTATGTAACACAGAGGAAGAGGAGGCAGTGGTGTGACCCGCAGACACAGTTTGTGGACCCAGGTGTTCTGCCCACCTATTACAGTGCTTTGATGCCATGTGGCGGATCATGCTGGTGGTGGTGAGGTGTTTACCCCCTGCTTATTTTTGTATGGCACAGGTTGAAAATTACAATTCTTTTGTTGTCCGCACTTTCCGTAAAAAAGCGCCAGACTTCGGAACACCTACCCCTTGTCAAGAGAGATTTCCGTAAGGTGGTGCGGGCCTGTTTGGTGTGCCCTGCCTTCTCCCTTTTGTCACCCTACTGCCTCTTCCAGCCTGTTGCGGTGCAGCAGATACCTCACCCTCTGTACTGCTGTCCTTGCTCGGCTTTCCACCCTCCCAGGTTGGGTCAGTGACTTCATCTTCTACCACCTCCTCTTCCACTTCCTCACTCTGCTCATCCTGCTGACTTCTTGACCTAGCTACTACCTCAGTGATTGACAACTGTGTCTCATCCTCTTCATCAACCTCTTGAGACAGTAATTGCCATTGAGTTATTGCCAACTGTGTCTCATCATCATCCACCTCATTAAGCAGTAATTGCCATTCCCCACCGTCATCTTCTTGTGATTGTGGATGCTTGATGCTTGTGATTGTTTTAGAATCAGGGCACAAGATCTGTCCCTCTTCAAGCCTGCTTCGTGAGAGGGCCAAATCAAGGAATGATGCTAAAAAGAGGATTGGGTTGAGCAGACTCTTGGCTACTGAGACTGGACTTGGTGGAAGACAGAGTGGTGCTTTACTGATTGGAAGCATTATCTGTTGCAATCCAACCGACCAACTGGTCGCACTGGTCTGATATCAAGAGTGGTGTCCTGCACAAACTGGGACATGAACCTAGTGTAGGAAAACGCAAGGGGCCGTCATTGACGGAAGATATGTGTCACCGAGGTTCCTGGCCTCGGTGAGGTAAGAGCCGGTAATTTTAAGTGTGGTTGTGAAGCCGATCCGGAATGGCTCTTACTGGGAGCAGCAAAAGTGCAGAGTGGGTGGCTGTTCCCCACATTCCAGGCTGGGTTTTGGCTAGGGATATAAAACCCAGCCAGCAGTCTCAGCTGGGTGTGGATTATCCTCCATCTGACTGTGGACGATATCGTTATCCACAGCACCGACTGGGAAAGTCACCTACCTAAAGTACAGGCTGTAGTGGACTCCCTTAGGAAGGCTGGCTTAACCGCTAAGCCAAAATAATGTGCCATAGGGTTAAAGGAGAACAAGTACCTGGGGTATGTAATTGGGCTCGGAATTATTAAACTTTAAGTAAACACAATTGAGGCAATTCGGAATTGGCCATGACCGGTCACTACTCGGCATGTAAAGTCGTTCCTGGGAATGGAGGGATACTATATGAGGTTTGTCCCCCACTTTGCTACAGTCGCTGTATCATTGACAGCCTTTTGAAGGGACACAAGTCAATGACAGTTCAGTGGAATGATCAGGTGGGAAAAGCTTTCTCCGCTAGTCTGAAGTCGGCACTGTGTGGGTTGCCGGTGTTGGTAATGCAGCGTCACACGAGTGTACGTGGGCACTGCAAACGTTTATTATATCATATGTTATATATTGCTGTATTTCATTCTTATGTGGAATTTCTGTTACCAGGCTGTCAGGTGCATTCCACACATTCCACCACTAGATGGGGATAACACCTGAATATATATACCTCAGTTCAGGCCTAGTTAGTTGGTAAAATGTAGGAGTTGGAGTTAGGTTCCGGAGGAAGAAGGAGATGGAGTGAGGAGCTAGGGGGAGGGAGAGGTCCCCTCTCCTCTCAGCTCTCTCTGAGCCAATTTGTATCTCAGTGTCAAGCCAGGAAAATAGGCAAAGGTTAAGTCTGTATTCTACCATCTACTCTTCCGAAGTATCAAGTGGATTTTGCTAAGTCTATTGTGGAAAGACAAAGGAAGGACAAAGCAATTATTCTAGGCTCTAGTCACCTTTGTATCAAGGTGAAGGATTTTTTAGCTTCCGGCAACCTCACTGTTATTTTAAGGACAAATAGGATATCTTTTGCATCACTTGTGTGTAGAAGATAGAGACTTGAACTACATCTACTGAGACTGAAGCAAGGCAAAGAGCTTATTAACAGTGAGTACACAGCTGCCTATGATAGCCTGAGACATAACTACATGTACAGCCTATTACTGGGATTCACCACATCCAACCTGCATGTTTATAAGATGTAAACTATTGTCAAGATCCTGGTTACAGTAAAGTTGTCAGTTGGATTCAAACCTGCCTCATTCTTCTATCTCCATACTACAACCATTTTGTGCCATCAAGGTGCTGGCTTCAGGACTTTACTTAATCGAGGGGCCCAGCCACACAAACACTCAGAAACCTAATCACCATCAACAGCACCTCAATCACCACCTGGCCGGTGTCCCCTGAAATAGTGCTGTTCTCCCCTTCACTGCTCTGCTGGCCCAAGGAGGCACCTGCTAACCGTGAGTACGCCTACCGTGAACCTCTCGTGTTCTCCCCTGCAGACCGGCTCATTGCAGTTACGCCCGACTTCAAGAGGGAATTTGTGGTACAGACAGCTGCCTCTGAAGTAGGCCTCAGAGCTGTACTCTCTCAGGACATCAATGGGGAGGAACATCCCGTTGCTTTCCTGAGCCGCAAACTTACCCCAGCTGAGACTAGGTACAGTATAGTGGAGAGAGAGTGCCTAGACATTAAGTGGGCACTCGAGTCTCTCTGCTATTATCTGTTGGGGAGAAAGTTCCACCTGGTAACCAACCACTCCCCTCTCAAGTGGCTGAGCCAAGCCAAAGAGAGGAATGCTCGGGTCACCAGGTGGTTTTTGTCTCTACAGAACTTAAAGTTTTCCGTGGAACATAGGGCAGGCAGGTTACAGGGAAATGCATATGCCCTGTCCCGGGTACACTGTCTGGCAGGTGTTCACCCTCTCAGGGTTGAACAAAGGGGGGAGGTATGTAGGAAAGCGCAAGGGGCTGTCATTGACAGAACATATGTGTCACTGAGGTTCCTGGCCTTGGTGAGGTAGGTAAGAGCTGGTCATTTTAAGTGTCAGCGGCAGCTAGTGCTGACTGATACTATTAGTTATTTAGTGTGGTTGTAAAGTCGATCCGGGCCGGCTCTTACTGGGAGCAGCCAAAGTGCAGGGTGGGTGGCTGTTCCCCATGTTCCATGCCGGGTTTTGTTTAGGGAAATAAAACCCAGCCAGTAGTCTCAACTGGGTGTAGATTATCCTTCATCTGACAGTGGAGCTTTGCCAGACTCTGTGTTGGGGCCTGAGAGTTTGGGTCGGGATTAAGGCCTGCTATCTTGTTTGGATGAAAGCATGGGGACTTCTGTTTCACCCAAGGACTCATGTGTTGCTGCCTGGTGTGAACCCTTTCCCTTGAAACTGACTTTTTGTTGTCATTTTCCTTATGTGTGAATAAAACACTTAAATGTTTAAGTTAAAGACGTTGTCGTTGCCTCTATACTGCGTTCGCAAGCCTTTCTACCAGAGCAAATCCCCACACTAGGTATCGTGGATGATTGTTTTTCTTGTGCTCTGGCAGCAGACACAGTTTCAATGCGCCCCGGGCCAAAGCCTCTGCGTGCACCATCATCATCACGGCCACTTTTCCGTCCCATACTGCTCACCTTCTTCATATTAAATGTTATATATGATTGAAAGTCTGTCACACATACAGTAGGGTAGGATTTGGAAGTGTATGTGCAAGCAAATTTAAAAAAAGTTTTTGGGATGTGGAAACTTCCAGAGATAATGTCAATGTTGTAACCAGCGGCTAATGAAAAATTGCAGGGAATGTCACAGGTATTTGGGATGAGGAAAAGTTATACAGGAGAGGTCTACGCAAAAAAAGTATACTGTATGTCACAGATACATTTTTGAAGCGCACACGTTGCACTGCAGATGTGGCCCTGGTAATGTCACTGTCCGCAGCAGACACCGTCTACGGAAAAAGTACACTGGCTGTCAGATATTTTTGGGAGGCGCACACTTTACACTGAAGATGTGGCGCAGCTAATGTCACTGTCCGCAGCACCATTCCTTGATTTGGCCCTCTCGCCAAGCATGCTTGAAGAGGGACAGATCTTGTGCCCTGATTCTAAAACTCTTGAGCATCCACAATCACAAGAAGATGACGGTGGGGAACAGCAATTACTGCTTAATGAGGTGGATGATGAGACACAGTTAGCAATAACTCAACAGCAATTACTGCCTCAAGAGGTTGATGAAGAGGAAGAGACACAGTTGTCAATCACTGAGGTAGTGGTTAGGTCAACAAGTCAGGAGGATGAGCAGAGTGAGGAAGTGAAAGAGGAGGTGGTGGATGATGAAGTCACTGACCCAACCTGGAGGTGGAAAGCCGAGCGAGGACAGCAGTACAGAAGGGGAAGGATGTGCTGCACCGCAAAAAGCTGGAAAAGGCAGTGGGGTGGCAAAAGGGAGAAAGTGGGCCAGACCAAACAGGCCCACAAATGTTCCACGGAGCACCTCCTTGCGGGCATCTCCCTTGCCAAGGTGTAGGTGTTCCGCAGTATGGTGCTATTTTTCAGGAAAGTGCGGATGACAAAAGAATAGCAGTTTGCAACCTATGCTGTACCAAAATGAGCCGGGGTGTGAACACTAGAAATCTCACCACCACCAGCATGATCCACCACATGGCATCCAAGCACCGTAATAAGTGGGACAAACACCTGGGTCCACAATCTGTGTCTGCGGGTCACACCACTGCCTCCTCTTCCCCTGTGTTACGTGCTGGCCAATCCCCTTTTGAAGGCAAAGGCCCAGATGCCTCCCTCCCTGCACCTGGACCTTCGCAAGCACCATCAGCGACCACATCCACTTTCGTATCCCAGCGCAGAGTACAAATGTACCCAAGGCATTTTAACGCAAGCGCAAATACCCAGCCATCCACCCACAGGTCATAGCACTAAATGTGCAGCTTTCCAAATTACTGTCCTTGAAATGTTGCCATTTAGGATTGTGGACACTGAGGCCTTCCGCAGCCTCATGTCGGCGGCCGTTCCGCGTTATGCAGTCCCCAGCTACCACTATTTTTGAAGGTGTGCGGTGACAGCCTTACACCAAAATGTGTCCTGTAACATCACACGTGACCTGACCAATGCAGTAACTGGGAAGATCCACTTAACCACAGACACATGGACAAGTGCATTCAGCCAGGGAAGCTACATTTCCCTAACGGCACATTGGGCGAATGTTGTGGAGGCCGGAAGTGAGTTGTACCCTGGGATGGCACAGGTGCTACCGACACCAAAGATTGCGGGCCCTAATTCCATCAGGGATTCCGCCACCACCTACAATAGTGACTCCAACCCCCACTTTTCCTCCTCTGCCTCCTCCTCCACTTCTACCCCTGTATTATCAGCATGCAGCACCAGTCAGTCATCATTCGGCAGCTGGAAGAAGTGTAGCACTGCAGTGGGGAAGCGGCAACAGGCCGGGCTTAAACTAATCTGCTTAGGTGACAAACAGCACACCGCCACAGACCTATGGCAGGGGTTACGAGATCAGACAGAGCTGTGGCTCTTGCCACTCCCTAGAACCAGGCATGGTTTTGTCTGATAATGGCCGTAACTCGGAGGCGGCTTTGGAGCTCGGCAAGCTCACACACATCCCATGCCTACCCCAATTTGCCTGAACTACTGGTGAAGGTGCGCCGTGTATGTACCCATTTCCAGAAGTCATCAACAGCTTCAGCCGGTCTGTAAACGCTGCAGCAGCACTTGAAATTGTCAGCTCACCGGATGTTGTGCAACGTGAGCACACGCTGGAAATCGATGTTCTACATGTTGGCCAGGCTTTGTGAGCAACAGAGGGCAGTAGCAGAATACCAGCTGCAACATGGTTGTCAGCTTCTGCTATTCACAAGCAACGAGTGGGCATGGATGTCTGACCTCTGTGAGGTTTTAAGAAACTTTGAGGAATCAACACAGATGGTGAGTGGCGATAACGCTATTATCAGCGTAACCATCTCACTTCTGTGTCTACTCAAACGCTCGCTGCTCACAATTAAGGATGACGTTTTGCATGTGGACAAGGTGGAAATGGGGGAAGACATTACACAGGGTAATTGCCAGACCACCCTCAGTTCGTCTTCTCAGTGCGAATTGGACGATGAAGAGGAGGGGGAGTAGGAGCAGGAGATGGTTGCCTCTGCTACAGAGGGTAGTACCCATGGAAGTTTAATTCCACTTGTACTGTGTGGATGGGCAGAAGAGGAGGAAGAGGATGAGGAGATTGAGATTGATCCCACTGATGACGACAGCGAAGTCTTGCCTGTTGGTACTCTGGCACAAATGTTTTACTTCATGTTAGGCTGCCTTTCCCACGACCCGCACGTTATACGCATTTTAGACAACACAGATTACTGGTTGTTCACCCTTCTTGACCCCCTCTACAAAGGGAACCTCTGGTGGAGAGGATGTGAAAAAACTTGCAATACCAGAAGATCCTTGTGGAAAATTTGCTCCAAAAATTTTCATCTGACAAAGTCCATAGTTCCTTGGCCAACTGAGGAGGCGAGACAAGGGGAACACACAGCAGTTCAGAGGCAGGGAAACACTCTCCAAAGCCTAGGACAGTTTCATGACACCCCACCAGCACCCTGACCCTGATGCGCGGCCTAGTGTCACAAAGAGGGAAACACTTTGGAAGATGGTGAAGGAGTACATAGCAGACCGTGTCAGCATATTCAATGATCTCTTAGTGCCTTGCAACTACTGGGTGTCCAAGCTGGACACGTGACACTTTAAATGTGTTGTTTATAATGTACTAAATACACATGCTGTACTGTATTCCCATGCACCCCTTCCACCACAAACAAGGGTATATGGTTCAATCTCCCTGTTCTCATCCTCCTTCTCCTCTGCTTATTTGTTGCATATAGACAGATAATAATAGTTAATAAGGAAGTTAATGGAAAAGGAAGAAAAAATACCTAAAAACCTGAGGCGAAATTTATTCTAAATACCCAATGCAGACTCCCAGTTTTTTATTGTTTACCCAAAGTCCATAAAAATCCTTTGAAACCCCAGGTCGTCCCATTATTTCAGAGATAGGTTCCCTTACAGCGAACCTTTCCCAATATATAGACAATCTGTTACAACCAGTCGTCAAAAATACCAAGTCCTATATTAAGGACACGACTCAAATAGTGGACATCATAGAAATATTAAGTTATGATCCTGAATGGACTATGGGCACTTTAGATGTTCAGACACTGTATACATCAATTGACCACACACAGGGTATATCAGCAATGATTAATCAACTTAAGAATAGTAAACGTTTCCATGAGGAACAAATTGATTTTATAGCGGAGGGCGTAGAGTTAATTTTAAAACACAACTATTTTTATTTTGATATGGACTATTACCTTCAAGTGACTGGAACAGCTATGGGCACCAGGTTCGCCCCTAGTTATGCTAATCTTTTTATGGCAGATTGGGAAGATGCTACCATTAACCACCTTCTGGGGTCGAACCTGGTGCTATGGCAACGTTATATAGATGATGTGTTTTTTATTTGGAGGGGTGATGAAACATCTTTAACCTCATTTTTGGAGACGATTAATGAGAATCAACTAAATCTCCGTTTCTCCTCCACAATAAGTAAAACACATCTAGAATTCCTTGATCTAAATATTAATGTCGAACAAGATAAATTAATATGTTCAACATACCAGAAACCAACAGCTAGAAATAGTTTTATTTTACATTCCAGCTGCCATCTACCAAGATGGCTGCTTAACATCCCGAGCAGCCAATTTAGACGCCTTAAAAGGAATTGCACTAATAATGACACCTTCCAACAAGAAGCCGAAATGTTAAAGTCACAATTTAAAGTAAAAAATTACCCAATGAAATCAGTTGAAGACTCTTTTAATAAGATACAAATTTTAGACAGGCAGACTTTCTTTGACAAACCTTTGGAGAAGATAGAGAACCCTACATCTCATGGGAAAATGGTAGAATTGGAACAAACTAATATTATTCTCCCTTTCAATTCACATTATAAAAAAATTGAAACCATCATAAATAGACATTGGCATTTTATCCAAAAGGATAAAATTATAGGAACGTTACTACCTAAAAAGCCAAAGATCATCTATACCAAAGCCCCCAATCTAGGTTTAAAAATTGCTCCGACAATCAAATCTGGAAAGTCTTCCTCAGACCCAACTATTCATAAGTGGCTAAATTTGAAGGGTTTCTTTAGATGCAACACCTGCTCAAATTGTAAAAAAACACTTTTCTCGAAGAAAACAATGGAAATTTCATCCACTTCAAATGGTTTTAAACATGAGATTAAAGATTTTTTGACATGTAACAGCAAGAATGTAATATATATCCTTCAATGTCCTTGCGACAAACAATATATAGGGCGCACTAAAAGGACCTTGAAGGAAAGAATCTCTGAGCATTTTACAAAAATCAGAAGTGGATCAGATAAACATACTGTTTCCAGACACTTTAAATTACATCATAATCAAAACCCAAATGTTTTGTCTTTCGCTGCTATTGAGAGAGTTAAACCACATTGGAGAGGAGGGGACCTCATCAAACAAATGTCCCGTGTTGAATCTAGATTCATTTTTAATTTTGATTCAATCATACCGATGGGCTTGAATGCCGAATCTGAAATCTACGGCTTCCTTTAAGTACCCATCTCGGTTGGGCGCCCCCCATCTGACTCAGGCCCAGAGGTGGTTTGCTTTACCCACTCTGGTCCTTCTCGGATGGAGGGCTCCCAATCTCTTACTCCCCATTGGACTCCTCAGTCAGAAACATCTTCCAACTAGAACATTAGATGAATATTTAGATGACTTATCGAATAAATACCTACTGACAATCAATCAGTGAAATGAAGATAGAACATTAGAATACAATTTGGGGTCCGCGTCAAATAGACTACTCACTCCTTGTTTAAGCTCAGGGTTTTAATTATTTATCATATATTCGCAATGGGTTCTATTTTACTGTTATACAGATATTAGGATATATTATTGTTGTAGAAATCATTTTTAATATACTGCATGAACTTATACTCAATGGTTTCATTAATTTTATGCAATCTCTGATATATAGAAAGTATTTTAAGATTTATTGTCTACTATACGTTTTAAATTATCATATGTAATATATATCTATATGTGGAATGAATATGGAGAAGAAATCCAGCAAATTTACAAAAAAACGCACGAAAACCGCATGGATTATCAAAAAAACGCAGTTGCGTTTTTTTGAAAATTGTATTGCTGGGTCACAGATAGTGACTAATATCCACATACTGATATATAAGACACTGTTAAACATTTTCGGGAGAATGTTTTCTTTGAAAACTGGCACCTTACATATACTTATGGGCTATAGATGCAAAATCTTGAAAAAACGCAAAAAACGCATGAAAAACGCACAAAGGTTGAAGAAATCGCATCTGCGTTTTTTCGGAAAATTTCATAGATGTTTTATGAATTAATATGTATGTGTATGTATAATCCTATGAGACACCATTTAGGATTCCTTATAATAGTTACATTTGAAAAACTGGCATATATCTAATATACACATCCATCTTCTATTCCATACCGGATTTAATATGCAACTGGCTGATACAAATCGCCAAATCCACTCCAGATTTTGTAATCTGTCGAATCATGAAGGATTTTGGGTATAAAAATGGGTTCTTTTCCCTTTGCGGGCTACCACTGAGGAAGGGGCTAGGAAAAGACCCCGAAACGCGTCTGGTTTCAAAAGACCCGCACATCAGCTGATGGACGTCCCAATGCTGATAATTTGAATCAATTCCTTTCACCCTGAGGAACTTTATGGCATAAAGCGAACATTCAGTCCCATGAAGTAGAGCTACAACTTCAATTTCTTTCACAAAGAATCTCTACACGGAGGGCTATATCTCTCACACTACTCCTGCTGTATTGCAAGTAACAGACACCGCCGAAATTCAACTCCATTAGCCACGTGGGACGCCACCGTGTGCGATAATCAGACGGCTGTCTGCAAGAGTGTTTCCTTTAAATTGCCACACAGGGGATATTGACTAATTATCGCAAGCACATAATCTATTCCAGTCTGGACATTTATGCGAATATATATT
This sequence comes from Bufo gargarizans, assembly GCF_014858855.1. Taxonomy (NCBI): domain Eukaryota; kingdom Metazoa; phylum Chordata; class Amphibia; order Anura; family Bufonidae; genus Bufo; species Bufo gargarizans. Next base: position 404,963,964 of record NC_058082.1, on the reverse strand, counting down.
CGAAAATATATCCGAAAATATTATCATATATTCTCTGACTGTCGAATATCTGCAAATCATCATCTTTTTTCTGCATATCCAGGACATACTTCATCAAAGCCAGATATATTATGCTTTTGTAAACCATTTTACTCATTATGCTCTGAATCTGTTTAACCCTTTTATTATACTCATAGTGTATTTTTATTGAATATTTTATTTTTATTATAGTCTTATTGTAATTTAGTTAATTTTGTTGATTTTTAGATCTATATATTGGTGTAATAAACTCAAACAATCTTTGAATAGTTTCTGTGTGGTCCATTGGGAGAGTGCTCAGCCTTTCTATATATTACATTTATTTGTTGCATATATGCCCTTCTCATATAATGTTTTACAAGGTCAGCTCAGCTGCAGGCCATTATATATAATTTTTTAAAGGGTCAGCTCAACAGCAGGCTCTCACATATCATTTTTTAGAGGGTAAACTCATTAGCAGGCCATCGCATATAATGTTTCACAGTGTCAGCTCACCAGCAGACCCACACATATAAAGTTTTAGAAGGTCAGCTCAACTGCAGGCCTAAACCTACAACCTTTTAGAGGGTCAGCTCACCAGCAGCCCATCGCATATAATTTTTTAGAGGGTCAGCTCACCAGCAGGCCCTCACCTACAACCTTTTATGGGGTCAGCTCACCAGAAGCCCACACCTCAATCTTTTACAGGGTCACCTCACCAGTAGGCCCTCACCTACAATCTATTACAGGCCTTCACCTAATTATACCTAATAGGTAATTTGCGAGCATGCTGCATCGCTTGGATGTAGTAGACATAGCCGTTTCTCAGGCTCCTTGTCCGGAATCGAACACTGATTCACCGTTACCCGTGGTCACCATGGTTTGAGCTGAAAATAACATTGAAAGTTGATAGGGCAGACATCGGAATGGATTGTCACCGTCACAGGGACGTGCGATCGGCCCAAGGTTATCTAGAGTCACCAAAGCTGCAGCAGGCCCTCACCCATAATGTTTTAGATCATGGATGTCAAACTCATGGCCCTCCAGATGTTGCAAAACTACAACTCCCATCATTCCCTGATAGCTGTAGCATGCCCAGGCATGATGGGAGTTGTAGTTTTGCAACAGCTGGAGGGCCACGAGTTTGACATCCCAGATTGTCAGATCAGCAGGCCCTTGCTCCAAATGTTTTTGAGGGTCACCAGCAGGCCATCAATTATAATTTTTCAAGGATGCGTATGATGCCCTCCTGTATGTGTAACAAAGGGTGTATTGGAGTCCCGGTTCCTTGCAATTTTTGGCAGCCCTTTCACAGTGCATAGGGTTTATGAGTTTAGGATTCCCACTACATGAACAATTGTACCACAATGTGAATGAGACCCTCCTTTATGTGAAATACAGTGTCAGAGTGCCTGTTCCTTGTAATTTTTGGCAGCACTTATACAATTAAAAATACAGGAAAGAATGTTTCCTAACAATTTTTCCTCTAAAATCAATTTTATCTTCGGTTTGGTGTGTATTATTGTCAGTCTGTAAAAGTGGCATACTACTCGGACAACATCATTCCCAGAATCGACCTGGGAGTACAAGATGCATCCATACATCCTCCCCATGCTGTTCCCGAACCATTTCAGTGGTGTTTCCATCAATTTCTGACCTTTTCCTATGAACCAGGCAGCCTCCCCTCTTCAGAACAGGTGGTGCCTTGTTTAAAGGGCTTCTGTGCTTTTTTTTTTTTTTTTTTGCTTACTTATAATCCCTACACTGCGATTTATGCCTACATAATCAAATTAATCATTTTGGTCCTGTAGATTTTGTTTAAATCATGCTTTTAAAATATGCTAATTACCTTGCTACCAGCAAGTAGGGCGGCTACTTGCTGGTGGCAGCCGCATCCTCCGATCCTAAAGACGCCCCCTCCGCATTGTGATTGACAGGGCCAGGGAACGGAATCGTTCTCTGCTGGCCCTGCCTGTTTGCATTCAAAATCTGGCACCTGTGCCGTGGCCGTACCTGCCTTCAATTGGCGCAGGCGCACTGAGAGGCGGCCGCTCGCTCGACCGCTCCATCCTCAATGCGCCTGCGCCGGGTGTAGATGTGACGTCATCGGCGCAGGCGCATTGAGGATGGAGCAGCCGAGCGAGCGGCTTTTGAGTGCAAACAGGCAGGGCCAGCAGAGAACGATTCTGTTCCCTGGCCCTGTCAATCACAATGTGGAGGGGGCGTCTTTAGGATCGGAGGATGCGGCTGCTACCAGCAAGTTGCCGCCCTACTTGCTGGTAGCAAGGTAATTTGCATATTTTAAAAGCATGTTTTAAACAAAATCTACAGGACCAAAATGATTAATTAGATTATGTAGGCATAAATCGCAGTGTAGGGATTATAAGTAAGCAACAAAAAAAAAGGTTTAGTGGGGTGACAGAAGCCCTTTAATGCACAGGTATACCCATTGACTTCCATTATACTCGGGTGCTCAGTAGAGCAATTCAAGCATCCCGATTTGTTCAGCCAGTGCACTTTGGTGCTCGATCAACACTGCTAAAGTCCTAACAGCATAATAAAGCCGCAACATTCACTGTTACACTAATGTGTTAAATATTCTCTAACAATACGAACCGAAGTAAGCTGGCAGATAAAGTGAACATAATACACTTTCAAATTATGCTATATTGAGACCAAAATAACCCGACACTAGTTAGCTACAATAATAACTGCATTTTGCCCTACTTGAGTATATATATATTTTTTTAACTTTTTATGCATGAGCTCCGCATTAATTGACTGGAATCACTAAACACAAGATATGGGAAAGGTATTATTTTTTTTATTAAGTAATTTTATGGAATGTATGAAATATAAATGTGTTTATGTATTTTATAAATTGTTGATTAAGTAAAAGCACCTGCAAATGAATGTGAGCCTGCCTATTTGCTTTTTTATCTAATAACATGCCCTAAATTACTTTATTTTAGTGAGGAAAGGACATTTGCATAGCTTTGGGTTTTTGCAAAATATATTTACGGATACTGGAAGCCTGTGCTAGTATTTCTCCTGCGGTGTTGCTATCAGTGTGTGAAGAGTGGGAGAAGAGGGTTGCATTGACAATCCAACACAATGGGCAGCACATTGAACACATTTTATAAGTGGTCAGAAACTTGTAAATAACTCATGAAAGAATAAAGTTACGTTAAAACCAAGCACACCATTGTTTTTCTTGTGAAAATCCCAATAAGTTTGATGTGTCACATGACCCTCTTCCTATTGAAAAAACAAAAGTTGGATTCAAAATGGCCAACTTCAAAATGGCCGTCATGGTCACCACCCATCTTGAAAAGTTTCCCCCCCTCACATATACTAATGTGCCACAAACAGGAAGTTAATATAACCAACCATTCCCATTTTATTAAGGTGTATCCATATACAGACGTGGACAAAATTGTTGGTACCCTTTGGTCAATGAAAGAAAAAGTCACAATGGTCACAGAAATAACTTTAATCTGACAAAAGTAATAATAAATTAAAATTCTATAAATGTTAACCAATGAAAGTCAGACATTGTTTTTCAACCATGCTTCAACAGAATTATGTAAAAAAATAAACTCATGAAACAGGCATGGACAAAAATGATGGTACCCCTAGAAAACACAGAACATAATGTGACCAAAGGGACATGTTAATTCAAGGTGTGTCCACTAATTAGCATCACAGGTGTCTACAACCTTGTAATCAGCCATTGGGCCTATATATATGGCTCCAGGTAATCACTGTGTTGTTTGGTGATATGGTGTGTACCACACTCGACATGGACCAGAGGAAGCAAAGGAAAGAGCTGTCTCAAGAGATCAGAAAGAAAATTATAGACAAGCATGTTAAAGGTAAAGGCTATAAGACCATCTCCAAGCAACTAGATGTTCCTGTGAGTACAGTTGCACATATTATTCATAAGTTTAAGATCCATGGGACTGTAGCCAACCTCCCTGGACGTGGCCGCAGGAGGAAAATTGATGACAAATCTAAGAGACGGATAATCCGAATGGTAACAAAAGAGCCTAGAAAGACTTCTAAAGAGATTCAAGGTGAACTTCATGCTCAAGGAACATCAGTGTCAGATCGCACCATCCGTCGTTGTTTGAGCCAAAGTGGACTACATGGGAGACGACCAAGGAGGACACCATTGTTGAAAACGAATCATAAAAAAGCAAGACTGGAATATGCCAAACTACATGTTGACAAGCCACAAAGCTTCTGGGAGAATGTCCTGTGGACAGATGAGACAAAAATCGAAGTTTTTGCCAAGGCACATCAGCTGTATGTTCACAGACGAAAAAATGAAGCATATCAAGAAAAGAACACTGTCCCTACTGTGAAACATGGAGGAGGCTCTGTTATGTTCTGGGGCTGCTTTGCTGCGTCTGGCACAGGGTGTCTTGAATCTGTGCAGGGTACAATGAAATCTCAAGACTATCAAGGAATTCTAGAGAGAAATGTACTAGCCAGTGTCAGAAAGCTTGGTCTCAGTCGCAGGTCATGGGTCTTGCAACAGGACAATGACCCAAAACACACCGCTAAAAACACCCAAGAATGGCTAAGAGGAAAAAATTGGACTATTCTAAAGTGGCCTTCTATGAGCCCTGACCTCAATCCTATTGAGCATCTTTGGAAGGAGCTGAAACATGCAGTCTGGAAAAGGCACCCTTCAAACCGGACACAACTGGAGCAGTTTGCTCATGAGGAGTGGGCCAAAATACCTGCTGAGAGGTGCAGATGTCTCATTGACAGTTACAGGAAGCGTTTGATTGCAGTGATTGCCTCAAAAGGTTGCGCAACAAAATATTAAGTTAGGGGTACCATCATTTTTGTCCATGCCTGTTTCATGAGTTTATTTTTTTACATAATTCTGTTGAAGCATGGTTGAAAAACAATGTCTGACTTTCATTGGTTAACATTTATAGAATTTTAATTTATTATTACTTTTGTCAGATTAAAGTTATTTCTGTGACCATTGTGACTTTTTCTTTCATTGACCAAAGGGTACCAACAATTTTGTCCACGTCTGTAAATGGCCCACCCTGTACATATGTCCTTGTGTTTCAAAGATCAATTTTCCTAAGTTTTCGGTGTTAGATTCAAATTGTTCAATCAATGATTTTTCATAGTAGGATTTTTATCTATTGCAATGCTTGCACATCCACACATAATGCTTATCTGGAAAAGAGACATGCAAGCAAGCTAGTTTCCTTTTCAAAAGGCAATGAAAACTGGCATCCAGTTCTTTCTGGATAAATACCATTTAAGGCTACGTTCACATCTGCCTTTGTGCTGTACGGTTTTGAGATCCAGCAGAGATCAAAACCACAGTAAAACACCTATGTTCTAATAATACAACTGGCTGCATCCATTCAGAACAGATCCGGTTGTATTATATCGAGAATTAAGAAACCGGATCCGGCACCATTGACTTACATGGTTTTTGGTACCAGATCCAGCTTGTTCAGTTTCTCATACCACACACAAAGATTTGGTGTCCAGCATGGGAACGCAATAATCCAGAATGGAATGCATGATGATGCACTCAGTTCTGGTTTGTACAGTTTTGTCCCCATTGACAATGAATGGGGACAAAATTGAAGAGTTGTGGTGTGGTTTTGAGGGCTTGTGCCACATCTCAAAACCGGGCAGCATAACACTGATGTGAAAGTAGCCTTTCAATGCTAAGCGTAGAATCTTTGCTTGGCTGCCTGAGTGGCCTTGGTTGGGGTACTGTTGTTTATGGATGACGCTAAGTATGCATGAGGAGTATTGCAACCCAGTCAATGTTCCCCTGGGTCGCTAGGGAAATTGTATGAAAATTAACACATCTTACATCTGCTGGTATCAGATAAGTTTAGTAAAGCTAATTTGAATATGTTTCCCAGAAACATAGAGAGGGGCATTGCCTGGCCTATAATACTCCAAGCAACTACTAGGCATACTAGGCTTTCTCTACAATGAGAGAATGCTCATATATTGAAAGAAACTCACAGTAGTACATCAGGCCCACTCAGGCTTGAACTGGCCCACAGGGGTAGAGGTGAATCCCCTGGTGGCCCCCTAGTCTGCTACCCCCTGCACAAGTGACACATAACACTGTAAACTTACTGCACCACATACATATATTCAATGTACAGCACCTCAACCAGCCTATGTTCATATAAAGAACTTGAGATTATTAACAAAACTCCCCAGTTTATTATTATTATAGACACAATCAGAGCTGAGATGATTTCTAGGTATAAAGGAAAGTTACCAGTGTCCTCTTCTCCCCAGGACCTATGTTCTCAAATTTTCTGAAGGAATCCCATATTCAATCATCTGGTAGCAGCTTGCTGCTGTGTGAACAGGTAATATTTGAATGTATCCGTATGTGGGCCCCCAAAATAAATTTTATTTCTGGGCCCTAGGCACCCCAGTCCAACACTGGGCTCACTTCTCTATCTTTCTCATATTCTCTCATATTCAATACAATTGAAATATTATATAATTCATTTTTTTCACAATGGAAATCTATTGGTTACACTTGCCACTATATGCCTCTATAATTTCATAAGTGACAGCTTTACTTCCATGCACAGTTTATTGATGCAGTTGCCCACAGTTGGCAGAGTACAGTGCATTACTGGGCCCAGCAGTAAATTTAACTGGCATGGGGTTGCAGGGAGCAGAGACAGTAACGTTAAGACACTATCTTACAGTGAGACATTGGAGGAGCTATCAACAACAGTCTCTATATAAGGCATGATCGCTTGTAGCAATGCTAACTCATTAGCATATATAATCAAACTCTGGTCATCAGATACACAGAAAAAAGAAAGAAAAGAGCTATTTGTTAACTGTTTATACAGGGCAATGGTGGCAGTTTAATATGTTTAAAGTTGGCTGACAGACTCCCTTTAAAATAATAAGACAATAAATCTGGGAGGGGATGTAGAGTATTTATTGATATCTGGTTCATATTAATGCACTTTTAAGCAGTTTATCTGTGAAATATTTAAAACTTTTAGAAATGACAGAATAGCTAATGTCACCTTAGATAAGTAATAAGGCTGGCTGATCTATTAACAGTAAAAGCCATGTTAATTGCATTGATTTACATCTAATAAGCATGGCCATCTAATGTCACGCATAATAAGATGAGTCAAATATTTTTTTTTTGATAGACAACTCCAACTCATCTCCCTCTTCTATACACTGTACCTATACGTGTTAAACTGTCAGACAGAAGGTTGCAGCTACTGCAAAACTATTTCCACAGAATTAAATAAAGATGTAATTATACAAGATAAATGTTAAATACATAAAATTTTAATGAAGTGTCATGTGTTATACATTATCTGGAATAATTGTCTGTAAAAATGAGCAAAGTTTTCAGAAATTCAATTTGGATGCTTCACCAAATGATTCCCCAAAATTAGTTTTGTTCCGATTAAATTTGTTGCAAAGTGTATCTTGGTGTATGTCACTGTGCATTGCAGCAACATACATAGCTTGTCCTTTCTGGAAGTGAAAGAGTTACTGTGAAAGGCAGGTAGACATCCCAATATCAGTAGTATTTGACAGCTTATTCACTCCAAATTGAGATTCAAGGCCTAATAGAATTGTTTATCTACTAAACAAGGTGGACACCCCAATAACAGTTAAATTACACAGCTTATTTACCCCAATTTAAGAATTGAGGCCTCTATTGAACAAGGCGGACATCCCAATAACAGTAGAATTAGACAGCTTATTCACCTCATTTTGAAAATCAAGGCGTAATATAGTTGCTTACTGTAAAGGGGGAATCACCAATATTATGCGAATATCGACTCCACCTATTTATGCCTTTATATAATAATTACAATACTTTCGGTATGCTTTACACTAATCACTATGCTAGCTGCATGCGCCTAACTAACTCACTACCACTAACAAGTACACGCTACACAAAGGGTACAAATATAACGGTATTTATTAACACCTGACGCACACAATATACTAACAATACAGCACAAAATATACAATCCTAAACTACACTACAAGTTCCCAAAATCCACCCATAAACTAACTATACAGTTCACACATACAAGTATATAACAACCCACCCCACCTAATTCTATCCCTAAGGTATGACAAGGGTTAACGGTGGCACTGCAGGGGTGTATACAGCTACACAGTAATGTAAGGGTTAATACCCTGCAAAGGTAGTAACCAGGGGTTAAAAGGGTTAACCAGGGGAGGCAGGGGTTAACCAGGGGATGCAGGGGTTAACCAGGGGATGCAGGGGCTAATCAGGGGATGCAGGAGTAGGGTAACCCAGGGGTTAATCAGGGCCACCAGGTTAAACGTTTAGGGGTATATAGGGGGTGATAACCACCAGGGGTTATGCCTGGCAGGGAAAGGGTTAATCAGGGGAGGTGGTGCTGGGAGTGGTATGGGGTCAGGGCTATACCAGGGGTGTAGGGGTTAATCAGGGGATAGGGGTTAATTGAGTGGGGGTTCGTTGGTGGGATAGTGGGGTTAATAGAGAATTTTGTTGGTGGGATAGTGGGGGGGATACTTAGTCCTTCTGCTAGTTCTTCTAGGGTGATCCTCGCCAGCCAGGGGGCCACTCTGTACAGAGTGCCGATCGCGCTCTCCTCCTTCTGGGGGGTGGGGGCGGCAGGGGTCCGGTCCGGCTAAGCGCAGGATGCACTGCCCTTTCAGGTGGGGGGTCCCGATCCTTACTTCTGAGTGCCGGGGCCGCCGGGGATAAATATGACGTCACTGCACCGGCCCGCACATCAGGGACGCGCTGCAGGCAGGAGGCGCCTTTGATCTCCCGCCTGCAGCACCTAGCATTCCGGACAGTGCGATAGTAATCGCACTGTCGGAATGCGCATAATAGAAGGAGGGGAGGCTTCTCCCCTTCTTCTATCATGCGTAATTATCTCCAGTGGCGCTGGAGATAATTACAACAAAGGGCTCAGATTCTGTTGAATCTGAGCTCTTTGTATCCATCAGGATGACTGGACCCTTGTCCGGTCATTCTGATGCAATTTGCCAGATTGCATCGGTGTGAATGCTTGGGGCACATTCACACCGATGCACCTGGTTTCGGGTGTAGGAGGGGGGAATATATATAATATACATGCGTATGGATGTTTGGGGCACATCCATACACATGTATACATCAATATTAGGGACATAGACATATATCTAAAGGGGGCACATGATTAATGATTAGAGTTGAGCGGACACCTGGATGTTCGGGTTCGAGAAGTTCGGCCCAACTTCCCGGAAATGTTCGGGTTCGGGATCCGAACCCGATCCGAACTTTGTCCCGAACCCGAACTCCATTGAAGTCAATGGGGACCCGAACTTTTCGGCACTAAAAAGGCTGTAAAACAGCCCGGGAAAGGGCTAGAGGGCTGCAAAAGGCAGCAACATGTAGGTAAATCCCATGCAAACAAATGTGGATAGGGAAATGAATTAAAATAAAAATAAAATAAATAAAAATTAACCAATATCAATTGGAGAGAGGTCCCATAGCAGAGAATCTGGCTTCACGTCACCCACCACTGGAACAGTCCATTCTCAGATATTTAGGCCCCGGCACCCAGGCAGAGGAGAGAGGTCCTGTAACAGAGAATCTGGCTTCATGTCAGCAGAGAATCAGTCTGCATGTCATAGCAGAGAATCAGGCTTCACGTCAGCCACCAATGCAACAGTCCATTGTCATATATTTAGGCCCAGCACCCAGGCAGAGGAGAGAGGTCCCGTAACAGAGGATTTGGCTTCATGTCAGCAGAGATTCAGTCTGCATGTCATAGCAGAGAATCAGGCTTCACGTCAGCCACCAGTGCAACAGTCCATTGTCATATATTTAGGCCCAGCACCCAGGCAGAGGAGAAAGGTCCCGTAACAGAGGATCTGGCTTCATGTCAGCAGAGAATCAGTCTGCATGTCATAGCAGAGAATCAGGCTTCACGTCAGCCACCACTGCAACAGTCCATTGTCATATATTTAGGCCCAGCACACAGGCAGAGGAGAGAGGTCCCGTAACAGAGAATCTGGCTTCATGTCAGCAGAGAATCAGTCTGCATGTCATAGCAGAGAATCAGGCTTCACGTCAGCCACCACTGCAACAGTCCATTGTCATATATTTAGGCCCAGCACACAGGCAGAGGAGAGAGGTCCCGTAACAGAGAATCTGTCTTCATGTCAGCAGAGAATCAGTCTGCATGTCATAGGAGAGAATCAGGCTTCACGTCAGCCACCAGTGCAACAGTCCATTGTCATATATTTAGGCCCAGCACCCAGGCAGAGGAGAGAGGTCCCGTAACAGAGAATCTGTCTTCATGTCAGCAGAGAATCAGTCTGCATGTCATAGCAGAGAATCAGGCTTCACGTCAGCCACCACTGCAACAGTCCATTGGCATATATTTAGGCCCAGCACCCAGGCAGAGGAGAGAGGTCCCGTAACAGAGAATCTGTCTTCATGTCAGCAGAGAATCAGTCTACATGTCATAGCAGAGAATCAGGCTTCACGTCAGCCACCACTGCAACAGTCCATTGGCATATATTTAGGCCCAGCACCCAGGCAGAGGAGAGAGGTCCCGTAACAGAGGATCTGGCTTCATGTCAGCAGAGAATCAGTCTGCATGTCATAGCAGAGAATCAGGCTTCATGTCAGCCACCACTGCAACAGTCCATTGGCATATATTTAGGCCCAGCACCCAGGCAGAGGAGAGAGGTCCCGTAACAGAGGATCTGGCTTCATGTCAGCAGAGAATCAGTCTGCATGTCATAGCAGAGAATCAGGCTTCACGTCAGCCACCACTGCAACAGTCCATTGTCATATATTTAGGCCCAGCACACAGGCAGAGGAGAGAAGTCCCGTAACAGAGAATCTGTCTTCATGTCAGCAGAGAATCAGTCTGCATGTCATAGCAGAGAATCAGGCTTCATGTCAGCCACCACTGCAACAGTCCATTGTCATATATTTAGGCCCAGCACCCAGGCAGAGGAGAGAGGTCCCGTAACAGAGAATCTGGCTTCATGTCAGCAGAGAATCAGTCTGCATGTCATAGCAGAGAATCAGGCTTCACGTCAGCCACCACTGCAACAGTCCATTGTCATATATTTAGGCCCAGCACACAGGCAGAGGAGAGAGGTCCCGTAACAGAGAATCTGTCTTCATGTCAGCAGAGAATCAGTCTGCATGTCATAGCAGAGAATCAGGTTTCACGTCAGCCACCAGTGCAACAGTCCATTGTCATATATTTAGGCCCAGCACCCAGGCAGAGGAGAGAGGTCCCGTAACAGAGAATCAGACTGGGGCGTGTCTGGTTCCTGCAGCCACAGAGTGAGAAGGTGTTTCCACTGAGCTACTGGAACTTCCAGTGTGGGCCTCTCTGGGGAGTTTTCTAACATCTGCTTCCCAGGAGGAGCTCCAGGCTTGCGGGGAGTTTTCAACACCTCTCCCCAGCCCAGGCCCTGCCTCTCCTTAGGGAGTTGGTGGAGGCCTGGAGCTATGTCTCCAGTTGGGACCCAGGATCCTGCTTCCCGGGGTAGGCCGGCGGGAGGTAGGGGAGGCGAGTTACCGGCCTCTACACCATCATCCATCTCAGCGGTCAGAAGATTGAGCAGGGGTCATGCTGTGGTGTCCCCTGCAGCCCCTGGGAGCGGAGCTGTGAAGACCACCAGCAAGTCCGGTAGGGTGGATGGTAACCCTGCAGGTGAGCGGAGTGTTCCTTGGGGTGGGCCAGGGAGGGTGGAGACTGACTGGAGCATCAAAAGGCCCCAGGAATCGGTCTTCATGTACAGCTCCCGTATTGCGGCCTACCTCAGGGAATATGAAGACGCTGGCAAAGCCTTAAAAAAGCTCAGAAGCGACATTAAGCTGGAAAGAGTAAAGGCGTACAAGGCTTCAAAAAATCAAAGACCTGAGATATCAGAGAGGCTAAAGGTCCTAAAAGAAAAGATAAAAGAAATGGAAGCAAGAAGGACAATTATACTGGAAAGTAGTGGTCCCTTCCAAGAAAAACTAAAAAATGAGGAAAGATTTTTTGTCATGGCCCAGGGAAGTCTGCAAATGGCTGACCCCCCAGACGATGAGGAAGAAACAGAGGCAGAGAAAAAGGCAGAGAGAAAGACAGAGAAAGAGGAGCAGGCCATGGACACTGGGATCACAGCTGAACAGGTGTGCCTGCCTTTCACAAGCTCAGAAGATGAATTTGAAAGTGGAAGTAGTGGAGTCGGGGGAGGGCTCATGGCTGAGATTAAACGCTTGGAGTCACCCCGGCTCCATGAAGGCAGTTTTTTGTTTGGAGAAGAACTTCCAGATGAGGTTGAAGATATTGAAAAGAAAAAAAAGAAGGGAAAAAAGAAGAAAGAAAAAAGCTGAGTGGAGGTGAGATATGTGTATGTTTCTCACCCCCAGCAATCCGGGCAGGCTGAAAAGGCTGCTTGGATTGCAACCCCCACCATCCTCCCAGCCCCGGTCTCTGCTGTGGGACCGGGCGACGGGAGTGGGGAGAAAAGACACGAGGTGTCCAAGATGGCGGAGGACGCCGTCCTCACTTGCAGTAGTGGGGGCGGCCCGAGAGAAGGAGGGACTGAAAAGTCCAACACGCAGGCATTGAGGGCGGCGAGTTCGGAGGGTGGGGAGGGCTTTCCGATGACGCGGCTAACCCCGCCCGTCCCCGCCGCGGTCCTAAACACACTGAATGGGTGTGTGGAGGACCTGCGGCGGAGTGACGTGGTGGGGGCGACTGCCGTGGCCGGCGCTCCTCCCCTCTCTCCCATAAAGAAGGCTCCAGGTTTCCCTGTTTTCTCCTCCGGTCCCGCTGCTCCGGTAGTGCCCGTTGCTCCGCCCTCCTGCGCCGCAGTGTTGGTGGCGGAGAGCGGTGCTGCGGGGGTGATGGGCGGGCCGGGGGACGTGTCTGTCGGTGTGTCCCTGGATGAGATTAAGAGCGCTCCTAAAGGACAATTTAGGAGTGAAAGGCATCGGCTTGCTGAGCACAGTGGTGCCACGGCACGGCGCTTTTCAAGAACAACTGTTAGGAGGAGGGGATGTGTCTCCCCCTCCTCCATGGCCGCCTATGTGGCCACTGGTGTCATTCCCTCCGCTTCTGCCTCTGCCCCCGCCGCTGAATCAAGCGCTGGGGAGGTGGGGGTAGTGACCACCAGTGCCCAGGTTCTGTGTGGGGCAGGTGGTAGTAGAGGGAAGGATAAGAAGGGTAAAAAGGTTAAAAGTGACGATATAAATAAAAGCTATGTAAATAATGTAAATAAAGTGTCAGCTGGCCCAGCAGTGTGTATGGGGTCCGATGTGATTGAGCTAGTCCCTGTAAAGGTGACTACTGAAAAAGTGGTCACCCAAAAGGGTCATGGAGGGGGTGTTAGTTTAGGGGTCGCTCCGGGTCCCGATGGGGGGGTGAATGCGGGGGGTTGCCCTGCTGCTGGAAAAGTGGCGGGGTCCCCCCGTATGGCCCCCTCAGAGGGATGCGGTGCGACAGTTGAGGCAGGTAGAGGGGGGGAGCCGGTTCTGCTGCCCCTCCTGCGTCCATGGCGCCTGGCAGAAGTTATGCCAGTGTGGCTGCGGCTGTGGGGGGGAGGGGCTGGCCTCTTTGGCTTCCTCACTCTCAGGGCCTGGTAATGGTGACTTGCAGTGGCGACTGTTGGAGGCCCTCAAAAAGGGGGAGAGCTCCTTTTCCGTAGAGGGAGAGAAGGTGGAATGTTCATTCTGGTTCAACAGACATGGCGTTTGGACCTTCCGAGAACAGAACGGGGGCGAGACCACCTGGTCTTCACCCACAACCGGCCCTGGAGCCAGACGGAATGTGGTCTGTCTCAAGTGGAGTGGCGATGAAGCTTGCCCTACTAGAAAGAGGGTAGTGGAGCTCCTGCTTGGGATGGGTTTCAAGGCTACTGACATCTTTGCCTTGATCCATCCTTTTGGCTCCAAGGAGTTTGACATCAGCTTTGTCCGGCCGGAGGGGCTTGAGCTCTTCTGGTCCGGATATGAGCTGGTGAAGAACATGCCGGTCTGGCGTGGTTTCGTTGCAAAAGCGATAACCCGCCAGAGTGAGGTCAAGAGAGTGACCGTTCTGACCCGTAACGAGTCGCTCTCTTGTATTGACATCATGACCTGGCTGGGAAGGTACGGAGAGGTCCAGGGAATACCAGCTAAAAACCTGGACGAGTTTGGCATTTGGTCGGGTGCCTGGACGTTTAATATCAAGCTTAGGCGTCTGGGCAGTACAGTTTCCCACATTCCATCATCTGCCTTTATCGGCCGAGACAGGATCTTGGTTTTCTACAGAGGGCAGCCTAAGCTCTGTCACAAGTGCGGCAGCCCCACACACTTCAGCGCCAGCTGCCAAGTGCAGAAGTGCGCGTTGTGTGGGGGGACTGGTCATCTTGCTGCATCTTGTGATGAGATTAGATGCAACCTGTGTGGGGAGCTCGGGCACCCCTTCAGTCGCTGTCCTCTCTCTGAGGCCAATGCGGCCCGAGCTCATGCAGGAGCTGGCCGGGAGGTCCCTTCGGCTGAGGCGGGTACTGGCAAAGGCAGTGGAGTTAAGGGGTCAGTGAGGAACCAGAACAACCCGTCCCGGCAGAGGCGGAGAGAGAGGCGTCAGGTGGAGAGGGAGGGGGAGGAACCTCGTCCTGGGGTGATGCCCGCTCCTTCCCAAACGACTGCCCCTCCTGAATCCGAGACCCTAGGGGGCAGCGAGCTGGAGGAGGAGATTGAGAGACTGGACCGGGCAGAAGAGACTCTGTCCTCGCACTACGAAAGTTCTGCAGAGGGTAGTGGGGCAGAGTCCCAAAGTAGATGGAAACGGCGTACTAAAAAAAGATCTAGCCCGACCAAAGTTGCCAGGGAAGGTGTAACCGGCTCCCCTCTGGAGCTCTCCAACTGGTACCTCATCTTGGATGAGACCTCTGCCTCCTCTGCTGAGGAGGGGGTTGAAGGTGAGGGGCCGGGGGCGAAGGAGGGAGGGCCTTCAGGGGGCCCCGCGCCCCCCTCTGGTGGGGATGCAAGGTCCTCAGGAGGGGTGGCAAAACCGGGCCCTGAGACTGAGAAAGCCAGGAGTGGTGCGCAGAGGGAGGTGGTGGTGGCAGAGATGGATACCACTATCTCCCTCAAGAGAGGTCGTGCTGCTCTAGAAGGCAGCCTCGGGAGGGGGGAGAAGGATGGGAAGAAGGCCATCTAATTTAACTACTCTTTATGGCGGTACCCGCTCTGCTGACTCTGGCGACCATTAATGTCGCCAGCATTAAGTCGGATGCGGCTCGTTTCACAGCCTTCGATTTTCTCAGCCGTGTTGAAGCTGACATTTTGTTTTTGCAAGAGACCAGGCTGCCAGATTTGGCAGCGATTTATAAAGCCAAGAGGGAGTGGAGACCAGGGCCCTCCTACTGGTCTCTTGCGGCTGAGCCGTATAGCGGAGTGGCAGTCCTTTTTACCGCACCGGTAGAATGCCGACGAGTAATTGAATTAGAAATGGGGAGGTGTTTGATCTTGGATGTCCTCATGAAGGGACAGGAACTGTGCCTGATTAATATCTACGGGCCCCAGTCCAGGTGGAACAGGAAATGTCTCTTTATGAGGATTAAGCCTTTCCTTTTTACAAGCCGGCAGGTGGTTTTTGGTGGGGACTTTAATACTGTCACAAGGCCCCAAGACAGGGGAGGCACCAGAAACCGGCTGACTTATGATAGTATTTTTCTGAATAGAGTAGCTAGTGAGGCTCGTCTGGAGGATGTCCACATTAGGCATACCCCAGGCCACGGGGGTTTCACTTTCTATAGAGGTAGTCAGGTAAGGTCTAGAATAGATAGGTTTTATTTGAAGGAGGAGGCTACCTTTTCGCCCTTAAGGGTTGTGGAGGTGGAATTCTCCGATCACTGTTTGATTATGTTTAGGGATGAGCGAACTCGAACTGTATAGTTCGGGTTCGTACCGAATTTTGGGGTGTCCGTGACACGGACCCGAACCCGGACATTTTCGTAAAAGTCCGGGTTCGGGTTCGGTGTTCGTCGCTTTCTTCGCGCTTTTGTGACGCTTTCTTGGCGCTTTTTGAAAGGCTGCAAAGCAGCCAATCAACAAGCGTCATACTACTTGCCCCAAGAGGCCATCACAGCCATGCCTACTATTGGCATGGCTGTGATTGGCCAGAGCACCATGTGACCCAGCCTCTATTTAAGCTGGAGTCACATAGCGCCGCCCGTCACTCTGCTCTGATTAGCGTAGGGAGAGGTTGCGGCTGCGACAGTAGGGCGAGATTAGGCAGATTAACTCCTCCAAAGGACTTGATTAACTGATCGATCTGCAGCTGTGGATCATTGAGCTGCTGATCCTCAATTGCTCACTGTTTTTAGGCTGCCCAGACCGTTTGTCAGTCACATTTTTCTGGGGTGATCGGCGGCCATTTTGTGTCTTGTGGTGCGCCAGCACAAGCTGCGACCAAGTGCATTTAACCCTCAATGGTGTGGTTGTTTTTTGGCTAAAGCCTACATCAGGGTGAAGCTGTCACACCAAGTGCATTTAACCAGCAATAGTCTGTTCATTTTTTGGCCATATACAAAATCAGGGGCAAGCTGCGCCTGTCACCAAGTGCATTTAACCCTCAATGGTGTGGTTGTTTTTTGGCTAAAGCCTACATCAGGGTGAAGCTGTCACACCAAGTGCATTTAACCAGCAATAGTCTGTTCATTTTTTGGCCATATACTAAATCAGGGGCAAGCTGCGCCTGTCACCAAGTGCATTTAACCCTCAATGGTGTGGTTGTTTTTTGGCTAAAGCCTACATCAGGGTGAAGCTGTCACACCAAGTGCATTTAACCAGCAATAGTCTGTTTATTTTTTGGCCATATCCCAGTCTAATTCTGTCACTAAATCCATACCGGTCACCCAGCGCCTAAATACTAGGCCTCAAATTTATATCCCGCTAAATCTGTCCTTAGTGCTGTAGCTGGGCGAGTTATTTAGTGTCCGTTCAAGCACATTTCTTGTTCTGGGTTGAAATACAATTCCCAATTTAGCAATTTCATAATTTAGTGGTTTCTGCTATATCAGAGCTATTTGAAATCTATCCCTAAAAGGGTATATAATATTCAAGGTGCACATTGGGTCATTCAGAATAACTTCACACACACCCGCTACTGTGTATTTCCAAGTCTAATTCTGGCACTAAACCCATACCTGTCACCCAGCGCCTAAATACTAGGCCTCAAATTTATATCCAGCTAAATCTGTCCCTAGTGCTGTAGCTGGGCGAGTTATTTAGTGTCCGTTCAAGCACATTTCTTGTTCTGGGTTGAAATACAATTCCCAATTTAGCAATTTCATAATTTAGTGGTTTCTGCTATATCAGAGCTATTTGAAATCTATCCCTAAAAGGGTATATAATATTCAAGGTGCACATTGGGTCATTCAGAATAACTTCACACACACCCGCTACTGTGTATTTCCAAGTCTAATTCTGGCACTAAACCCATACCTGTCACCCAGCGCCTAAATACTAGGCCTCAAATTTATATCCCGCTAAATCTGTCCTTAGTGCTGTAGCTGGGCGAGTTATTTAGTGTCCGTTCAAGCACATTTCTTGTTCTGGGTTGAAATACAATTCCCAATTTAGCAATTTCATAATTTAGTGGTTTCTGCTATATCAGAGCTATTTGAAATCTATCCCTAAAAGGGTATATAATATTCAAGGTGCACATTGGGTCATTCAGAATAACTTCACACACACCCGCTACTGTGTATTTCCAAGTCTAATTCTGGCACTAAACCCATACCTGTCACCCAGCGC
The DNA here is from genome assembly GCF_014858855.1 of Bufo gargarizans. Classification (NCBI taxonomy): domain Eukaryota; kingdom Metazoa; phylum Chordata; class Amphibia; order Anura; family Bufonidae; genus Bufo; species Bufo gargarizans. Next base: position 404,946,149 of record NC_058082.1, on the reverse strand, counting down.
CTAAATACTAGGCCTCAAATTTATATCCCGCTAAATCTGTCCTTAGTGCTGTAGCTGGGCGAGTTATTTAGTGTCCGTTCAAGCACATTTCTTGTTCTGGGTTGAAATACAATTCCCAATTTAGCAATTTCATAATTTAGTGGTTTCTGCTATATCAGAGCTATTTGAAATCTATCCCTAAAAGGGTATATAATATTCAAGGTGCACATTGGGTCATTCAGAATAACTTCACACACACCCGCTACTGTGTATTTCCAAGTCTAATTCTGGCACTAAACCCATACCTGTCACCCAGCGCCTAAATACTAGGCCTCAAATTTATATCCCGCTAAATCTGTCCTTAGTGCTGTAGCTGGGCGAGTTATTTAGTGTCCGTTCAAGCACATTTCTTGTTCTGGGTTGAAATACAATTCCCAATTTAGCAATTTCATAATTTAGTGGTTTCTGCTATATCAGAGCTATTTGAAATCTATCCCTAAAAGGGTATATAATATTCAAGGTGCACATTGGGTCATTCAGAATAACTTCACACACACCCGCTACTGTGTATTTCCAAGTCTAATTCTGGCACTAAACCCATACCTGTCACCCAGCGCCTAAATACTAGGCCTCAAATTTATATCCCGCTAAATCTGTCCCTAGTGCTGTAGCTGTGCGAGTTATTTAGTGTCCGTTCAAGCACATTTCTTGTTCTGGGTTGAAATTCAATTCCCAATTTAGCAATTTCATAATTTAGTGGTTTCTGCTATATCAGAGCTATTTGAAATCTATCCCTAAAAGGGTATATAATATTCAAGGTGCACATAGGGTCATTCAGAATAACTTCACACACCCGCTACTGTGCATTTCCAAATCTAATTCTGTCACTAAACCCATACCTGTCACCCAGCGCCTAAATACTAGGCCTCAAATTTATATCCCGCTAAATCTCTCGTTACCGCTGTCCTGTTGTGGCTGGGAAAGTTATTTAGTGTCCGTCAAAGCACATTTTTTGTTCTGGGTTGAAATACAATTCCCAATTTAGCAATTTCATAATTTAGTCGTTTCTGCTATATCAGAGCTATTTGAAATCTATCCCTAAAAGGGTAGATCATATTGAAGGTGCACATAGGGTCATTCAGAATAACTTCACACACACGCTTCTGTGCATTTCCAAGTCTAATTCTGTCACTAAATCCATACCGGTCACCCAGCGCCTAAATACTAGGCCTCAAATTTATATCCCGCTGAATTTGAATACAATACATTGGGCCAAATAATATATTTGTTGTTGTGGTGAACCATAACAATGAGAAAAACATCTAGTAAGGGACGCGGACGTGGACATGGTCGTGGTGGTGTTAGTGGACCCTCTGGTGCTGGGAGAGGACGTGGCCGTTCTGCCACATCCACACGTCCTAGTGTACCAACTACCTCAGGTCCCAGTAGCCGCCAGAATTTACAGCGATATATGGTGGGGCCCAATGCCGTTCTAAGGATGGTAAGGCCTGAGCAGGTACAGGCATTAGTCAATTGGGTGGCCGACAGTGGATCCAGCACGTTCACATTATCTCCCACCCAGTCTTCTGCAGAAAGCGCACAGATGGCGCCTGAAAACCAACCCCATCAGTCTGTCACATCACCCCCATGCATACCAGGGAAACTGTCTCAGCCTCAAGTTATGCAGCAGTCTCTTATGCTGTTTGAAGACTCCGCTGGCAGGGTTTCCCAAGGGCATCCACCTAGCCCTTCCCCAGCGGTGAAAGACATAGAATGCACTGACGCACAACCACTTATGTTTCCTGATGATGAGGACATGGGAATACCACCTCAGCATGTCTCTGATGATGACGAAACACAGGTGCCAACTGCTGCGTCTTTCTGCAGTGTGCAGACTGAACAGGAGGTCAGGGATCAAGACTGGGTGGAAGACGATGCAGGGGACGATGAGGTCCTAGACCCCACATGGAATGAAGGTCGTGCCACTGACTTTCACAGTTCGGAGGAAGAGGCAGTGGTGAGACCGAGCCAACAGCGTAGCAAAAGAGGGAGCAGTGGGCAAAAGCAGAACACCCGCCGCCAAGAGACTCCGCCTGCTACTGACCGCCGCCATCTGGGACCGAGCACCCCAAAGGCAGCTTCAAGGAGTTCCCTGGCATGGCACTTCTTCAAACAATGTGCTGACGACAAGACCCGAGTGGTTTGCACGCTGTGCCATCAGAGCCTGAAGCGAGGCATTAACGTTCTGAACCTGAGCACAACCTGCATGACCAGGCACCTGCATGCAAAGCATGAACTGCAGTGGAGTAAACACCTTAAAACCAAGGAAGTCACTCAGGCTCCCCCTGCTACCTCTTCTGCTGCTGCCGCCTCGGCCTATTCTGCTGCTGCCGCCTCGGCCTCTTCTGCTGCTGCCGCCTCGGCCTCTTCCTCCGCCTCTGGAGGAACGTTGGCACCTGCCGCCCAGCAAACAGGGGATGTACCACCAACACCACCACCACCTCCGTCACCAAGCATCTCAACCATGTCACAGGGCAGCGTTCAGCTCTCCATCTCACAAACATTTGAGAGAAAGCGTAAATTCCCACCTAGCCACCCTCGATCCCTGGCCCTGAATGCCAGCATTTCTAAACTACTGGCCTATGAAATGCTGTCATTTAGGCTGGTGGACACAGACAGCTTCAAACAGCTCATGTCGCTTGCTGTCCCACAGTATGTTGTTCCTAGCCGGCACTACTTCTCCAAGAGAGCCGTGCCTTCCCTGCACAACCAAGTATCCGTTAAAATCAAGTGTGCACTGCGCAACGCCATCTGTGGCAAGGTCCACCTAACCACAGATACGTGGACCAGTAAGCACGGCCAGGGACGCTATATCTCCCTAACTGCACACTGGGTAAATGTAGTGGCAGCTGGGCCCCAGGCGGAGAGCTGTTTGGCGCACGTCCTTCCGCCGCCAAGGATCGCAGGGCAACATTCTTTGCCTCCTGTTGCCACCTCCTCCTTCTCGGCTTCCTCCTCCTCTTCTTCCACCTGCTCATCCAGTCAGCCACACACCTTCACCACCAACTTCAGCACAGCCCGGGGTAAACGTCAGCAGGCCATTCTGAAACTCATATGTTTGGGGGACAGGCCCCACACCGCACAGGAGTTGTGGCGGGGTATAGAACAACAGACCGACGAGTGGTTGCTGCCGGTGAGCCTCAAGCCCGGCCTGGTGGTGTGTGATAATGGGCGAAATCTCGTTGCAGCTCTGGGACTAGCCAATTTGACGCACATCCCTTGCTTGGCGCATGTGCTGAATTTGGTGGTGCAGAAGTTCATTCACAACTACCCCGACATGTCAGAGCTGCTGCATAAAGTGCGGGCCGTCTGTTCGCGCTTCCGGCGTTCACATCCTGCTGCTGCTCGCCTGTCTGCGCTACAGCGTAACTTCGGCCTTCCCGCTCACCGCCTCATATGCGACGTGCCCACCAGGTGGAACTCCACCTTGCACATGCTGGACAGACTGTGCGAGCAGCAGCAGGCCATAGTGGAGTTTCAGCTGCAGCACGCACGGGTCAGTCGCACTACAGAACAGCACCACTTCACCACCAATGACTGGGCCTCCATGCGAGACCTGTGTGCCCTGTTGCGCTGTTTCGAGTACTCCACCAACATGGCCAGTGGCGATGACACCGTTATCAGCGTTACAATACCACTTCTATGTCTCCTTGAGAAAACACTTAGGGCGATGATGGAAGAGGAGGTGGCCCAGGAGGAGGAGGAGGAGGAGGAGGAAGAGGGGTCATTTTTAGCACTTTCAGGCCAGTCTCTTCGAAGTGACTCAGAGGGAGGTTTTTGGCAACAGCAGAGGCCAGGTACAAATGTGGCCAGCCAGGGCCCACTACTGGAGGACGAGGAGGACGAGGATGAGGAGGAGGTGGAGGAGGATGAGGATGAAGCATGGTCACAGCGGGGTGGCACCCAACGCAGCTCGGGTCCATCACTGGTGCGTGGCTGGGGGGAAAGGCAGGACGATGACGATACGCCTCCCACAGAGGACAGCTTGTCCTTACCCCTGGGCAGCCTGGCACACATGAGCGACTACATGCTGCAGTGCCTGCGCAACGACAGCAGAGTTGCCCACATTTTAACCTGTGCGGACTACTGGGTTGCCACCCTGCTGGATCCACGCTACAAAGACAATGTGCCCACCTTACTTCCTGCACTGGAGCGTGATAGGAAGATGCGCGAGTACAAGCGCACGTTGGTAGACGCGCTACTGAGAGCATTCCCAAATGTCACAGGGGAACAAGTGGAAGCCCAAGGCCAAGGCAGAGGAGGAGCAAGAGGTCGCCAAGGCAGCTGTGTCACGGCCAGCTCCTCTGAGGGCAGGGTTAGCATGGCAGAGATGTGGAAAACTTTTGTCAACACGCCACAGCTAACTGCACCACCACCTGATACGCAACGTGTTAGCAGGAGGCAACATTTCACTAACATGGTGGAACAGTACGTGTGCACACCCCTCCACGTACTGACTGATGGTTCGGCCCCATTCAACTTCTGGGTCTCTAAATTGTCCACGTGGCCAGAGCTAGCCTTTTATGCCTTGGAGGTGCTGGCCTGCCCGGCAGCCAGCGTTTTGTCTGAACGTGTATTCAGCACGGCAGGGGGCGTCATTACAGACAAACGCAGCCGCCTGTCTACAGCCAATGTGGACAAGCTGACGTTCATAAAAATGAACCAGGCATGGATCCCACAGGACCTGTCCGTCCCTTGTCCAGATTAGACATTAACTACCTCCCCATAACCATATATTATTGGACTCCAGGGCACTTCCTCATTCAATCCTATTTTTATTTTCATTTTACCATTATATTGCGAGGCTACCCAAAGTTGAATGAACCTCTCCTCTGCCTGTGTGCTAGGCCTAAATATATGCCAATGGACTGTTGCAGTGGTGGCTGACGTGAAGCCTCATTCTCTGCTATGACATGCAGACTGATTCTCTGCTGACATGAAGACAGATTCTCTGTTACGGGACCTCCCTCCTCTGCCTGGGTGCTGGGCCTAAATATATGCCAATGGACTGTTGCAGTGGTGGCTGACATGAAGCCTGATTCTCTGCTATGACATGCAGACTAATTCTCTGCTGACATGAAGCCAGATTGTCTGTTACGGGACCTCTCTCCTCTGCCTGGGTGCTGGGCCTAAATTTATGACAATGGACTGTTGCAGTGGTGGCTGACGTGAAGCCTGATTCTCTGCTATGACATGCAGACTGATTCTCTGCTGACATGAAGCCAGATTGTCTGTTACGGGACCTCTCTGCTCTGCCTGTGTGCTAGGCCTAAATATATGCCAATGGACTGTTGCAGTGGTGGCTGACGTGAAGCCTCATTCTCTGCTATGACATGCAGACTGATTCTCTGCTGACATGAAGCCAGATTGTCTGTTACGGGACCTCTCTGCTCTGCCTGTGTGCTAGGCCTAAATATATGCCAATGGACTGTTGCAGTGGTGGCTGACGTGAAGCCTGATTCTCTGCTATGACATGCAGACTGATTCTCTGCTGACATGAAGCCAGATTGTCTGTTACGGGACCTCTCTGCTCTGCCTGTGTGCTAGGCCTAAATATATGCCAATGGACTGTTGCAGTGGTGGGTGACGTGAAGCCTCATTCTCTGCTATGACATGCAGACTGATTCTCTGCTGACATGAAGACAGATTCTCTGTTACGGGACCTCCCTCCTCTGCCTGGGTGCTGGGCCTAAATATATGCCAATGGACTGTTGCAGTGGTGGCTGACATGAAGCCTGATTCTCTGCTATGACATGCAGACTAATTCTCTGCTGACATGAAGCCAGATTGTCTGTTACGGGACCTCTCTCCTCTGCCTGGGTGCTGGGCCTAAATTTATGACAATGGACTGTTGCAGTGGTGGCTGACGTGAAGCCTGATTCTCTGCTATGACATGCAGACTGATTCTCTGCTGACATGAAGCCAGATTGTCTGTTACGGGACCTCTCTGCTCTGCCTGTGTGCTAGGCCTAAATATATGCCAATGGACTGTTGCAGTGGTGGCTGACGTGAAGCCTCATTCTCTGCTATGACATGCAGACTGATTCTCTGCTGACATGAAGCCAGATTGTCTGTTACGGGACCTCTCTGCTCTGCCTGTGTGCTAGGCCTAAATATATGCCAATGGACTGTTGCAGTGGTGGGTGACGTGAAGCCTCATTCTCTGCTATGACATGCAGACTGATTCTCTGCTGACATGAAGCCAGATTCTCTGTTACGGGACCTCTCTCCTCTGCCTGTGTGTGTGCTGGGCCTAAATATATGCCAATGGACTGTTGCAGTGGTGGCTGACGTGAAGCCTGATTCTCTGCTATGACATGCAGACTGATTCTCTGCTGACATGAAGCCAGATTGTCTGTTACGGGACCTCTCTCCTCTGCCTGTGTGTGTGCTGGGCCTAAATATATGCCAATGGACTGTTGCAGTGGTGGCTGACGTGAAGCCTCATTCTCTGCTATGACATGCAGACTAATTCTCTGCTGACATGAAGACAGATTCTCTGTTACGGGACCTCTCTCCTCTGCCTGGGTGCCGGGGCCTAAATATCTGAGAATGGACTGTTCCAGTGGTGGGTGACGGGAAGCCAGATTCTCTGCTATGGAACCTCTCTCCAATTGATTTTGGTTAATTTTTATTTATTTAATTTTTATTTTAATTCATTTCCCTATCCACATTTGTTTGCAGGGGATTTACCTACATGTTGCTGCCTTTTGCAGCCCTCTAGCTCTTTCCTGGGCTGTTTTACAGCCTTTTTAGTGCCGAAAAGTTCGGGTCCCCATTGACTTCAATGGGGTTCGGGTTCGGGACGAAGTTCGGATCGGGTTCGGATCCCGAACCCGAACATTTCCGGGATGTTCGGCCGAACTTCTCGAACCCGAACATCCAGGTGTTCGCTCAACTCTAATTATGTTTTCTCTGAATATTTCAGAATCCCCCCAAATGGGAAGAGGTTATTGGAAGCTGAATTCGGGTGTCTTGGTGGAAGCAGAGCTGAGACAATCCTTTGAGGACTTCCTTCAGAGTCAGGTACCTTTACTGGATCTCTGTGATACTAAGTCAGAGTGGTGGGAGATATTCAAAGATCGGGCTGCAGGGTTCTTCCGCCGGCTCTCGAGCCTCAGGTCCCTGGACAGGTACCGCCTGTATCAGGGTCTGAGGAGGAAACTCGAGCATCTGGTCTCGACTGGTGGTAGCTGCGAGGATATCTCCAGGGTGAAATCTTTGCTCAAGAGGTGCCAGTATGATAGGCACACATCTTTAGTTTTTGAGAGGGACTTTGGGAGGTACCGCTCGCCCGACCCCTACAGAAATTGTAAGATGTCAGTGAAGAGTAAGTTAATAATAGGACTGGTCGATAGTACGGGATCTCTGAGCAGGTCCAGATCAGGGATCCTGGAAGTCGTTAGATCCTTTTACTCGTGCCTCTTGGGGAGGAGGGATCTGGATCGGGACAAGATGTCGGCTTTCCTGGCTGGGGTCACCCCTGAGTCAGGAGCTCACCTCTCTTTTGACGGTTTGGTAGAAGAGATCAGGAAGGAGGAAGTTATCCTGGCGGTGGAAGGGTTAGCTCTGAAGAAGTCGCCAGGCCCGGATGGCTTAACATCTGAGTTTTATAAGACCTTTTAAGGACTCTTTATGTCCCCTCTTGACTGAGGTATTCAATGAGTGTTTATCCTCGGGCACTCTGCCTCGGTCAATGAGGAGGTCAGCTCTGATCCTTCTATCAAAGGGTAAAGATCCGAGCCGTATTGAGAACTGGCGTCCCATAGCACTTCTTAATTCGGACAGAAAGATTCTGGCCAAGATACTTCTTAATAGGCTGGTAAAATTTGCACCCCAACTCCTTTCGGTGGCCCAGCATTGCTCGGTTCCAGGCCGCAGCACTTTTAGTGCTGTACTCGGTGTCCGAGAGGCAGTGGAGCAGAGTAGAGCAGGCTACTGGAGGGGGTACATGCTGTCCTTAGATCAAGCAAAGGCTTTTGATCGGGTGAACCATGAGTACCTCTGGTCGGTCCTTCTGAAGTATGGCCTGCCGGGGGGGTTTGTCGATTGGTTAAAGATCTTGTATGCAGGGGCAGAGAGTTTCCCACTTGTGAACGGTTGGTCTGGCTGCTCTTTTGAGGTTGGGTCTGGCGTCCGCCAGGGTTGTCCTTTGAGCCTGCTTTTATACGTGTTCGCGATTGATCCCTTTCTTAAGCGGATCGATCGTGGACCGTTGGCGGGAGTCGGGATGGATCGGACGGTGCCGGAAGCCACTCTGAGGGTAGTAGCGTACGCTGACGATGTCACCATTTTCGTATCCTCGAGAGGGGAGGCGGAGTACGTGATGTCTGAAGTGGATCGCTACTCGGAGGCATCCGGGTCCATGATCAATCGGGATAAGTGTGAGATTCTCTGGCTGGGAGGGGGTGATCCAGTTTTTGATCTCCCGGACACCCTCCCAGGGCCCAAGTCGTGAGCCAAAGTCCTAGGCATTAGGGATGAGCGAACTCGAACTGTATAGTTCGGGTTCGTACCGAATTTTGGGGTGTCCGTGACACGGACCCGAACCCGGACATTTTCGTAAAAGTCCGGGTTCGGGTTCGGTGTTCGTCGCTTTCTTCGCGCTTTTGTGACGCTTTCTTGGCGCTTTTTGAAAGGCTGCAAAGCAGCCAATCAACAAGCGTCATACTACTTGCCCCAAGAGGCCATCACAGCCATGCCTACTATTGGCATGGCTGTGATTGGCCAGAGCACCATGTGACCCAGCCTCTATTTAAGCTGGAGTCACATAGCGCCGCCCGTCACTCTGCTCTGATTAGCGTAGGGAGAGGTTGCGGCTGCGACAGTAGGGCGAGATTAGGCAGATTAACTCCTCCAAAGGACTTGATTAACTGATCGATCTGCAGCTGTGGATCATTGAGCTGCTGATCCTCAATTGCTCACTGTTTTTAGGCTGCCCAGACCGTTTGTCAGTCACATTTTTCTGGGGTGATCGGCGGCCATTTTGTGTCTTGTGGTGCGCCAGCACAAGCTGCGACCAAGTGCATTTAACCCTCAATGGTGTGGTTGTTTTTTGGCTAAAGCCTACATCAGGGTGAAGCTGTCACACCAAGTGCATTTAACCAGCAATAGTCTGTTCATTTTTTGGCCATATACAAAATCAGGGGCAAGCTGCGCCTGTCACCAAGTGCATTTAACCCTCAATGGTGTGGTTGTTTTTTGGCTAAAGCCTACATCAGGGTGAAGCTGTCACACCAAGTGCATTTAACCAGCAATAGTCTGTTCATTTTTTGGCCATATACTAAATCAGGGGCAAGCTGCGCCTGTCACCAAGTGCATTTAACCCTCAATGGTGTGGTTGTTTTTTGGCTAAAGCCTACATCAGGGTGAAGCTGTCACACCAAGTGCATTTAACCAGCAATAGTCTGTTTATTTTTTGGCCATATCCCAGTCTAATTCTGTCACTAAATCCATACCGGTCACCCAGCGCCTAAATACTAGGCCTCAAATTTATATCCCGCTAAATCTGTCCTTAGTGCTGTAGCTGGGCGAGTTATTTAGTGTCCGTTCAAGCACATTTCTTGTTCTGGGTTGAAATACAATTCCCAATTTAGCAATTTCATAATTTAGTGGTTTCTGCTATATCAGAGCTATTTGAAATCTATCCCTAAAAGGGTATATAATATTCAAGGTGCACATTGGGTCATTCAGAATAACTTCACACACACCCGCTACTGTGTATTTCCAAGTCTAATTCTGGCACTAAACCCATACCTGTCACCCAGCGCCTAAATACTAGGCCTCAAATTTATATCCCGCTAAATCTGTCCTTAGTGCTGTAGCTGGGCGAGTTATTTAGTGTCCGTTCAAGCACATTTCTTGTTCTGGGTTGAAATACAATTCCCAATTTAGCAATTTCATAATTTAGTGGTTTCTGCTATATCAGAGCTATTTGAAATCTATCCCTAAAAGGGTATATAATATTCAAGGTGCACATTGGGTCATTCAGAATAACTTCACACACACACGCTTCTGTGCATTTCCAAGTCTAATTCTGTCACTAAATCCATACCGGTCACCCAGCGCCTAAATACTAGGCCTCAAATTTATATCCCGCTGAATTTGAATACAATACATTGGGCCAAATAATATATTTGTTGTTGTGGTGAACCATAACAATGAGAAAAACATCTAGTAAGGGACGCGGACGTGGACATGGTCGTGGACATGGTCGGATATGGTGGGTGACGTGAAGCCTCATTCTCTGCTATGACATGCAGACTGATTCTCTGCTGTCATGAAGCCAGATTGTCTGTTACGGGACCTCTCTGCTCTGCCTGTGTGCTAGGCCTAAATATATGCCAATGGACTGTTGCAGTGGTGGGTGACGTGAAGCCTCATTCTCTGCTATGACATGCAGACTGATTCTCTGCTGACATGAAGCCAGATCGTCTGTTACGGGACCTCTCTGCTCTGCCTGTGTGCTAGGCCTAAATATATGCCAATGGACTGTTGCAGTGGTGGGTGACGTGAAGCCTCATTCTCTGCTATGACATGCAGACTGATTCTCTGCTGACATGAAGCCAGATTGTCTGTTACGGGACCTCTCTGCTCTGCCTGTGTGCTAGGCCTAAATATATGCCAATGGACTGTTGCAGTGGTGGGTGACGTGAAGCCTCATTCTCTGCTATGACATGCAGACTGATTCTCTGCTGACATGAAGCCAGATCGTCTGTTACGGGACCTCTCTGCTCTGCCTGTGTGCTAGGCCTAAATATATGCCAATGGACTGTTGCAGTGGTGGGTGACGTGAAGCCTCATTCTCTGCTATGACATGCAGACTGATTCTCTGCTGACATGAAGCCAGATCGTCTGTTACGGGACCTCTCTGCTCTGCCTGTGTGCTAGGCCTAAATATATGCCAATGGACTGTTGCAGTGGTGGGTGACGTGAAGCCTCATTCTCTGCTATGACATGCAGACTGATTCTCTGCTGACATGAAGCCAGATTGTCTGTTACGGGACCTCTCTGCTCTGCCTGTGTGCTAGGCCTAAATATATGCCAATGGACTGTTGCAGTGGTGGGTGACGTGAAGCCTCATTCTCTGCTATGACATGCAGACTGATTCTCTGCTGACATTAAGCCAGATTGTCTGTTACGGGACCTCTCTCCTCTGCCTGTGTGCTAGGCCTAAATATATGCCAATGGACTGTTGCAGTGGTGGCTGACGTGAAGCCTCATTCTCTGCTATGACATGCAGACTAATTCTCTGCTGACATGAAGCCAGATTGTCTGTTACGGGACCTCTCTCCTCTGCCTGGGTGCTGGGCCTAAATTTATGACAATGGACTCTTACAGTGGTGGGTGACGTGAAGCCTGATTCTCTGCTATGACATGAAGACTGATTCTCTGCTGACATGAAGCCAGATTGTCTGTTACGGGACCTCTCTCCTCTGCCTGGGTGCCGGGGCCTAAATATCTGAGAATGGACTGTTCCAGTGGTGGGTGACGGGAAGCCAGATTCTCTGCTATGGAACCTCTCTCCAATTGATTTTGGTTAATTTTTATTTATTTAATTTTTATTTTAATTAATTTCCCTATCCACATTTGTTTGCAGGGGATTTACCTACATGTTGCTGCCTTTTGCAGCCCTCTAGCCCTTTCCTGGGCTGTTTTACAGCCGTTTTAGTGCCGAAAAGTTCGGGTCCCCATTGACTTCAATGGGGTTCGGGTTCGGGACGAAGTTCGGATCGGGTTCGGATCCCGAACCCGAACATTTCCGGGATGTTCGGCCGAACTTCTCGAACCCGAACATCCAGGTGTTCGCTCAACTCTACTAGGCATCCATTTTGGCCATGGGGACTATCCCACTCAAAATTGGGACGACAGGCTTAAGATCGCCGCTCAGAAGGTCGACCAGTGGAAGGGTTGGTCTTTGACCCTCAGGGAAAGGGTAAACCTGATCAAGGCCTACTTACTCCCTTTGCTTATCTATTTGGGTAGCGTGTGTATCTTGCCAGAGCCTCTCTGGACTCGGGTTTATAGTCTGTTCTTCCAGCTCTTATGGGGGAATAGACTGAACCTGATCAAGAGAGAAGTGACTTACCGCACGAGGAGACTAGGGGGGGTTATCTATGGTCAACCCCGTGGTGTTTCTTGTAAGCACCTTTGTTAAAGCGAATCTGGCGAACCTCTGGATGGAGAGGGCTTCTCCGTGGGTAGTCTCCTGCTGGGGGTGGTTTCGGCTTTTCTTCCAGGAATGGGAGACAGGAGGGCAAGTGAAGGACTTGCGTACGCCTCACGGATATCTTCCGACTTACGTCACCCCGATTCTGAAGGTGATCCGCCGGTGGGGTTTGGAGGTGAGGGAGATCAGGACTCTGTCAAGGAGGTCCCTTGACGAGAGGGTCTTGTTGTCCCACTTCCAGAAGCCCCTGGCCCTCAGGGATTGCCCAAGCCGGGATCTAGACAAGGGGTTACAGTTGCTAAATTCTGCAAGGATCCCCTTGAAGTTTTGGGACTTGGCTTGGCGCTGCTTTCACGGGAGGCTGTATGTGAGGGACAACTTGAAATACAGGAACTCTGATGAAAGGGGTTGTCCCCGGGAGGAGTGTGGCTCCATACTGGAAAGTATGGATCACTTCCTGATTCAGTGTCCCTTTAATACAGAGGTTTACCAACGGATGGGAGCTTCCATTAGCTGGCCTAGGCTAGCCAGCCTCTCCTATGCGGAGTGGGCTTATGGAGTGCTCAGAGACATTGGTAGAAGGGACCTGTGCACATGTTTTTTAGTCAGTATAGTGGTTAGGTTCTACACGTGGAATGCACGGTGCTTAGTTTCAACGCAGCAGAAAGTCCTCCCAGTGGACGTGGTATGTAGGAACATTCTGGGTGACCTGGTGAAGGTGCGTTCTTTGGAGTATGAGAGACTGGGTACCAGTAGGGCCTCTCTCCTCTGGAGAGGCTTTGCTTTTAGCGTACCCTAGCCTAGTCATACGTTTCCTGGTGGTGGGCTGATGCTTTCACCGTAGATTTTTGTTTTGTGGGATGTTGAGCTTTGAAGAAAGGCTTACAGAGACCGAGCTTGGGCCTTCGGGTAGTTCTGTATATTAAAATATTTTGCAGTGTGTGTTAAATAGTTATGTTGTTTATTAGGATAAATTGAGTTAGGGCTAGTTAGGTTGGGTGGGTGAGGGAAGGGGTCTTTTATTTGTGCTTTTAAGTGTTTTATGTGTGTATTGAAGTGGGAGGCCTGCATCTAGCCCTGGACTATGCGGACATGGGTGGACATGGGGCGAGGGGCTAGATGTGGGTGGTGGAGGTAGGGCTGGCCTCGGACTATGCGGACACGAGAGAGACGTGAGGCGGAGGTCAGCCTTGGGTGAAGGGTGATGGAGTAGGTAGTGGGGGTTAGGGCTAGATTAGCGAGGTGAGGTTTGTTTTGCTTTATGTGTTATATTATTAAAAAAATTAATAAAAAATAAAAAAATTGGTGATGGAAAAAAAAAAAAAAAAAAATAAATTTGTTTGTTTTCTACTATTATTATTATTGTTATTATTGTTTTATTTGTCTTATTTGCGTTTCTGTTTTATTGACGAGTAATCAAGTTTTTCTTTTTTGGGTTTTACAGCTGAACCGGCTAAGTAAGTTTCATTTCTTTTTTAGCATTTGTATATAGTTTGTATATAGTTTTTATAGGTTGTTGGTATGAATGTGAGTATGAGTGAGGCTGGGCCAGCTGAGAAGCTGTTGTTTTGTTTTGTTTTTTCTTGTCTGTTAAGTTTTGTATTTTTCTAATAAAAAAGAGTTCCCGTAACAGAGAATCTGTCTTCATGTCAGCAGAGAATCACTCTGCATGTCATAGGAGAGAATCAGGCTTCACGTCAGCCACCAGTGCAACAGTCCATTGTCATATATTTAGGCCCAGCACCCAGGCAGAGGAGTGAGGTCCCGTAACAGAGAATCTGTCTTCATGTCAGCAGAGAATCAGTCTGCATGTCATAGGAGAGAATCAGGCTTCACGTCAGCCACCAGTGCAACAGTCCATTGTCATATATTTAGGCCCAGCACCCAGGCAGAGGAGAGAGGTCCCGTAACAGAGAATCTGTCTTCATGTCAGCAGAGAATCAGTCTGCATGTCATAGCAGAGAATCAGGTTTCACGTCACCCAACATTGGAACAGTCCATTGGCATATATTTAGGGCCAGGCACCCAGGCAGAGGAGAGAGGTCCCGTAACAGAGAATCTGGCTTCATGTCAGCAGAGAATTAGTCTGCATGTCATAGCAGAGAATCAGGCTTCTTGTCAGCCACCAGTGCAGCAGTCCATTGTCATATATTTAGGCCCAGCACCCAGGCAGAAGAGAGAGGTCCCGTAACAGAGGATCTGGCTTAATGTCAGCAGAGAATCAGTCTGCATGTCATAGCAGAGAATCAGGCTTCACGTCAGCCACCAGTGCAGCAGTCCATTGTCATATATTTAGGCCCAGCACCCAGGCAGAGGAGAGAGGTCCCATAACAGAGAATCTGGCTTCATGTCAGCAGAGAATCAGTCTGCAAGTCATAGCAGAGAATCAGGCTTCACGTCAGCCACCACTGCAACAGTCCATTGTCAGATATTTAGGCCCAGCACACAGGCAGAGGAGAGAGGTCCCGTAACAGAGAATCTATCTTCATGTCAGCAGAGAATCAGTCTGCATGTCATAGCAGAGAATCAGGCTTCTCGTCAGCCACCACTGCAAAAGTCCATTGGCATATATTTAGGCCCAGCACCCAGGCAGAGGAGAGAGGTCCCGTAACAGAGAATCTGTCTTTATGTCAGCAGAGAATCAGTCTGCATGTCACAGCAGAGAATCAGGCTTAACGTCAGCCACCACTGCAACAGTCCATTGGCATATATTTAGGCCCAGCACCCAGGCAGAGGAGAGAGGGCCCGTAACAGAGGATCTGGCTTCATGTCAGCAGAGATTCAGTCTGCATGTCATAGCAGAGAATCAGGTTTCACGTCAGCCACCACTGCAACGGTCCATTGTCATATATTTAGGCCCAGCACACATGCAGAGGAGAGAGGTCCCGTAACAGAGAATCTGTCTTCATGTCAGCAGAGAATCAGTCTGCATGTCATAGCAGAGAATCAGGCTTCACGTCAGCCACCAGTGCAACAGTCCATTGTCATATATTTAGGCCCAGCACCAAGGCAGAGGAGAGAGGTCCCGTAACAGAGAATCTGTCTTCATGTCAGCAGAGAATCAGTCTGCATGTCATAGCAGAGAATCAGGCTTCAGGTCAGCCACCACTGCAACAGTCCATTGTCATAAATTTAGGCCCAGCACCCAGGCAGAGGAGAGAGGTCCCGTAACAGAGAATCTGTCTTCATGTCAGCAGAGAATCAGTCTGCATGTCATAGCAGAGAATCAGGCTTCACGTCAGCCACCAGTGCAGCAGTCCATTGTCATATATTTAGGCCCAGCACCCAGGCAGAGGAGAGAGGTCCCGTAACAGAGAATCTGGCTTCATGTCAGCAGAGAATAAGTCTGCATGTCATAGCAGAGAATCAGGCTTCACGTCAGCCACCACTGCAACAGTCCATTGTCATAAATTTAGGCCCAGCACCCAGGCAGAGAAGATAGGTCCCGTAACAGAGAATCTGTCTTCATGTCAGCAGAGAATCAGTCTGCATGTCATAGCAGAGAATCAGGTTTCACGTCACCCAACATTGGAACAGTCCATTGGCATATATTTAAGCCCAGGCACCCAGGCAGAGGAGAGAGGTCCCGTGACAGAGAATCTGGCTTCATGTCAGCAGAGAATTAGTCTGCATGTCATAGCAGAGAATCAGGCTTCTTGTCAGCCACCAGTGAAGCAGTCCATTGTCATATATTTAGGCCCAGCACCCAGGCAGAGGAGAGAGGTCCCGTAACAGAGGATCTGTCTTCATGTCAGCAGAGAATCAGTCTGCATGTCATAGCAGAGAATCAGGCTTCACGTCAGCCACCAGTGCAGCAGTCCATTGTCATATATTTAGGCCCAGCACCCAGGCAGAGGAGAGAGGTCCCGTAACAGAGAATCTGTCTTTATCTCAGCAGAGAATCAGTCTGCATGTCACAGCAGAGAATCAGGCTTAACGTCAGCCACCACTGCAACAGTCCATTGGCATATATTTAGGCCCAGCACCCAGGCAGAGGAGAGAGGGCCCGTAACAGAGGATCTGGCTTCATGTCAGCAGAGATTAAGTCTGCATGTCATAGCAGAGAATCAGGCTTCACGTCAGCCACCACTGCAACGGTCCATTGTCATATATTTAGGCCCAGCACACAGGCAGAGGAGAGAGGTCCCGTAACAGAGAATCTGTCTTCATGTCAGCAGAGAATCAGTCTGCATGTCATAGCAGAGAATCAGGCTTCACGTCAGCCACCACTGCAACAGTCCATTGTCATATATTTAGGCCCAGCACCAAGGCAGAGGAGAGAGGTCCCGTAACAGAGAATCTGTCTTCATGTCAGCAGAGAATCAGTCTGCATGTCATAGCAGAGAATCAGGCTTTACGTCAGCCACCAGTGCAACAGTCCATTGTCATATATTTAGGCCCAGCACCCAGGCAGAGGAGAGAGGTCCCGTAACAGAGAATCTGGCTTCATGTCAGCAGAGAATCAGTCTGCATGTCATAGCAGAGAATCAGGCTTCACGTCAGCCACCAATGCAACAGTCTATTGTCATAAATTTAGGCCCAGCACCCAGGCAGAGGAGAGAGGTCCCGTAACAGAGAATCTGTCTTCATGTCAGCAGAGAATCAGTCTGCATGTCATAGCAGAGAATCAGGTTTCACGTCACCCAACATTGGAACAGTCCATTGGCATATATTTTTAAGCCCAGGCACCCAGGCAGAGGAGAGAGGTCCCGTAACAGAGAATCTGGCTTCATGTCAGCAGAGAATTAGTCTGCATGACATAGCAGAGAATCAGGCTTCACGTCAGCCACCAGTGCAGCAGTCCATTGTCATATATTTAGGCCCAGCACCCAGGCAGAGGAGAAAGGTCCCGTAAAAGAGGATCTGGCTTAATGTCAGCAGAGAATCAGTCTGCATGTCATAGCAGAGAATCAGGCTTCACGTCAGCCACCATTGCAGCAGACCATTGTCATATATTTAGGCCCAGCACCCAGGCAGAGGAGAGAGGTCCCGTAACAGAGAATCTGTCTTCATGTCAGCAGAGAATCAGTCTGCATGTCATAGCAGAGAATCAGGCTTCACGTCAGCCACCACTGCAATAGTCCATTGTCAGATATTTAGGCCCAGCACACAGGCAGAGGAGAGAGGTCCCGTAACAGAGAATCTATCTTCATGTCAGCAGAGAATCAGTCTGCATGTCATAGCAGAGAATCAGGCTTCACGTCAGCCACCACTGCAACAGTCCATTGGCATATATTTAGGCCCAGCACCCAGGCAGAGGAGAGAGGTCCCGTAACAGATGATCTGGCTTCATGTCAGCAGAGAATCAGTCTGCATGTCATAGCAGAGAATCAGGCTTCACGTCAGCCACCATTGCAACAGTCCATTGTCATATATTTAGGCCCAGCACCCAGGCAGAGGAGAGAGGTCCCGTAACAGAGAATCTGTCTTTATGTCAGCAGAGAATCAGTCTGCATGTCACAGCAGAGAATCAGGCTTAACGTCAGCCACCACTGCAACAGTCCATTGGCATATATTTAGGCCCAGCACCCAGGCAGAGGAGAGAGGTCCCGTAACAGAGGATCTGGCTTCATGTCAGCAGAGAATCAGTCTGCATGTCATAGCAGAGAATCAGGCTTCACGTCAGCCACCACTCCAACAGTCCATTGTCATATATTTAGGCCCAGCACCCAGGCAGAGGAGAGAGGTCCCGTATCAGAGAATCTGGCTTCATGTCAGCAGAGAATTAGTCTGCATGTCATAGCAGAGAATCAGGCTTCACGTCACCCAACATTGGAACAGTCCATTGGCATATATTTATGCCCCGGCACCCAGACAGAGGAGAGGTTCATTCAACTTTGGGTAGCCTCGCAATATAATGGTAAAATGAAAATAAAAATAGGATTGAATGAGGAAGTGCCCTGGAGTACAATAATATATAGTTAAGGGAAGGTAGTTAATGTCTAATCTGCACAAGGGATTGACAGGTCCTGTGGGATCCATGCCTGGTTCATTTTTATGAACGTCAGCTTGTCCACATTGGCTGTAGACAGGCGGCTGCGTTTGTCTGTAATGACGCCCCCTGCCATGCTGAATACACGTTTAGACAAAACGCTGGCCGCCAGGCAGGCCAGCACCTCTCAGGCATAAAAGGCTAGCTCTGGCCACGTGGTCAATTTAGAGACCCAGAAGTTGAATGGGGCCGAACCATCAGTCAGTACGTGGAGAGGTGTGCACACGTACTGTTCCACCATGTTTGTGAAATGTTGCCTCCTGCTAACACGTTGCGTATCAGGTGGTGGTGCAGTTAGCTGTGGCTCGTTGACAAAACTTTTCCACATCTCTGCCATGCTAACCCTGCCCTCAGATTAGCTGGCCGTGACACAGCTGCCTTGGCGACCTCTTGCTCCTCCTTTGCCTTGGCCTTGGGCTTCCACTTGTTCCCCTGTGACATTTGGGAATGCTCTCAGTAGCGCGTCTACCAACGTGCGCTTGTACTCGCGCATCTTCCTATCACGCTCCAGTGCAGGAAGTAAGGTGGGCACATTGTCTTTGTACCATGGATCCAACAGGGTGGCAACCCAGTAGTCCACACACGTTAAAATGTGGGCAACTCTGCTGTCGTTGCGCAGGCACTGCAGCATGTAGTCGCTCATGTGTGCCAGGCTGCCCAGGGGTAAGGACAAGCTGTCCTCTGTGGGAGGCGTATCGTCATCGTCCTGCCTTTCCCCCCAGCCACGCACCAGTGATGGGCCCGAGCTGCGTTGGGTGCCACCCCGCTGTGACTATGCTTCATCCTCATCCTCCTCCACCTCCTCCTCATCCTCGTCCTCCTCGTCCTCCAGTAGTGGGCCCTGGCTGGCCACATTTGTACCTGGCCTCTGCTGTTGCAAAAAACCTCCCTCTGAGTCACTTCGAAGAGACTGGCCTGAAAGTGCTAAAAATGACCCTTCTTCCTCCTCCTCCTCCTGGGCCACCTCCTCTTCCATCATCGCCCTAAGTGTTTTCTCAAGGAGACATAGAAGTGGTATTGTAACGCTGATAACGGCGTCATCGCCACTGGCCATGTTGGTGGAGTACTCGAAACAGCGCAACAGGGCACACAGGTCTCGCATGGAGGCCCAGTCATTAGTGGTGCTGTTCCGTAGTGCGACTGACCCATGCGTGCTGCTGCTGAAACTCCACTATGGCCTGCTGCTGCTCGCACAGTCTGTCCAGCATGTGCAAGGTGGAGTTCCACCTGGTGGGCACGTCGCATATGAGGCGGTGAGCGGGAAGGCCGAAGTTACGCTGTAGCGCAGACAGGCGAGCAGCGGCAGGATGTGAACGCCGGAAGCGCGAACAGACGGCCCGCACTTTATGCAGCAGCTCTGACATGTCGGGGTAGTTGTGAATGAACTTCTGCACCACCAAATTCAGCACATGCACCAAGCAAGGGATGTGCGTCAAACCGGCTAGTCCCAGAGCTGCAACGAGATTTCACCCATTATCGCACACCACCAGGCCGGGCTTGAGGCTCACCGGCAGCAACCACTCGTCGGTCTGTTGTTATATACCCCGCCACAACTCCTGTGCGGTGTGGGGCCTGTCCCCCAAACAAATGAGTTTCAGAATGGCCTGCTGACGTTTACCCCGGGCTGTGCTGAAGTTGGTGGTGAAGGTGTGTGGCTGACTGGATGAGCAGGTGGAATAAGAGGAGGAGGAAGCTGAGTAGGAGGAGGTGGCAACAGGAGGCAAAGAATGTTGCCCTGCGATCCTTGGCGGCGGAAGGACGTGCGCCAAACAGCTCTCCGCCTGGGGCCCAGCTGCCACTACATTTACCCAGTGTGCAGTTAGGGAGATATAGCGTCCCTGGCCGTGCTTACTGGTCCACGTATCTGTGGTTAGGTGGACCTTGCCACAGATGGCGTTGCGCAGTGCACACTTGATTTTAACGGATACTTGGTTGTGCAGGGAAGGCACGGCTCTCTTGGAGAAGTAGTGCCGGCTAGGAACAACATACTGTGGGACAGCAAGCGACATGAGCTGTTTGAAGCTGTCTGTGTCCACCAGCCTAAATGACAGCATTTCATAGGCCAGTAGTTTAGAAATGCTGGCATTCAGGGCCAGGGATCGAGGGTGGCTAGGTGGGAATTTACGCTTTCTCTCAAATGTTTGTGAGATGGAGAGCTGAACGCTGCCCTGTGACATGGTTGAGATGCTTGGTGACGGAGGTGGTGGTGGTGTTGGTGGTACATCCCCTGTTTGCTGGGCGGCAGGTGCCAACGTTCCTCCAGAGGCGGAGGAAGAGGCCGAGGCGGCAGCAGCAGAAGAGGCCGAGGCGGCAGCAGCAGAAGAGGCCGAGGCGGCAGCAGCAGAAGAGGTAGCAGGGGGAGCCTGAGTGACTTCCTTGGTTTTAAGGTGTTTACTCCACTGCAGTTCATGCTTTGCATGCAGGTGCCTGGTCATGCAGGTTGTGCTAAGTTTCAGAACGTTAATGCCTCGCTTCAGGCTCTGATGGCATAGCGTGCAAACCACTCGGGTCTTGTCGTCAGCACATTGTTTGAAGAAGTGCCATGCCAGGGAACTCCTTGAAGCTGCCTTTGGGGTGCTCGGTCCCAGATGGCGGCGGTCAGTAGCAGGCGGAGTCTCTTGGCGGCGGGTGTTCTGCTTTTGCCCACTGCTCCCTCTTTTGCTACGCTGTTGGCTCGGTCTCACCACTGCCTCTTCCTCCGAACTGTGAAAGTCAGTGGCACGACCTTCATTCCATGTGGGGTCTAGGACCTCATCATCCCCTGCATCGTCTTCCACCCAGTCTTGATCCCTGACCTCCTGTTCAGTCTGCACACTGCAGAAAGACGCAGCAGTTGGCACCTGTGTTTCGTCATCATCAGAGACTTGCTGAGGTGGCATTCCCATGTCCTCATCATCAGGAAACATAAGTGGTTGTGAGTCAGTGCATTCTATGTCTTCCACCGCTGGGGAAGGGCTAGGTGGATGCCCTTGGGAAACCCTGCCAGCAGAGTCTTCAAACAGCATAAGAGACTGCTGCATAACTTGAGGCTCAGACAGTTTCCCTGGTATGCATGGGGGTGATGTGACAGACTGATGGGGTTGGTTTTCAGGCGCCATCTGTGCGCTTTCTGCAGAAGACTGGGTGGGAGATAATGTGAACGTGCTGGATCCACTGTCGGCCACCCAATTGACTAATGCCTGTACCTGCTCAGGCCTTACCATCCTTAGAACGGCATTGGGCCCCACCATATATCGCTGTAAATTCTGGCGGCTACTGGGATCTGAGGTAGTTGGTACACTAGGACGTGTGGATGTGGAAGAACGGCCACGTCCTCTCCCAGCACCAGAGGGTCCACTAACACCACCACGACCATGTCCACGTCCGCGTCCCTTACTAGATGTTTTCCTCATTGTTATCGTTCACCACAACAACAAAAATATTATTTGGCCCAATGTATTGAATTCAAATTCAGGCCTTTTTTTACAGACACCTAACACTATCTGGCTATCTATTTAGGTACCGTATTACACTAATACAGGCACAGCAGTAACCACAGATTTAGCTGACTATGAATTTGAGGCCTAGTATTTAGGCGCTGGGTGACAGGTATAGATTTACTGACAGAATTAGACTTGGAAATGCACAGTAGCGTGTGTGTGAAGTTATTCAGAATGACCCTATGTGCACCTTGAATATTATATACCCTTTTAGGGATAGATTTCAAATAGCTCTGATACAGCAGAAACCACTAAATTAGGAAATTGCTAAATTGGGAATTGTATTTCAACCCAGAACAAAAAATGTGCTTTGACGGACACTAAATAACTTGCCCAGCCACAACAGTACAGCAGTAACGACAGATTTAGCTGGATATAAATTTGAGGCCTAGTATTTAGGCGCTGGGTGACAGATATAGGTTTACTAACAGAATTAGACTTGGAAATGCACAGTTGCGTGTGTGTGAAGTTATTCAGAATGACCCTATGTGCACCTTGAATCTGATATACCCTTTTAGGGATAAATTTAAAGTAGGCCTGATACAGCAGAAACCACTAAATTAGGAAATTGCTAAATTGGGAATTGTATTTCAACCCAGAACAAAAACTGTGCTTTGACGGACACTAAATAACTTGACCAGCCACACCAGTAACGACAGATTTAGCTGACTATAAATTTGAGGCCTATTCTTTAGGCGCTGGGTGACAGGTATAGGTTTACTGACAGAATTAGACTTGGAAATGCACAGTAGCGTGTGTGTGAAGTTATTCAGAATGACCCTATGTGCACCTTGAATCTGATATACCCTTTTAGGGATAAGTATACTGACAGAATTAGACTGGGATATGGCCAAAAAATAACCACACTATTGATGGTTAAATGCACTTGGTGTGACAGCTTGACCAACCACACTACTGAGGGTTAAATGCACTTGGTGACAGGCGCAGCTTTCCCCTGATGTAGTATATGGCCAAAAAATAAACAGACTATTGCTGGTTAAATGCACTTGGTGTGACAGCTTCACCCTGAAGTAGGATTTAGCCAAAAAAACAACCACACCATTGAGGGTTAAATGCACTTGGTGACAGCTTGCCCCTGATGTAGTATATGGCCAAAAAATAAACAGACTATTGCTGGTTAAATGCACTTGGTGTGACAGCTTCACCCTGATGTAGGATTTAGCCAAAAAACAACCACACCATTGAGGGTTAAATGCACTTGGTGGCAGCTTGTGCTGGCGCAACACAAGACACAAAATGGCCGCCGATCACCCCAGAAAAAAGTGACTGAAAAACGCTCTGGGCAGCCTAAAAACAGTGAGCAATTCAATAGCAGCAGTTTAATCATCCACAGCTGCAGATCGATCACTGGATGGAGTCTTTTGGAGGAGTTAATCAGCCTAATCTCGCCCTACTGTCGCAGCTGCAACCTCTCCCTACGCTAATCAGAGCAGAGTGACGGGCGGCGTTATGTGACTCCAGCTTAAATAGAGGCTGGGTCACATGGTGCTCTGGCCAATCACAGCCATGCCAATAGTAGGCATGGCTGTGACGGCCTCTTGGGGCAAGTAGTATGACGCTTGTTGATTGGCTGCTTTGCAGCCTTTCAAAAAGCGCCAAGAAAGCGACGAACACCGAACCCGAACCCGGACACCCCAAAATTCGGTACGAACCCGAACTATACAGTTCGGGTTCGCTCATGCCTATTCATGATTATATTAGGGTCACAAGCCCCTACATTATAAGGGGACACAAGCCCCTACATTATAAGGGGGCATGGCTTCCAGGGGGCACATATTTCCCACAGGGGCCACCATGAGCCCCTGGGGATCACCATGGGCAGACGTGCGTAGATGCTGGGCACATCTGCGTACATCGTCCCATGATGCTGTGGTTAATGTATGCACATATATACCATACATGCCCGCACGTGTTTGCAGGCATGCATGGATATATATGCACACGTCTCAACCGTTCCTCAACACTTACCTATTAAACAAGGTGGACATACCCAAAACAGTAGTATTAGACAGGTTATTAACCTCACTTTGACAATCAAGGAGTTATAGAATTGCTTATCTATTAAACAAGGAGGACAATGTTCAATTAGATTTGTAGCTCTGTGCACTATACAGGGATTGATGCAAAGTAGGATGTCTCCATTGTATCCCTTCTGCTTCAGATTTTAGAGCCTGCACAGTCCTTGCACTGTCCCTGCAGTCTCCCTATGCTCATCCTACAGTGTGTAAAAACTCTGTATCACTGCCTGTGATAAGGATGGTAAAAGAAAACAAAGAACTTTTATTAATTGCAACAAAATAAAAATAAGGGCCAAAACCCTAACGTGAGCATCATAGCCAAAACAGTTATTGGATCTGTATCCACACAAAAGAACCCTGAGTTATCAGTTCAGGTTTCATAAATCTAGTGTGTAAATACATAGGTCTGTATCAATGCACACTATGGATATTGGTGCATTGTCGAGGGGAGCCACAAAAGGAGAGAGTGGCTTTTCCACACAAAAGTACAAGACCTAGTCCCTAGAAAGACTTGAAGAACAAATTAAGCTCTGTCTATGTAAAATCGCTCAGAAACACACTGAAAATAGACCTGACAGAGCAACAGACGTGCAGGTTGGGGGACACCTGGGAAATAGTGACCATAAAGTAATAACCTTCCAATTATCCTTCAAACAAGCGTTTGAACAAAAATACCAAACTTCAAAAAGGCTACATTTAGCCAACTAAGAGAGGCCATAGGCCTAACTAACTAGGACAAAGTCCTAAAAAATAAAAATACCACCACAAAATTGGATATTTTTAAAGCATCCTAAAATCTAATTGTGAGAGGTATATACCGTATGGGAATAAAAGGTTAGGAACAAAAAGAAACCATGTGGATAAATAGAACTGTAAAGAATGCAATAAATGACAAAAGGAAGGCATTTAAATCACTAAAACAAGAGGGTAGCGAGGAAGCACTGAAAATCTATAAAGAAAAAAAATAGAATATGTAAAAATCTAATAAAAGCCGTCAAACTAGAGACAGAGAGATTAATTGCCAAAGAGAGCAAAACTAACCCTAAAATGTTCTTTGATTATAGAAATGCTAAAAAGTATAAATCTGAAGGTGTCGGCCCTCTACAGAGCAATTAGGGGGGAGGGGGGGGAGTCGCAGAGAGAGAGACGAGGAGAAAGCAAAGCTGTTATTTTTTTTTTCTCCACTGTATTCCCTGGGGAAAATAAACTGTCAGATGAAATTCAGAATGTAAAAGTAAATTCCCTCTTAAAAGTGTCCTGTCTGACCAGGAAGAAGTACAACAGTGACTTAAAAAGATTAAAATAGACATATTGCCACGGCCAGATGGCATACACCCCCGTATCCTAAGAGAATTAACTAATGTCATAGCCAGACCCTTATTTCTGATATTTACAGACTCTACAGGGAGTGTTCCACAGGTACATAGCAAATGTGATGCCAATATTCAAAAAGGGTGCAAAAACAGACCCCCGGAAACTACAGGCCGGTAAGTTTAACATCTGTTTGAAGGTTTTCTAAGAGATGCTATCTTGGAGGATCTCAATGAAAACAAACAAATAACATCATATCAGCATGGCTTCATGAGGGATCGGTCATGTCAAACTAATTAAATCAGTTTCTATGTGGAGGTAAGTTCTAGACTGGACAGCGGTGAATCAATGGATGCCGTATATCTGGACTTCTCCAAAGCATTTGACACTGTGCCACATAAAAGGTTAGAACTGGAGAGGGGTCAGAGGAGGGCAACTAAAGTAATAACTGGAATAGGCCAACTACAGTACCCTGAAAGATTATCAAAATTAGGGTTATTCATTTCAGAAAAAAGACGACTGAAGGGAGATCTAATTAATATGTATAAATATATCAGGGGTCAGTACAGAGATCTATCCCATCAGCTATTTATCCCCAGGACTGTGGCTGTGATGAGGGGACATCCTCTGCATCTGGAGGAAAGAAGGTTTGTACACAAACATAGAAAAGTATTCCTTATGGTAAGAGCAGTGAGACTATGGAACTCTCTGCCTGAGGAGGTGGTGATGGTGAGTACAATAAAGGAATTCAAGAGGGGCCTGGATGTATTTCTGGAGTGTGATAATATTACAGGCTATAGCTACTAGAGAGGGGTCGTTGATCCAGGGAGTTATTCTGATTGCCTGATTGGAGTCGGGAAGGAATTTTTTATTCCCCAAAAGTGGGGAAAATTGGCTTCTACCTCACAGGTTTTTTTTTTTTTTTTGTTTTACTCTGGATCAACTTGCAGGATGACAGGCCGAACTGTATGGACAAATGTATTTTTTCGGCCTTATGTACTATGTTACTATGTTAGTTAGCAGTCTTGTTGACTTCACCACGTGTACTGGCTGGTTCCACATATACCTAAAAGGGGTCTAGGGATACGATCTGTTTTGCCTGTGGTGCTCTCGTTAGGGTTTCAGCCCTAATTTTATTTTGTTCTAGTTAATAAAATATCTTTGTTTTCTTTTAACGTCCTTAATACAGGCAGTGATACAATTTTGCGACTATTGGTACGGATATTAGAAGTCTTCTTTTCTATCCATGAACTGGGTAAAAACTGTCCCTACAATCTCCTTACACTGTCGAGGCTTCTTGAACACTGTCCCTAGCACTTATGACATCTCTCCCTATGCTTAGATCACAATGAAATGACGGAGACAGGGCGTGATTAGGCTTTTTATAGTGCGGTGACATCACAAGGGATGGCCATCTGCTGATTGGCTGGCTGAATAGCATTATGGGTCATATCATGTTCCCCAGTTTCTTATTTTCATTCTGTATCACATGTAGCTGCATTTTAGGAAAAAAAAAAAAAGATTTGTTACCATGAAGCGTGAGAAAATTTGGATTTGTTGCAAATTATTATTTTTTTCTAAACTTAAGATCGAATTGCACTTCTGATGCTTCGATTCACTCAACACTAATAGGCAGGCTATTTGTTCAAGTTCAGTAAATATACAGCTCTGGATATGAAGTATTGCTTTAATTTATATGGCTTTTATTACAAATTACAGTAGCAAAGTATATTTGTAATACAATTTATTTTACTTTTTCTACTTATAATAACTTCTGAATATTTTTTCAATTTGCATATTCGGCTTTATTATTTTTTTACATTTAATAACAAATACCACTGCCACATGTCACCCTCATACAGTATATATCACAGGTATATTTAGGAATGATCAGACTGTCAATCATTTAATCCAATCACTGTCAGTGGATGTCTTCTAGTTGTAACCATTACCTGTCCATGTCATTTCCATCTGGCCAAGACCAGCATGATGTCTTCAAGCTATAACATGCTACTATTGAGTTTTCTTCCCAATACTTTTCTTTTTCTGATTTGAGAGGCAGGCTGTGGGCACTTGCTAAAAACTCATTATTCCCGGAGAGTCCCTTTAAGCATAAAGGTATAGTATATAACACAATGCATAACTACAAGTATATGTAGAAACCTAGAAACAAACGGATGTAGCAGGTTTAGCACACATGCTTTATGAGACATGTTATCTAAACTAAATGCAACTAAATGCACTAAGCAATTGCTTTTTAATGGCTTTTGTTTCACGGTAACGCGATGAGTTAAGAAATTTGAGTTAAGAGTGTGTGTGTTACCCCTGGTACATCTGTATAACACTGATGGCTGAAAAAAGACATAGTCCATCTAGTGTTTTTGTAATACGCACAAAACTGAAGATAAAAATTGATTTTAGAGGAAAAATTGAAATTCCTCTGTGATAACTAGTTGCACGACCCCTGACGGTGAGGATTGTGACTCTTGGATAGTGAGACTGGACTTGTAGGTGAGGGCCTGCTGGTAAACTGACCCTCTAAAAAATATATGCGTGGGCCTGCAGGTGAGCTGACCCTTTAAAACATTATATTGTATGCATGGTCCTGCAGTTTAGCTGACCCTGTAAAAGATTGTAGGTGAGGGCCTGCTGGTGAGCTTATCTTCTAAAAAACTATATGCAAGGGCCTTCAGGTGAGCTGACCCTATAAATGATTGTAGGTGAAGGCCTGCTGATAAGCTGACACTGTAAAAAAATTATATGTGAGGGCCTGCTGGTGAGCTGACCCTGTAAAATCTTATATGCAAGGGCCTTCAGGTGAGCTGACCCTGTAAAACATTGTAGGTGAGGGCTTGCTGGTGAGATGACCCTCTAAAAAATTATATGAGAGAGCCTTCAGGTGAGCTGACCCTGTAAAAGAATGTAGGTGAAGGCCTGCTGGTGAGCTGACCCTGTAAAACATTATATGCAAGGGCCTGCTGGTGAGCTTCTAGCGTCCCACTAGCTTATGTGGGAACTGCAAAAGCTAATTTGTTGTTTTCTGTAATTTCATGCTGTATTGTGTTATCATGTGACATCCCTTTTTACCAGGCCGTCAGGTGCATCACATACTGTATATCGCACCACTAGATGGGGGTAGCACCACAGAATATATAGTGCAGTTCAGGCCTTGTTAGGGAGTTTTAGAGTTGGGAGTTGTGAAGGAGAAGGAGATGGAGTGAGTAGCTAAGGGTGAAGGAGAGGTTCCCTCTCCTCTCAGCTCTCTCTGGAGCTCCACGGCCCAGAGGAGCCATCGTACACCTCAGTATCAAAGCCAGTAAGACAGGCAGAGGAAAGTCTACATTCTACTATTCACTCTTCAGGAGTAACAAGTGAATTTCTGGTCAAGTTTATTGATAAAGACAAAGGAAGGACAAAGCCATTATTATAGGCTCTAGGCGCCTTTGTATCTAGTTGAAGGAATTATTAGCTTCCAGCAGCCTCACCATTATTCTAAGGACAGATAAGGGTTCTGTTGTATCACTTGGGTAGAAGATCTGTTGGAACTACCTCAACTGAGACTGAAGCAAGGCAAGGAGCTGAGTATCAGTGAGTACCTAACTAACTCCCCTAGCCTGACACATTACTACCAGCACAGCCTGTTAATGGGATTCATCACATCCAACTTGCATGTATTCCAGAGACTGTTTTATTAATGGATGTAATCTGTTATCAAGAACCTGGTTACAGTAAAGTTTACAGTTGGATCTAAACCTGCCTCATTCTTCTAACTTCATACCACTACCACTCCATCAACGTGCTGATGCAAAGGCCCAGCCGCACAAGCACTCAGCACCCATTCACCATCAAGGGCACCTCAATCACCATCTTGCCGGTGTCCCCTGTAATAGAGTGTGCCCGGAGAATCCAGTGCTGTTCTCCCCTTCACTGCACTGCTGGTCCAGGGAGGTGTCTGCTAAACCGTGAGTAACCAATGAACTGTATGTGCATTCCGGCCCACCATGAACCTCACGTGTTCTACCCCTGCTGACTGGCACGCTGCAAGCTGACCCTCTAAAAAAATTATATGTGAGGGCCTGCTGGTGAGCTGGCCCTCTAAAAAATTATATATTAGTGCTTGCAGCTGAGCTGACCCTGTAAAACATTATATGCAAAGGGAATATGTGCGAGGGCATTATATGCAATGAAAAAGCATGTTGATATGATGGAAGAGGAGAAAGAGTATGAGAAAAGGAAGATTCAACAATATACCCTTGTTTGTGGTGGAAGGGGTGCATGGGAATACTTTGCATTCAGTACATTATAAACAACACATTTAAAGTGCATTTATGTTCAACAGCATTCATCTAGTGGCGTAGAGAGGTCATGGTCAATCCAGGCCTTGTTCATTTTTATAAGAGTCAACCTGTCAGCATTTTCAGTTGACAGGCGGATATGCTTATCTGTTATTATGCCACCAGCAGCACTAAATACCTGCAGACAAATCGCTGGCGGTAGGGCAGGCCAGCACCTCCAAGGCGCCAGTTCGTGCCACGTGTCTAGCTTGGACACCTAGTAGTTGTAAGGCACTGAGGAATCATTGAGGACGCTGACACGGTCTGCTATGTACTCCATCACCATCTTCCAAAAAATTTCCCTCCTTGTGACACTAGGCCACGCATTGGGGTGAGGGTACTGGCGTGGTGTCATGAAACTGTCCTAGGCTTTGGTGAATGTTGCTCTGCCTTTGTTTGAACTGCTATGTGTTCTCCTTGTCTCGCCTCCTCGGTTGGCCAAGGAACTACGGACTCTGTCGCCATCGTTGTCAGATTTAATTTTTTTGAGCAATTGTATAACAAGTGTCTTCTGGTATTGCACCGTTTTGCTCGTCATCTCCACCAGAGGAATGAGAGATGAGAAGTTATTTTTGTAGCGGGGGTCGAGAAGGGTGAACAACCAGTAATCTGTGTTGTCTAAAATGCGTATAAGGTGCGGGTCATGGAAAAGGCAGCCTAACATGAAGTCAGCCATGTGTGCCAGAGTACCAACAGGCAAGACTTTGCTATTGTCATCAGGAGGATAACTCTGAATCTCCTCATCCTCTTCTTTATATTCTGCTCACCCACACTGAACAGATGGAATTATACTTCCATGGGTACTACCCTCTGTAGAAGAGGCAACCATCTCCTGCTCCTCCTCCTCTTCATCGTACAATTCGTGCTGAAAAGACGAACTGAGGGTGGTCTGGCTATCACCCTGTGTAATGCCTTCCCCCATTTCCACCTCTTCCATATGCAAAGTGTCATCCTTAATTGTGAGCAGCGAGCGTTTGAGTAGACACAAAAGAGGGATGGTTACGCTAATAATAGCGTTATCGCAACTCACCATCTATGTTGATTCCTCAAAGATTCCTAAAACCCCACAAAGGTCAGCCATTCATGCCCATTCCTCGCTTGTGAATAGCATAAGCTGACTGGAAAGACGACGACCATGTTGCAGCTTGTATTCCACTCCTGGCCAACATGTGGAACGTTGAGTTCCAGTGCGTGCTCACGTCGCACAACAGCAGTGAGCTTGCAATTTCCTCGCTTGTGAATAGCATAAGCTGACTGGAAAGGCGACGACCATGTTGCAGCTTGTATTCCACTCCTGGCCAACATGTGGAACGTTGAGTTCCAGTGCGTGCTCACGTCGCACAACAGCAGTGAGCTTGCAATTTCAAGCGCTGCTGCAGCGTTGACAGACCAGCTGAAGCTGTCGATGACTTGACACAGAAGTGGATGTGGTCACTGATGGTGCATGCTAAGGTCAAGGTGCAGGGTGGGAGGCATCCGGACCTGCGCTTTCAGCAGGGCATTGACCAGCACGTAACACAGGGGAAGAGGAGGCAGTGGTGTGACCCGCAGACACAGATTGTGGACCCAGGCGTTCTCCCACCTATTACGGTGCTTGGATGCCATGTGGCGGATCTTGCTGGTGGTGGTGAGGTTGTTAGTGTTCATGCCCCGGCTCATTTTGGTACAGCATAGGTTGCAAACTACTATTCTTTTGTCGTCCGCACTTTCCTAAAAAAAGAGCTATACTGTGGAACACCTACCCCTTGGCAAGGGAGATGTCCGCAAAGAGGGGCTCCGTGGAACAGTTGTGGGCCTGTTTGGTCTGGCCCGCCTACTCCCCTTTTGCCACCCCACTGCCTCTTCCAGCCTGTTGCGGTGCAGCAGATCCTTCCCCCTCTGTACTGCTGTCCTTGCTCAGCTTTCCACCTTCCCAGGTTGGGTCAGTGACTTCATCGTCCACCACCTCCTCATCCAGTTCCTCACTCTTCTCATCCTCCTGACTTGTTGACCTCACCATTACCTCAGTGATTGACAACTGTGTCTCATCCTCTTCATCAACCTCTTGTTGAGTTATTGTCAACTATGTCTCATCATCATCCAACTCATTAAACATTAATTGCAAGTTCCCCGTCTTCATGTTCATGTGATTGTGGATGCTCAAGAGTTTTAGAATCAGGGCACAAGATCTGTCCCTCTTCAGGGGTGCTTGGCGAGAGGGCCAAATCAAGGAATGGCGCTGAAAAGAGCTCCTCCGAATATCCGAGTTTGGGATCACTTGTTTGCCCAGACTCTCCATGGTGGGAGGAAGGAGGATCAGGGTGAGGATTGGGTTGAGCAGACTCTTGGCTACTGAGACTAGACATGGTGGAAGACAGGATAGTGCTTAACCGACTGGAAGCATTATCTGCTGCAATCTAACCGACCACCTGGTTGCACTGGTCATACTTTAAGAGTGGTGTCCTGTGCCGCCCTGCAAACTGGGACATGAAGCTAGTTATCGTGGATGGTTTTTATTGTGCTCTGGCAGCAGGCACAGTTTCACTGTGCCCAAGGCCACGGCCTCTGCGTGCACCATCAGCATTACGGCCACTGCCCCGTAGCTTACTGCTCGCCTTCTGCACCATCAGCATTACGGCCACTGCCCCGTAGCTTACTGCTCGCCTTCTTCATATTAAATGTTATATATGATTGAAAGTCTACACTACGTACAGTAGTGTAGGATATGGAAGTGTATGCGCAAACACATTTAAAAAGATATTTGGGATGAGGAAATGGTATACAGGAGAGGTACCACCGGTAATGTCACAGTACGCAGCGTCTATACAAAAAAAGTACACTGTAAGCCACAGATACATTTTTGAAGCGCACACGTTACAATGCAGATGTGGCGCTGGTAATGTCACTGTCCACAGCAGACACCGTCTACGGAAAAAGGGCACTGGATGTCAGATATTTTTTGGATGTGCACACTTTACACTGGAATGTGGCAAAGCTGTCATTGTCTGCAGCTTACACCCTCTATTAAAAAAGAACACTGTATGTCACAGATATTTTTGGGATGCGCACACTTTACACAGGAGACGTGGAACAGCTAATGTCACTGTCCGCAATGGACACCGTCTACGGAAAAAAAACACTGGATGTCAGATATTTTTTGGATGTGCACACTTTACACTGGAGATGTGGAGCAGCTGTCATTGTCTGCAGCGTACACCGTCTATTAAAAATGAACACTGTATGTCACAGATATTTTTAGGATGCACACACTTTGCAATGCAGATGTGGCGCAGCTAATGTCACTGTCCACAGCAGACACCATCTAAGGAAAAAGTACACTGTATGTTACAGATACATTTTTGAAGCGCACAAGTTACACTGCAGATGTGGCACAGCTAATGTCATTGTCCACAGTGGACACCGTCTATTGAAAAAATACACTGTATGTCACAGATATTTTTGGGATGCGCGCACTTTACACAGGAGATGTGGCGCAGCTAATGTCACTGACGCAGCGTACACAGTCTACGGTAAAAGTACACTGGATGTCAGATATTTGGGGGATGCATACACTTTACACAGGAGAAGTGGCACAGCTAATGTCACTGTCCGCAGCGGACACCGTCTACGGAAAAAGGACACTGGATGTCAGAAATATTTTGGATGTGCACACTTTACACTGTCATTGTCTGCAGCTTACACCCTCTATTAAAAAAGAACACTGTATGTCACAGATATTTTTGGGATGCGCGCACTTTACACAGGAGATGTGGCGCAGCTAATGTCACTGTCCACAGCGGATACCATCTACGGAAAAAGTACACTGGATGTCACAGATTTTTTATCGATGCACACACTTGACACTGGAGATGTGGCGCAGCTAATTTCTCTGTCTGCAGAGGCATAATTATTGTACGCTATTTTGTGCACTATGCGCTAAAAATAGATATTGCTGCCACATTTAATAGTCCTTAGAAGGACTTTTGGGTCTGTACAATTTTAGCTATTTAGCGCAGGCTGCGCTAAAAATATAGTTTGCTGTTTCCATTCTCAGCACAGCTCTCCCTGACTAAGAATGAGCACCCGATGATGCGTTCCGGCCAGCCAATCACTGTAATGCCATCTGCCAACATGGCTATGGCAATACAGTGAGGGCAGTACTCCTGCACGTTCATTGGCTGCGTAGCAGGCAAGAAGCATGCGGCGCGGAGACTCGAGCATTGCGCTCGAGCACTTGCGGTATTCGGCCGAATACCACCATGTGCTGAGCATCGAGATGCTTGAGCCGAACAGGTGTTCAGCCGAGCATGCCCGATCATCACTAATGTTTATTCCAGGCATGTTTAAATTCACTTCCTGTGGACTTCCAACATCTGCTGAAAGTTTGTTCCAAGCATTTACTACTCTTTTACAAAAATAATATCTTTTGATCTTGCTTCTGGTCTTCCATCTAACTAATTTCAGATTATGTCCCTTTGTTCGTTTTCTTTTTAATGCACTTCCCTCTTGAGCCATATGTAACCTTAAACACAGTTAAATGGGCTATCCCATGCTTAATGTAAAAAATGAAAATCAGACATCACATATTACATTGCAGTATCTTCCTAACAAAACTAAAACCATCCCTATACCTCATATGGGCATAGAGCTCTAAGTTAGCAGTTCAGAGGGCATGTTATTTCTGCTACAGCTTAGAAGGTGTGTCTTTTCTTCTGCAGCTCAACATACTTATGACCTATCAAAAGAAAAGGTTATGTGTATAAAAGTCTTGGAAAACTCCTTTAAATATATCCATCCATCATCATATTGACTCTCTCCCTTCTTTCCTCAAGACAAACACAAGGTGCAACAGCACACTACAAACCAAAAGTAGAGTACAAAAGTATATTACATTGCAAATACTATGCTAATAACTTAGAGATGCTTAGCAAATACATTTTGTACAAAATCATTTGAGCCTGTCTGCCAAACGCCAAGGCGACCTCTATAGGACGGGTCTTAACACTAAAACTCACCTGTTGGGTGCCATAACAGTGACCATGAATCCAGAGAGTGCAGGTCCCACATGCATGCTGGGCCCCCTTGATTTACATCTGTGTGGAGCCAAAATGGAGTGCACCTGCGTATTGGGATGAGCTGACCCCCCCCCCCCCCCTTTTTGTGTTTCTAGTGTTAGAAAATGTACAAAATGTATTTGCTAAGCATCTCTAAGTTATTAGCATAGTATTTGCAATGTAATATACTTTTGTACTCTACTTTTGGTTTGTAGTGTGCTGTTGCACCTTGTGTTTGTCGGATGTATATTTGCAGCCACAAGCAACGTGCTGGTTGAAAGACCTAAACAGACCCATATATGGTAACTACTATCTACTGTAGAGTGACAGTAATTTATTTAGTTACCAAATGGTCTTGGGAGTAACTTTATATTAAGATATATATATATATATATATATATATACAGTTATAGTAGGAGAGTCCCCGGGATAATAATTGACAGACAATACGTGCCACGAGAGGTCCTGGCCTCGGTGGAGTAAGAACCGGATCATCGCGGTTACAGCATGTCCGGGCTTGTACTTACTGGGAACAGGTAAAGAGCAGGGTGGGTGCTGGTTCCCCACGGCCAGCCCAGGTTTTTGGTGGAGCTGGGCCTTTGAAGAACCCAGCCTGCTGAAGGTGGGGGGTGTCTTGCTGTGCTGGAGATTTTGACAGACAGAGTCTATGCTGGTCAAGGAGAGACTGGGCGCAGCACAAGCTGAAGGATATCCCTGGGACCTGTGGTGCTACTAGCTGAAGGGGCTCTGGCCTGAGGGAGACAAAGGCAGGTAGCCTAGAAGCCTGCAGGATTGGTGTGGTCTGTCCAGAAAAAAGGTGACTCAAACTTGCTGTTTATTTTGCTATGGAAGGACTTTTGTTCTATGCACTATGTGGATATGCACCAATATCAATATTCCTATTTTTTTTTTTTATAATCTCACTCTTGTGTTTCATTTATTACACTCAAATCTAAGAATCAGACCCAGTAAGAGGGTATATTATATATAATATATATTTATATATAATAATTTCAAATAAGAGCTTTCACTATTTTTGGAGATCATCATTATACCTATTCTATTTTATCAATATATTTTTGAACAATTGGTGAACTATATCTATAACTAATACAACTGAGCATCATACTTACATTACAGTACCTACCTACACTGGTGACTCATTTTGAATTTGTCAGTAATCAGAAGAACTTTGAAATTATTCTCTTCTGTTGTACTAGCTAACATAAAACTGCTAACTTGGCACCCAAACAGAGGATTTTTATTTCTCCCCAAGTGCATTATTTTACATTAGGAAATTGTAAATAGCAGTCGACATTGTTTTGACTGTTTGTCCAATAAAGCCATAGTTTATTTTTCTTATTTTACCCCAGCGAGTAGCTGACAACAGACAGTTGTGGGTGAGCAAAGGCTATCCGCGGGCCCCAGCTTTTGAAAAACTTTGGCTGTGTATCGGGAGAATACTTGTCTGATGAAACTGTTATAGTTTTGTGTTCTGACCAGCAAATGTTCATCCAGCGCCCAACATGAAATGCAGGTGAGCTTGCCCTGCAACACCCCTAATATTACAGGACACCTGCCTACAGTGGAATAGATCCACCTCAGAAACCTTATTAGTTAATCCTGGGTGATCTCTGCAGGTTGTAAAGAATACGATCTTGCATTCACCGAGTACAGTAGCTGCTAGCAGATGGATGGAACAGGGTGGGAACTAGATTATAAAAGATATTAAAGCTTTATCAGAATCCACAACAGAGACAAATCAAGTCAAAATCAAGAGAGACAAACAGCACAATAACAAAAGGCAGGATAAACCAGGTGGGTCGAAAATATCAGAAAACTTACAAAAGGCACCCAACAAACTATCATACAGGAACCTGGTTGAAAAGTCTATAACTGTCAAAGAGCAATCCCATAGCAAGATTTAAGTAGCGCACAGATGTCACTGATTGGCTGGCAAGCAAAGCCCCGTACCACATCTCTGGCTATTCCCTTTTTTACTTCTTTTCCTGGCTTCTGGAGAAGAAATTAACACAACTAGTGAGTTGAATAAGGAACTCAAAGTATGGAGTAGATTCATGAATAATTATTTGTTTGGCCACTAAAAAATTTAATGTGATTGGCTCATCACTTTTATACAACCTTTCTATTGTTACAGCCAAAGGATGCCTCTACAGCAGCCATAATGTCCCATGGAGAAAGTAAAGTGGGAAACACATCCTGATTAATTATATGTAACATTGCTAGCATTGTTTATTATCTGTAGTAATGGACGAGCATCGGCCAGGACGATTTGGCCAGGACGATTTGTGAATGCGATCACGTAAATGCGATCAAATGTTCATGAACCGCAAGTTCGCAGCTGGCCCCATTCACTTTAACCCCTTTATGATCACCCATACGCCTTTTTACGGCGGTCACTAAGGGCCTTAGGCGGACCCAGCTCTCACATGAGAGCCGGGGCCCTGCTCTAAAAGCCGTGACCGGCAGAAGTGCTGTTCCGGGCTGTTTAACCCTTTACATGCCGGGCGCAATGGCGCCCGCTGCATGTAAAGTGGTGACAGAGGGAGCTGACTCCCTCTGTCTCCCATCAGCACCCCGAAAATGTGATTGCGGGGTGCTGATCTGTTGGGAAGCTTACCTTGCTTCCGTTCAGGGCCCCGAGCCTGTCTTCCGTTATCTCCAGCAGGCTTTGCCTCTCTGGTGCAACCTGCTGGTCAATCTTTGAATAGCATTGCTATTGAAATGTAATGCATTATAGAGATAATGCATTGCATTTAAAAATCTATCAAAATACTGTATATTGTAGTCCCTTTTTGGGAATTTTAAGTAGTTAAAAAAATTGAAAAAATACACATTTATTAAATAAAAGAATTCATAAAATAAAAAAAACATGTTTTTTTTCCATTGAAAATATGCTTTCAATGAAAAATTGCAAAAAGAAAATATCCCCCATATGTTTGGTATTGCCGCGTCCGTAATGACCCGGACTACATAAATATTACATAAATTATCCCCTATGGTGAACGCCGTAAAAAACTAAACAAAAAAAAGACACAATTTCTAATTTATTCTTAGTTTTCACCGAAAAAAACGTAATAACAAGCGATCAAAAAGCGGCATTTACTCCAAAATGATACCAATGAAAAATACAAGTTGTCCCTCAAAAATCAAGCCCTCACGCAACTCCATAGAAAAAAAAAATAAGTTATGGATCTTGTGAAGTGGTAATGCTAAATAATTTTTTGGGTTAATAAAAGGGGTTTTATTGCAAAAAAAAGTAGTAAAACTTAAAAAAAAAAAAAATTGTATCACTGCAATCGTACTAACCCAGAGAATAAAGATATTATGTTATTTTTACCGAAAAATGAAATCCCTAAAATTTATAATGTAAAAACGCAGTGGCAGTATTGCTATTTTTCCCCATCTCCCTCCCAGAAAGAGTTAATAAAAGTTATTCAGAAAGTTATGTGCACCCCAAAATGGTGCCATTAAAAACTACAACTTGTCCCGTAAAAAACAAGCCCTCATAAAGTTATATAGACGAAAAAAAAAAAAAGTTATAGCTCTTGTAACGAGACCATGAAAAAAGGAAGAAAAACACTTGGTCATAAAGGCCCAAACAGGCTTGGTCACTAAGGGGTTAATGGAGGCCAAACTTGAAAAACCTTCAGGTCATTATTGAAGCCACCAAATACTTAAAAGAAGTGCACACATCTTCCCATAACATGGACAGTAACATACCAGAGAGGGATCAATGGCAAAAATTCCCACAAAAAAATATGTATTTTAATCAGGGGACATTTTTATGTAATCACATCGGTAAGGTCTGGGAATTGGTGGGATAATAATTCCTCTGAATCAAGTGTAGGGGCTATATTGGTGGTGGTGGTGTCTTTGGGCGTGTGCACAGCAGAGAGTGAGGAGGGTGCAGATACAGAGGAAGAGGACGGTGCAGAAGCGGAAGGCGGAGTGAGGCACTTAACCAACTCTGGTGCGTCCTTTGACGTAATTGCACGCACCTTCTCCAACTTCACACTTAGGCTTCGGCCTGGTGCACCTGCCTGACAACTACCACCCCTGCGAATGGCCTGCCTCTTCCTCTGCCTGTCATTTTCAAAATGACCCTGTGACAAAGTCCCTATAGAAGAGCAGTATTTGTGGAAGTAGGTATATAGAACCCCTTAATCAGTTTTTTGGGGCATTGTTCCAAAGTCATTTGTCCCTCTGTATAGCTGTGGTATCTCAACAGACAATACAAATACAAATTTGTACAATATACAAGTGCATTATATAGAATATATATAATATGGATATATTATATACCCCTGCCTCAATCAGATATTTTGGGGGGCAACTGGTATATCACACCAGTTGCAATTAGTTGTTCCAATAGTGTTTGTCGCTCTGTATAGCTGTGGTATCTCAGCAGAACCGCACACAAATGCTGAACAATACAAATGCACTATATAAAAATTATATTCTAGGTATATTGCACCCCTGCCTCAATCAAATTTTTTGGGGGCAACTGTTTTATCACACCAGTTGCAATTAGTTGTTCCAATAGCGTTTGTCATCTATATACCTGCAGTATCTCAGCAGAACCGCAAACAAATGCTGCACAATACAAATGCACTATATATAGAAATTATATTCTAGGTATATCACACT
Organism: Bufo gargarizans; assembly: GCF_014858855.1. NCBI lineage: Eukaryota > Metazoa > Chordata > Amphibia > Anura > Bufonidae > Bufo > Bufo gargarizans. Next base: position 404,907,082 of record NC_058082.1, on the reverse strand, counting down.
CCTGCCTCAATCAGGTTTCTTAGAGGGCAACTGGTATATCACACCAGTTGCAATTAGTTGCTCCAATGACGTTTGTCCCTCTATATAGCTGTGGTATCGCAGCAGAACCGCACACAAATGCAGCATAATGCAAATGCACTATAAGATACTTTCTATGTTAGTATATTACACCCCTAAGTATAACATATCTATACTAGTCCTTAAAAGGACTTTTGTGGTCCTATTAGCTAGCGTTTGGTGTCCCTAACAGTCTGTCCCTGCTCCACACAGCAACCTCTCCCTACACTGGCATAAGACAATGTAAAATGGCGGCCAGATCAGGTTTATTTATAGGGTAGGGGGTATGTCCATGTGCTAAAATGGCTCAATTGTCTGTCCTGTCCCACCTGATGGATGTGTCATGGGTTACAGTTCTGTACAATGCAAAGAATATGGCGCCGGCGGACATCACCATATGTTTGCCTGTTCAGCGAACAAGCAAAGTTTGCCGCAAAACGACCGCCGGGCGATCCGCAAGGCCATCTCTAATTCTCTGCATAAGTCCAAATGTTCATTGTTAGCGTTTATTCTCGGCATGGTCCCAAATGTCCATTGCTAGCTGGGAAACACATCCTAAATACTTAACCTAGGGGTGACACTGCTTTCCCATTCAAGTCTATGGGAATTACAGAAAGAACTAAGCCAGATTACTTAGTCATTTGATCCCCATTCTTCCAATCGGTGGGGTCCCAGAGTTAGAATACTCAACTAGAAGTAAGGTTGGGTTCACATCGCCATTTTATTTTCCCTTCTTCTGATTCAACCAAAGAATAGAAAAAAATGATGGATCCTGTTAAAAAAAAAAACATTATACACATTTTGCATCCATTTTAAGATTCTTAAAATACAGGATCCATTTTTATTTTCTGTTCTTCTGACAGATCACCAGAACGGAAAATGAAACGGAGGTGTGAATCCAGCTTGTTTTGCCATATCCTATGGTATATGACAATTAATTTCCTTTTTTTAACATATATATATATATATATATATATATATATATAGCTAATGTGTTTGTAGTTCATATATATATTCTCAATAAGGACTGTTTTGTTACAGGGAAATATATATATATATATATATATATATATATATATGAATAGTATACTGCTTGTACTGCTGAGAATGTAACTGTAGAAAAACATGCCAGAAATAGCTATCTCAGTATCTCAGTCAACAACTTAGAGCTGAGCAAAAAAAAAAAAAAAATGCTCTCTCTAATAGCTTGCTAAGATGCCTCTAATTAAAAGAGAAAAAAAACAACAACTAATTTTAACAGAGTTAATGGGCTGGGTTCTGTGAAGAAGCCATTAAAAACCAAACATCTATCTGAAGTTTGGGGCTTGAAGCTGATAAAGCTCAATTACTTCAGATATTCTACAAGTGAAAGGATCCTGTTTCATTACTGCTCTCATACTGACGCTCTGACCACACTGACATCTTAACACTCAGCCCTCTAATTATTGTGTGGTATCAGTGATTGATAGCATTGTGTGTATGTGTACATAGAGAGACAGTCACTGATAACTCTTCTTCCATGTACTGATAAGTATTTACAAGAAGAGAAAAAAGCAAAGATATGTGTATAAAATTACAGGTTTTACTAAATCTTTTATATCAGTCTGCTCAGCTTCTTCTGCTGTATAGCAAGGTGCTTTCAGATTGTAATGCATTTTGTGGTGACAGGTCCTCTTTAAAGATGGATTTGCACATCCAGATAATCGGACATGCGAATGCTTGTTCCTGACAATCTGCCCGTGTAAATGTGCAGCCCATCACCTGATGAATCCGCAAAATGTTTATTAATCGGGTGAAATGATCGATAGTGCAGGCATAGTAACATAGTACATAAGGCCGAAAAAAGACATTTGTCCATCCAGTTCGGCCTGTTATTCTGCAAGTTGATCCAGAGGAAGGCAAAAAATAAAATAAAAAATGTGAGGTAGGAGCTAATTTTCCCCGCTTTACGGGAATAAAAAAACGTCCTTTCCGACTCCAATCAGGCAATCGGATTAACTCCCTGGATCAACGACCCCTCTCTAGTAGCTATAGCCTGTAATATTATTACACTCCAGAAATACATCCAGGCCCCTCTTAAACTCTTTTAGTGAATTCACCATCACCACCTCCTCAGGCAGAGAGTTCCATAGTCTTACTGCTCTTACCGTAAAGAATCCTCTTCTATGTTTGTGTACAAACCTTCTTTCCTCCAGACGCAAATTATGTCCCGTCGCCATAGTCCTGGGGATAAATAGATGATGGGAGAGATCTCTGTACTGCCCCCTAATATACTGTATTTATACATAGTGATGGACGAACATCGGCTGGAACGATTTGCTTACTAGAAGTACACAAATAGTCCCACAACATGGACAGTGATATACCAGAGGGGGATCATTGGCAAAAATTCCCACAAAATATTCAGTCCTGATCAAAAGTTTAAGACCACTTCTTGAAAAATGGCAAAAAATCATATTTTACATTGTTGAATCTTAACAAGGTTCCAAGTAGAGCTTCAATATGCAACAAGAAGAAATGAGAGTGAGGCCAAATTTTTTTGATCATTCAATTAATTGAAAATAATGATTAAACTGAAACAGGCTGTTTTTCAGCTGATCCAAATTTCAGGACCACATGCCTTTAAAAGGCCAAATCTGTGCAAAGATGTGGATTCATTGTCATTTTCTGTCATGTAGTCACACGTTGTGATGGCAAAGGCAAAAAAAACTCCCTTTTTGAACGTGGTCGGGTTGTTGAACTGCATAAGCAGGGTCTCTCAAAGCGCGCCATCGCTGCTGAGGTGGGACGCAGTAAGACAGTCATTTGGAATTTCTTAAATGATCCTGAGGGTTATGTAACAAAAAAGTCAAGTGGAAGACCCAAAAAAAAATTCATCAGCACTGAGCCGGAGGATCCAATTGGCTGTCCGTCAAGACACTGGACGATCCTCGACCCAAATTAAGGCCCTTACTGGTGCTGACTGCAGCCCCATAACCATCAGACGGCATCTGAGACCTTGTCTCTTTGAACGCCACAGAACTGCTCGTTTGGACTTTTCAAGAGAGCACCAAGCATGGGACATTCAAAGTAGGAAGAAAGTTTTATTCTCCGATAAGATTTTTTTTTACCTTGATGGTCTTAATGGTTTCCAACGTTACTGGCATGACAAGCAGATCCCACCTTGAGATGTTTTCTATGCGCCACAGTGGAGGGGGCGCCATAATGGTCTGAGGTGCTTTTTCCTTCAGTGGAACAATGGAGCTTCAGGAAGTGCATGGGTGTCAAATGGCCGCTGGCTATGTCCAGATGTTGCACAGAGCATTCCTCATGACTGAGAGCCCTCGTCTGTGTGGTAACGACTGGGTTTTTCAACAGTACAACGCCACAGTACACAATGCCCGCAGGACAAGGGACTTCTTCCAGGAGAATAACATCACTCTTTTGGCCCATCCTGCGTGTTCCCCTGATCTAAATCCAATTGAGAACCTTTGGGCATGGATGGCAAGGGAAGTTTACATAAATGGACAACAGTTCCAGACAGTAGATGGACTTTGTGTGGCCGTCTTCACGACTTGTAGAGATGTTCCCACTCACCTCATGGAAACACTTGCACCAAGCATGCCAAAACAACTTTTTGAAGTGATAAACAATAACAGCGGAGCTACTCATTACTGAGTTCATGTTTGGAAGTTGGATTTCTGTTTTGGAGGGGGTTTATTTTATTTTTTGGGAGGTGTGGGCTTAAACTTTTGATCAGCTGAAAAACAGCCTGCTTCAGTTTATTCTATGTTTTCATTAAATTGAATGCTCAAAAAATGTTTCGTCTCACTCTTCTTGTTGCATGTTGAAGCTCTACTTGGAACAGGGCCGTCTTTACCAAGGGGCAAAAGGGGCAGCTGCCCCGGGCCCAGTAGCTCCTGGGGGGCCCAAGGCATCTGCCTCTTGAGCCCTGCTAGCTACTGCCCCGGGTGTCAAGCTGTCTGTGTACTTTAACGTTGTGATCTAGAACCTTAATGACATCATCACCATGTGACCAGTAACCTAGCAATTACTGGTCACATGGCTATGAGGTCATCACAGGTCCTATCAGGAGTGTTGCAGAAGTTAACTGTGGAGCTTTTTTGTGTGAAGATTACATCAGAAAAAGGTGACAGGGGCTGTTATGTTAATATACTGTAAACTACTGTATAGTGGGGTGCTGTATATTGTGTGGGGGCCTGTATACTGTGGGGAGCTGTATATTGTGTGAGACTGTATACTGTGGGGGGATGTATATTGTGTGGTACTGTATACTGTGTGGTGGGCTGTATATTGTGTGGGGCTGTATACTGTGTGGGGCCTGTATACTGTGTGGTGGGCTGTATACTGTGTGGGGGGCTGTATACTGTGTGGTGGGCTGTATACTGTGTGGGGGCCTGTATACTGTGGGGGTCTTATACTGTGTGGTGGGCTGTATACTGTGTGGTGGGCTGTATACTGTGTGGGGGGCATTATACTGTGTGGGGGCTGGATTCTGTGGGGGGGCTGGATTCTGTGGGGGGCCTAATACTGTGTGGTGGGCTGTATACTGTGTGGTGGTCTGTATACTGTGTGGGGGCTGTATACTGTGTGGGGGGCTGTATACTGTGTGGGGGCCTGTATACTGTGTGATGGGCTGTATACTGAGTGGGGGCCTGTATACTGTGGTTGGCTGTATACTGTGTGGTGGGGGTGTATACTGTGTGGGGGGCTGTATACTGTGGGGGGGGCTGTATACTGTTTTGGGGCCTGTATACTGTGTGGGGGCCTGTATACTGTGGGGGGCTGTATACTGCGTGGGGCCTGTATAGTGAGGGGGGCCTGTATAGTGAGGGGGGCCTGTATAGTGTGGGGGGGGCCTGTATAGTGTGGGGGGCTGTATATTGTGGAGTGCTATACTGCTGTACTGTATACTGTGGGGGGCCTGTATAGTGTGGGGGGCTGTATATTGTGGAGTGCTATACTGCTGTGCTGTATACTGTGGGGGTCTGTATACTGTGGGTGTGGTATAGTGTGGAGTGCTATACTGCTGTACTGTATAGTGCGGGGGGCTGTATCGTGTATAGTTTGAGGTGCTGTATACAGTGAGGTGTTGTATACTGTGAGGTGTTGTATTCTGTGGGGTGCTGCATACTGTGGGGTGCTATACTGCTCTACTATATACTGTGGGGTACTGTATAGTGCGGGGTGCTATACTGCATACTGTGTGGTGCTGTATACTATAGGGTGCTATACTGCATACTGTGGGGTGCTGGGGTGCACTGTAACACTAGGGTGAGCCGAGCCCTGGTCTCCTTCCTGCAGAGTGGTGCCCACTTCCAGCCTGAGCCCAGCTGCCCAGAACACTGATCCTGAGCCGCTGGAGTCTTCAGAACTGGAAGTATTTACAGTCATTCACTGTACTCTACCAGATGTGTGGATTTTTGTGTGTGTGTGTGTTGTGGTGGAGGGCGTGATTGCCTGCTAAGGTGTGGGAAGGCGGGATCCAGGGGGCCCAAGAAAATTTTTGCCCAGGGTCCAATCAATATTAAAGACGGCCCTGACTTGGAACCTTGTTAAGATCCAGCCATGATAAATAGATTTTTTTGCCATTTTTCAAGTGGTCTTAAACTTTTGATCAGGACTGTATGTATTGCAATCAGGGACCATTTTTATGCATCTTAAAGGGAAACTCTCAAAAATGTGCCCTGCTGGAGCCCATTTTTTTTTATTTCCTATTGGTTTGATGTATACAAAATGTGCAGCACTCCACGTTTTTGTACCCTGCAGAGTCCATAAAAAAAATGCATACGTTAACATTTTTTTTTTTTTCTACCATGGAACTGTATGGTGAACGGACGCCACTGTATGGCATCAGTCTGAGGCATCTGTTAATGCATACATTTTTAGTATGCATTAAATGGATGGCAAAAATAGGATGTGAACCCAGTCCTAGTGTCAGAATAAGCACCAGTACACAGTGGAGCAGCGTGGCGAAGAGGGGAGGCCGCCATGTACTGACAGAGCCCTACATGGTCCTAGTGGTCAGGGATGGGGACTGTGTTTCCCAAGGATTATTTTCTACTGGGAAATACAGGGCATGGTATAATACACTAGAATCTATGTAATATAAAGATATTAGCCCTTCCACCGAATAATAATACAATTAGGTGGTCATTTATTATATAGAAATACGTCTATGTTACAGATTGTGGCGCAAAGGTCCTTAGCACCGCAATCTGCATATTTTTCCGGCTCATGCCAGGTCTAAAATAGGATAGCGTGGTCAGGGAAATGGTATACAGTTATGTCCATCCAGTTTTTGGATACCACTGCCATACATTGACCGGATAACACCTCTGTACAGTGACCAGATAACACCGCCATACCATGACCGGATAAAAGGGTATAGAGGGCACAGTACAGGGAATGACTAAGGACACTGCACAGGGTGTGGTAAAAGGGCACAATGCAGGGTATAAGGGGGCACAGTACGGGGTGGGGGGCACAGTTACATGACCCTGTGACATTAGAAGGTCCTTATGGGAACGCCAACATAAAGAGAGGCAGAGGAGTGAGACAAGGGTGTGATTATGTGGCTAGAGACAAAAAATGTAACTGTCGGCCAGTACAGGCCCCAAAAATTAGGCAATAGGCATTCACCTGACAGCAAAGAACTTTGGAATCTGTGGCTGGAGGTACATTAGGCTGTCACAGGATAAATATGTAACTGTCGGCCAGTACAGGCCCCAATAATTAGCCAATAGGCATTCACCTGACAGCAAAGAACTTTGGATTCTTTGGCTGGAGGTACATTAGGCTGTCACAGGATAAATATGTAACTGTCGGCTAGTACAGGCCCCAAAAATTAGGCAATAGGCATTCACCTGACGGCAAAGAACTTTGGATTCTCTGGCTGAAGGTACATTAGGCAGTCACAGGATAAATATGTAACTGTCGGCCAGTACAGGCCCCAAAATTTAGCCAATAGGCATTCACCTGACAGCAAAAAAAAATTGGATTCTGTGGCTGGAGGTACACTAGGCGGTCACAGGATAAATATGTAACTGTCAACCAGTACAATCCCCCAAAATTAGGCATTCACCTGACATAAAAGGCCTTTTATGCTGATGTATATACATAAGGTAAGGACCATTCTTTGTTCTGGGTTGTGGCGGATATGTGTGGGAGGGCATGAGGAAATTCTATCACACTTGGTCATCACAGGTGTTGAATTCCTCCGAGATCCATGCCTCATTAATTTAAAAAAATGTCAGGTAGTTCACACTGTCATGAGCTAGGCGAGTGTGCTTATCGGTCACGATCCCCCCTGCTGCGCTGAACGTCCTTTGGGACAGGGCACTAAACGAGGGGCAAGCCAAGAGTTCCATGGCAAATTGTGCCAGCTCTGGCCACAGGTCAAGCCTGCACACCCAGTAGTCAAGGGGTTCCTCGCTTCTCAGAGCGTCCACATCGGCCACTACCCGATGTAGTCGGACACCTGTCGGTCTAGGCATTCCCTGAGGCTGGATCCGAGGGTGGCTGTTGATGGGTTGGCTGCAAGAATGGTCTGGGAATAGATGGGAAAATTATTCCTCTGACTCAAGTGGAGGGGCTATTGTGGTGGTGGTTGTGGTGTCTTTGGGGGTACATATAGCAGAGAGTGAGGAGGGTTCAGATACAGAGGATGAAGAGGGCGCAGAAGTGGAAGGCTGAGTGAGGCACTCAACCAACTCTGATACGTCCTTTGAAATAATCGCACGCACCTTCTCCAACTTCCCACTTAGGTTCCGGTCTGGTGCACCTGCCCGACAACTACGGTCTTCCTCTGCCTGTCATTTTCAAAATGACTCTGTGCCAAAGTCCTTAGAGAAGAGTAGTATTTGTGGAAGCTGATATATGGCAGGCCTCAATCAGTTATTAGTTGAAGCTGGTATATCACCCTCAAGCAGTAATTTTGTGAACGCAGGTATATAAAAAACCTCTATCACTTTTTTGTGGAAGCTTATATATGGCAGGCCTCAATCACTTGTTAGTTGAAGCAGGTATATCACAACCCACAATCTGTATTTTGCGGACACAGGTATATGGAAAACCTCTATCACTATTTTGCGGAAGCTCATATATGAAAGGTCTTAATCAGTTGTTAGTTGAAGCTGGTATATCACCATCAAGCGGTAATTTTGTGGAAGCAGGTATATGGTATACCTCTACCACTATTTTGTGGAAGCTGATAGATCGCAGCCCTCAATCAGTATTTTCTGGAAGCATACAAGCACACTATAATATACTTTCTATGTTAGAAAGTATATTATAGGTATATCACACCTATCGATAGCACAACCTAACCTTACTTGTGCCCAGCCGTGCCCAGCCACGCCCGCCTGTGAAGGAGCCCAGCACCGCCTATGTCTCCTCCTTTCATCAACGATAGATAGCCGTAATCTCGCAATGCGCGAGCTCGCGCATGCGCGGTTATTTCCCTGAGGCTGATGCCAGGCACTGCGCATGCGCAAGCTCGCGCACCGCGAGATTACGGCCATCTATCATTGATGAAAGGAGGAGACATAGGCGGTGCTGGTCTCCTTCACAGGCTGGCGAGGCTGGGCACGGCTGGGCACAAGTAAGGTTAGTACAGCCCCTTGGACACATTCAACACTCATTTACATATCTATAAAAATCCTTTTTTTAAGAAATGAAAACCACACAGCCCTATAGGACACATATATTGCGGACATGCTAGCGGCGATCAAGCCGTGCATGTTTGTATCTCTATAGCTCCAAACCTGGTGACAGAATCCCTTTAAGTCAGTACTTCTCTGTAATGTCCTCCATGATACTGATGCTGCTTCTGAGTGAATAAGAGAAGGTCAGAAGTGAATTTGCCTTTACTTTCTGTTTACAGTGGATGAAAGCTGGTCTCCACCCATCATCTCTGGAAGAAATGCAAAGTAGACAGTCATATAATGGCCAGCAATAATGTTGTTCTTCATGCAGTAGTGCACCTAGCTTTCCTGCTGTCTGAGGCAAAAACTGAAATGATGTATGCCCCCTCCCCCTCAATGACAAGTTCTCAATCCATCCACTACAGCACCATATACCTTTTACATCCAGTGAGATCTCCCACCAGTAAAATACTTTCTGGGGTCCACCATACAGCTACATGCAAATATTACTTGACCCTTATACTAAAATCTCTGAAACTGCACCAACACACATTATTTTCAGCAGTAACCTGTTGCTTAGCCTGAGCCTCAGACTGGTCTGTCCTGCTGACCCTGCCTCTGTGCCTAGAAGTCATTTCAGTCAACTGATGCATGTGTAATAATGAAGAAGGGGTAGTATGTTGAATAATATATGAACGCATAGGCAAGTTAAGAAGCTGTACGCTGAAAATCTGTATCTAGTGCAGAGGGTGGAGGACCTAGGGGCCCACCCTGGCTCAGGGCTCACCAGGGGATTCTTATGCCACCCTCTGAGTCAGTCTGAGCCTGGTATGCACATATTCTGTCAACCTCTGTAAATACTCCCCTCAATGAGGTATGTGCAGAAGCACCCAGAGGTTGCATGACATTATTCTAAGCCACTGTGAACTTTTGCACAGGCTCCATACCTGGGTTTTGCATTGCAAGCCTGTGTATTAACCCTTTGTATAAAGTTGTAGAAAACCTATTGAACCGTTTCTTATTTGTACGGATTTTTGGACATTTTTGTAGTGCAAATTTCAGTCAGATAGCAAATATTGTCCATTAACAAACAGCAAAGCATTACACTTTCATCAGGATAGATCATTAATATGTGATTAGTGAGGGTCTGACACTCCACACCACCACCAATCAACTCTTCCCTGCAGCCACTGGCAATGGAAATAGCGCTTTGAATGAACCAAGAAGAACAGCTCCGTTCAAAGTGTAGTGACCATCTGGCCATGCGAGGTAACTGTAACCCAGCATGCTCAATATATTTTTAATTGAGCTGTGCTTTCTGTTCCATTCACAATGCTTGTTCTAGTGCCAGAGGCTGCAGGGAAAATCTGATGGGTGGGGATGCGTGGTGTCAGACCCTCACTGATTGAATATTAATGACCTATCCTGTGGTTAGATCATCAATATCATGAGCCTGGAAAACCCCTTTAAACCTAAACCACAGCAAATACAGGTGCATCTCTCAAATTTGCAGTAGTCAACAATGTGGCTACCATGGCCCAGCCATACCATGGATAGGCACTGTAAATGATAATTACAGCTATAATAACATTGTACACGGACATATCAGACTATTTTCCTAAAAAAAAATATTTGATATTAAATCTATAAAAATGCTGGCCATTTTTATACACTAAGGTTGCTAATATACAGAGAAAAATATGATACACTGTAAGACAAATATCATGGATGTGACAAGGATGAGAAATTAAGCTTTGAGGAACAGCATGTTGCTGTTACTATTCACTTCACTATCCTTAAAAGTAATTGAAGTCATAAAGATTAATCATCATTTTTTAGTAAGTGATTAGTTTTGATTGGTTTGCATGCAGAGCTTCTCGTGTCTATCGATCCTATGCTTTTCAACATCTAGCACATCCATCTTACTGCTTGTTATCTTCTTGCCATCGGCCGATGTCATTTGTCTTAATTTTTTATCTCCGCTTCCTACATGTCGCCTTGCATCCCATCTATCTCATTAGGATGAACTCGTTCATTTAGCTAAATTGATTTTGATGACGGAGTTCACATAAATGTGATGCAGACATTTAACCCTCTCTGCTTTAAAAAATCTTTATTAGATACATATTTTAATAATGTTTGCAGAGTATTGTGCCATTTCTTAATGACACACTATTGAATAAAATGTGATATAGAGATCAAATCTATATCTATAGATAAATAGAGATAGATAGTGTGACACAGTGAGGGGAATGGTCTGGGAAAAACAGGTATTTTCCTCCCAGCGTGTGCTGCTGGGCTGATTTGCAGCCAGGTGGGGTCAAATACCGGACTGGATTTTAATTGCCTGTCCAGGTTTTTGGCAGCACCTGACTGTCCTTAAATAGGCAGCTGGGATCAGCAGCAGCATCTCTGTGTTGGGATCTGAGGCCTGGTGCCAGGTTGGAGGGCTGAGACCCCTGGGCCGAGGAAACAGGCCCCCTAAAGCCTGTTGTGGACTACTGGTGGCAAAACTGACATCAAGGTGACTTGTCTTATATGAACTTTCCAATTTGTGTGAAGTAAACACCAAGACTGCAAAGTAACGCATTGTTTTGTGCATTTGCCTCAAGTGTGAATAATCACACTTACCCTATCTACCCCACAATTGGTGGAGGATGCTGGTAAGCTCACTGAGGCAGGCGTGTTGTTTTTCATTTTTGCTCCGGGTACGGTTGTATTTCTTGCAATAAACCCTCTAAATTTCAACCCTTGCAGGTGCGCTAGGTACACACAGATGCAGGGTCACGTCACGTTACGTCACGTCACGTCAACTCAGCCTACGCTGCACAGCACGCACTGTACGGCTCCCTCTCTGCCTCCGCTGGGTCCAGGACTCCACCCCCTACGTGAATACTAGCCACCGCCTGCCGCCCGCCCACAGCCAGGTATTGTAAATTAATTTACAGTGCGGCGGGCGGAGGCAGTATAACAGACAGGGGAATCAGCGGCGGGCAGTGAGCATGGAGGTGACTATTAGGGTGTGCCCAGGCACACCCGGCACACCCCGTGTGCACGCCTATGGCGGGTGTATTTCGACTTGCCGGACGATCAAGCGGACGACTACAAAAAAGTAAAGGGTCAGATTCTGGCAAGACTGGGGGTGAATGTGTGGGCCCAGCAGGTACATCAGTGGTGGTGTAGCCTGGCTGAGCCCGCGAGACCCCAGTATTATGACTTATTCCACCTCTTGCAAAAGTGACTACAGCCTGATGTGCTGAGTCCCACGGCTATGCTGGATCGACTATTAGCTGATATGTTCTGGAGGGCTTTGCCACCCCCTCTGAAGCACTGGATTGTCCAGGTGTCACCTGGCAATATTTTGGAGATGGTGGACCTGGTGGAACGCTATGAGGATACTAACAATCTACAGGGGGGTTCTTTTGGGAGGGGGGCAGTAATACCCCAGAATTCTCCACCCCAGGCCTGGAGATTTGAGACAATGAAACCCACCCAGGATGTACCCACTATGGGCCTGGCTCCGTTAGTCTGCTGGCAGTGTCAGGAGCCTGGCCATGTAAGGGCTGACTGTCCTCATCGGATTGAGCCCATGGACGCTAATTGTGGTTATCGTTAGTCGCTATATGCCAGTAAACTGTGTGCAACTGGTACCCTGGAATCTCTAGACCACTTGTGCTAGGTGGAAGTGGGAGACACTCAAGCGGAGGTGCTGCTGGACTCAAGGAGCCTGGTGACCCTAGTAAGGGCTACCCTTGTGCGGTCCACTAAGTATACTGGCTGGAAAGTCAGGGTGATGTGCATTCATGGAGACTTTAAAGACTACCCCACAGCACTGGTGTCTTTAGCCACGGTAGCCGGCAGGTGGACCCATGAGGTGGCAGTCACCACAAATCTACATAACAAACTCATAATAGGGAGTGACTTTCCGGGCTTCCTGGCCCTATGGCCAGTTGTGAGAGTTACTGATACCCGTGAGTCAGGGGTAAACCCAGGAGATTGGCCTTGTTCAGGAGGTAGGCCAGAACCCTGGGAACCTGAGGCCGAAGGGCCAGCAGTAGGGGTGACTGCCACCTCGGTGGAAGAGGGGGAGACAACCCCGATGAGTGTAATGGTGGGAGACCTGGAGGACTTGCCACCAGGTCCTGAGTTGGCAGACCTCAACGTCTCCGGGGAAAATTTTGGTACAGCACAACACCTGGACCCTACTTTATCCCGAGCCTTGGAGAATGTGGTAATAATTGATGGTGAACCACAACAACCTAGGGCTGAGTCGATGTTTCATCAGAATATGCTGTATCGGGTAAACCAGCTGCTGGGTGAACATATTGAACAGTTGGTGGTGCCCCAGGCTTATCACAAACTTGTGTTAGAGCTGGCCCACCAACATGTTCTCGGGGGTCATCCGGGAATGCAGAAAACACAGGACCGGATATTACGACAATTTTACTGGCCCAGTGTGTTTAGAGAGGTGGACGAGTTTTGCAAGTCTTGCCCTACCTGCCAAACAACTAGCCCCCAGCACCTATTCTGCAGTCCCTTGGTACCTCTCCCGATCATCGAGGTACCGTTTGAGCGAATCGCTATGGACCTCATAGGTCCAGTACTGAAGTCCCCTAGAGGACACCAGCACATCTTGGTCGTCCTAGATTACGCCACTCGGTATCCAGAGGCGGTGCCACTGCGACATACATCAGCCAAACTTAAAGCTAAAGAGTTAATGGAGATGTTTTCCCGAGTGGGGCTACCCAAAGAGGTTCTGACTGACCAGGGGACCACATTTATGTCCAAGGTCATGAGGGAACTCTGTAAGTTGCTGCATATCAAACAGTTATGGATGTCCGTTTATCATCCGCAAACTGACGGCCTGGTAGAAGGGTTTAACCAAACATTAAAAAAACATGTTAAAAAGAGTGGTGTCTAAGAATGGGAAGGACTGGGACCTCATTCTGCCCTATCTCATGTTCGCAGTGCGAGAGGTACCCCAGGCCTCTACTGGGTTCTCGCCCTTCTAACTGCCTATATGGCAGACATCCTCGTGGTCTGTTGAACATAGCCAAAGAGGTGTGGAAGCAACAACCCACCCATATAAAAGTATTATTGAATACGTCACCCAGATGCAGGAACGTATGAAAACAGTGTTGCCTCTTGTAAGAGAGCATATGGAGGCAGCTCAGCGAGCTCAAAGTCGGGTCTATAATTGGAAGGCTTGGGTCGGAAACTTTAACCCAGGAGATCGGATTTTGGTTCTGGTACTGACCGTGGACTGTAAGTTCCTGGCTAGGTGGCAGGGACCCTACGAAGTAATCGAAAAAGTTGGAGAGGTAAACTGCAAGGTACACCAGCCAGGGTGGCGAAAGCCAGAGCAGGTGTTCTATGTGAATTTACTCAAACCTTGGACAGATAGGGAGACCGGTACTGACACCAAGTTTTCCAGGGGAAGAGGTTCCGGCCCCTCGGTCTGATGCAAAGGAAGCAGACTCAGGAGGCCAGGGAGTTAGTCAGCAGGAACACGGATGTGTTCTCAGACGTCCCCGGACGCACTTCCACAATTCAGCATGACATTGTCACTGAGCCTCAGGCAAAAGTCCGGTAAAAACCATACCGGGTACCCGAGGCTCGGCGACTAGCCATCTCGGAGGAAGTGCAGCTAATGCTGCAACTGGACGCTATTAAGGAATCTAAAAGTGAGTGGGCCAGTCCTATAGTTTTAATACCCAAACTGGATGGAACGTTAAGGTTATGTAACGATTTTCGAAAAACTTAACGAGATTTCCAAATTTGATGCGTATACCATGCCCAGGGTGGATGAGCTTATCGAGAGGTTAGGACAAGCCTAGTATTTTTCTGTTTTGGACCTCACCAAAGGGTACTGACAGGGCTGCCAAAGAAAAAACTGCCTTCATCACACCAGAGAGGCTGTACCAATATAAGGTGTTACCCTTTGGTCTGCATGGCGCCCATGCCACTTTTCAACAACTTATGGACATTGTACTTCGTCCACATCGTCGGTATGCTTTGGCTTAAGTGGGCCATATTGTCATCCACATTACCGACTTGGAAAGTCACCTACCCAAAGTATAGGCCGTAGTGAACTACCTTTGGAAGGCTGGACTAACCGCTAACCCAAAAAATGTGCGATAGGGTTAGAGGAGACTAAATACCTAGGGTATGTCATTGGGTGCAGAGTCATCAAACCCCAATTGAACAAAATAGACAAGATAAGGAATTGGCCCCGACCTGTCACTACTAGGCAAGTAAAGTCGTTCTTGGGAATGGTGGGCTGTTACATGAGGTTTGTCCTCGACTTTGCTATGGTGGGCACGCCATTGACAGGGCTCTTGAAGGGACACAGGCCGGGGATTGTTCACTGGGATGATCAGGCAGGAGGGGCTTTTTCCGCTTTGAAGTCGGCCCTGTGTGGGTCCCCGGTTTTGGTATCACCCGACTTCAAAAAGGAATTTATAGTACAGACCGATGCCTTCGAAGTAGGCATCTGTGCTATACTGTCTCAGGAAATCAACGGGGAGGAGCATCCCGTTGTCTTCCACAGCCATAAGCTCACCCTATCCGAGATGAGGTACAGTATAGTGGAGAGAGAGTGCCTGGCTATCAAGTGGGCACTCGAGTTTCTCCATTATTATTTTTTGGGGAGAAAATTCTGCCTCGCAACTGACCGATCCCCTCTCAAGTGGATGAGCCAGGCCAAAGACAGAAATGCCCGGGTCACCAGGTGGTTCCTGGTCCGAGTACATTGGCGAGTGTTCACCCCCTCAGGGTTGAACAAAGGGGGGGGGGTTATGTGACACAGTGAGGGGAATGGTCTGGGGAAACAGGTATTTTCCTCCCAGCAGGTACAGTATAGTGGAGAGAGAGTGCCTGGCTATCAAGTGGGCACTCGAGTCTCTCCATTATTATTTTTTGGGGAGAAAATTCTGCCTCGCAACTGACCGATCCCCTCTCAAGTGGATGAGCCAGGCCAAAGACAGAAATGCCCGGGTCACCAGGTGGTTCCTGGTCTGAGTACATTGGCGAGTGTTCACCCCCTCAGGGTTGAACAAAGGGGGGGGGGGGTTATGTGACACAGTGAGGGGAATGGTCTGGGGAAACAGGTATTTTCCTCCCAGCAGGTACAGTATAGTGGAGAGAGAGTGCCTGGCTATCAAGTGGGCACTCGAGTCTCTCCATTATTATTTTTTGGGGAGAAAATTCTGCCTCGCAACTGACCGATCCCCTCTCAAGTGGATGAGCCAGGCCAAAGACAGAAATGCCCGGGTCACCAGGTGGTTCCTGGTCCGAGTACATTGGCGAGTGTTCACCCCCTCAGGGTTGAACAAAGGGGGAGGGGGGTTATGTGACACAGTGAGGGGAATGGTCTGGGGAAACAGGTATTTTCCTCCCAGCATGTGCTGCTGGGCTGATTTGCAGCCAAGTGGGGTCAAATACTGGACTGGATTTTAATTGCAGGTCCAGGTTTTTGGCAGCACCTGACTGTCCTTAAAAAGGCAGCTAGGCTCAGCAGCAGGATCTCTGTGTTGGGATCTGAGGCTTGGTGCCAGATTGGAGGGCTGAGACCCCTGGGCCAAGGAAACATGCCCCCTAAAGCCTGTTGAGGACTACTGGAGGCAAAACTGACATCAAGGTGACTTGTCTTATATGAACTTTCCAATTTGTGTGAAGTATACACCAAGACTGCAAAGTAACACATTGTTTTGTGCATTTGCCTCAAGTGTGAATAATCACACTTACCCTAGGTTTTGCGTTAAGAACTTGTATTTTGCCTCTGTACTGCGTCCACTTACCCTATCTACCAGAGCAAAATGCCACAATAGATAGATAGGTAGATAGATAGATAGATAGATAGATAGAACAAAGAGGACTCATTTTAGGTAATATGATCATTCTGGAATTTAGTAGCAAGCAAAAAAGTAAAACAGTGTTTTTTTGTGGAATTTCTTACCTTCATAATGTGTTTGAAACCATCAGGTGTGTTGTGGAAAGGTAGGATTGCTCCATGCAGTGTTTAGCCTATTCTACTACTGTTACAATCCACTGTCACGAAGTGCAGACCTAAACTCCACCCACTCCTCTATTCCTAACTACTTGCACAGTCCGTCCTAACCAAACTGGTACAACTGGGCGGCAGTCCCTAGCTTACGTACGTGCAGGGGCCTAAAGTAAGGAACAACAAGGGAAGGAAACAAAAGACAAAGATAGAAAACATAGAAGCCCAAAAGACAAATAAGTAGACCTGGACCATGTTTAGTGGTAGTGTTGACAAATTAAAATATACTGCCTGGTACGGATGTAGCGGAGTTTACACACCCACACTTGAGTGAGTTATCACAACTAGTTAACACGTTATGACTGCAACTTTTCTTGGCATCTCCAAATTAGTTATGTTAACCTTACCACAGACCGTTCACACCAGATGGGAATACATATTTTCCCCTTGATATACATGTATCAATACATTCTAAAAGGTATTTTTTCCCTCTGCCACTGCATTATACGGTATACAGTTAAATTCTATTTTGGGAAAATCATATATTGGGTTCAGTAAAAAAAACTCTATAGCGGAGATACCTTACATGACTTTGTTAATTCTGTTTTTACATTAAAAGATGTTTTTCAGACCTGAAGAACATCATTCATTGTGAAGTAATAAATTCACATGAGTATCTGAGGAAGAGTGTAGTATAGTGTTTCTATCTCAATAGAAGTGTCTCAAAATTAGTGATGAGCGGCAGGTGCCATATTCGATTTTGACGAAATTCGTGAATATTCGATAGAATATTCGTTATATATTCGTTGAAATCAAATATCCGTCATTATTCTAGTTATCGCAATTAATATGTGATTTAAATAATTGCATATTGCGATTTTTTACTTAAAGACTACTCTCCTATTGAAATAGCAATGCGATTAATTCAAGTTCTAATAATCGACTTTCGATTTCAACTTAGTACTGCTATATTCCATATTCGTTAATTCTAGCCTAATATGGAATATAGCAGTGCTAAGCTGAAATCGCAATTCGATTAATTCAAGTTATAATAATCGAATTGCGATTTCAACTTGGACCTGGTTTACTATGGTTGGCTTGGTAGAATTAGCGAATATGACAAATGTATTTGTCATATTCCACAAAACGAATATAACGAAGTATTCGTCATATTTCACAAAACGAAGATAACGAAGTATTCTGCATCTTCGTTTTAGCTACCTATTCGTCAACTTCACTAATTCTAGCAATGATATAGGAAAGTTTACTATAGAGACAGCTAAGTTTAATTTGCTATGCGATTATATTACTTTGCTTTTTTTTTAATAAATAGAATAATTATAATACCTGATAATTATTATAATTATTCTATTTATATTAAAAAAAGCAAAGTAATATAATTGCATAGCGAATTAAACTTAGCTGTCTCTATAGTAAACTTTCCTATATGATTGCTAGAATTCGCGAAGTTGATGAATAGGTAGCTAAAACGAAGATGCAGAATACTTTGTTATCTTCGTTTTGTGAAATATGACGAATACATTCGTTATCTTCGTTTTGTGGAATATGACAAATACTTTGTTATATTCGTTTTGTGGAATATGACAAATACATTTGTCATATTTGCTAATTCTACCAAGCCAACCATAGTAAACCAGGTCCAAGTTGAAATCGCAATTCGATTATTATAACTCAAATTAATTGAATTGCGATTTCAGCTTAGCACTGCTATATTCCATATTAGGCTAGAATTAACGAATATGGAATATAGCATTACTAAGTTGAAATTGCCATGCAATTACTTCGAGTTACATTAATCGCATTGCGATTTCAACTTAGCACTGCTATATTCCATATTGGACTAGAATTAACGAATATGGAATCTAGCAGTGTTAAGTTGAAATCACAATTCGATTATTATAACTTGAAATAATCGAATTGCGATTTCAATGTAATTCTCAAATCCGACAGTACATTCTAAAATATGGAGACGTTCCCATGGTGATGGGGACGCTCCATGAGCACGGAAGTCGGCAGAAGCGGCAACGGGCACTGACTGGAGCAGCCAGGAAGCCAGGAATCCAAAGGACATGTAAGAACAAATTTAGGGAAGTGGGAAAGAAAAAAATATAACAATAAAAAAAAAAAAGAATATTCAAAATATCGAATTTATAGCACTATATTTGAAATATTCGCGAATTAGCGAAGTGCCGATATTCGCAAAAAAAAAATTATATTAGAATATTCGAGCTCAACACTACTCAAAATATGCCAATATATTTTTTATACAGTACTTCTGTCAGGTCATCCCGCTCAATTTAACATTGAATTTAAAAAGTATGACGTTTATCATGTTTTTCAATACTTCCACACTGAAGTCTGTGCAGCAGGGCCAACATAGTACCTAAAACCCCACATAGTGCACACAGTGCCCCAAAGTTGCAAGGCCAGTAACCACTTCTCCCTACTGACAGATGTAGTACTGTGTAGAGCAATGTTGAGTGTTTTACTACCATTAATACCTACAGTAAGTTTCCTCCAAGATTATTTGGGGCACTCCTCTCAATTATGCATACCATTGCAGCTGAAGAATTAAAAGGGCTTTGCGCCTTTGGGGGGTTTAGGATAAAGGATAAGCGAACCAGTTCGCTCATCACGATGTGGACGGAGTACAATGGAGTACAATGTCCATTAGCGTTTGAAACGTGGTGGGAGGGCCATGTAGACCTAAGGGTAATACCTTGTACTGATACAGCCCCTCTGGTGTGATGAAATACATTTTTTCCTTGGCAGCCTCCATCAAGGGTACCTGCTAGTACCCTTTGGTGAGGTCCAACACAGAAAAATACCGGGCTTGGCCTAACTTCTCAATAAGCTCATCCACTCGGGGCATGGGATATGTGTCAAACTTGGAAACCTTATTAAGTTTGCAGAAGCCGTTACAGAATGGTAATGTCCCGTCCGGCTTGGGTATTTAGACTATTAGACTGGCCCATTCACTTTTTGACTCGATGACACTTCTTCCGAGATGGATTGTCGCGGCGACTCAGGTACCCGTTATGGTTTCAACCAGATTCTGGCCTGAGGCTCAGTGACAATGTCATGTTGGATGATAGAAGTGCGTCCAGAGAAGTCCGAAAACACATCCGTATTTCTGCTGATGAACTCCATGACCTCCTGAGTCTGTTTAGAATAAAGTTTGACAGCAATATTTACTGTGGCAACTGCTTCCCTCGTATCAGACAGCGGGACTGGAAACTCTACCCCCATAAAACCTGGCTGGGGTCTGTTGTCAGTACTGGTCTTCCTATCTTTTCACGGTTTCAACAAGTTTACATGGTACACCTGCTCCAGCTTACTCTGCCCGGGCTCGTGTACCTTGTAAGTTACCTCCCCAACTTTTTTTTAGCACTTCCTAGGGACCCTGCCACCTAGCCAGGAACTTACTTTCCACCATGAGCACCAAAACCAAAACCCGATCTCCCGGGTTAAAATTCCGAACTCGAGCCTGGTGATTATAGACCCTACTCTGGGCTTGCTGGGCTGCCTCCATATGTTCCCTAACCAGCGGCAAAACTGTGTCCATCCGCTCTTGGATTTGGGTGACAAACTCAATCACACTTTTATGTGGTGTGGGTTGTTGTTCACACACCTTTTTGGCTATGTCCAACAACCCACGGGAATGTCGGCCATACAGCAGTTTGAAGGGCGAGAAATCCGTAGAGGCCTGGGGCACCTCTCTCACTGCAAACATGAGATAGGGCAGTAGCAGATCACAATCCCTTCCATCTTTCGACACCGCCCGCTTTGACATGTTTTTCAAAGTTTGATTAAACCTTTCTACCAGGCCGTCCATTTGCAGGTGATAGACGGTCATCCGCAACTGTTTGATCGGCAGTAGTTTACTGAGTTACCCCATGACTTTTGACATGAAAGGGGTCCCCTGGTCGGTCACAATTTCTTTAGGTAGGCCCACTCGGGAAAACATCTCCACTAACTCTTTAGCTATGAGATTGGCCGAGGTATGTCGCATCGGAACCGCCTCCGGGTATCGAGTGGCATAGTCCAGGACTACCAAGATGTGTTGGTGCCCTCTAGCGGACTTCGGTACAGGGCCTATGAGATCCATAGCGATCCGCTCGAATGGAACCTCAATAATCAGAGGGAGAGGGACCAGGGGGCTATGTAAATGTGGTTGGGGGCTGGTTATCTGGCAGGTTGGGCAAGACTTGCAATACTTTTCCACCTCTCTGAACACACTGGGTCAGTAGAACCGCTGTAGAATCTTGTCCTGCGTTTTCTGCTGGCCCAGGTGTCCCCCAAGAACATGTTGGTGGACTAACTCCAACACAAGCTTGTGATATGCCTTGGACACCACCAACTGTTCAATATGCTCTCCCCGTAGTTGGTTTACCTGATAAAGCATCTCCTGCTGAACCACAAAACGGGAAACACAGACTCGGCCCCCAGTTGTTGCAGCTCACCCTCAACTACTACTACATTTTCCCAGGCTCGAAAAGACGAAGTTAGATCAATATTACGAAATTTCGTAAAATACACATAGATTGTAATTTAGCTAATATACTGCTATAATATTTTTTTTTATAGTGTACATATTTTACAAAACTTACGTTCAGAAGAGGCTAAAAAAATTAGAGAAAAAAAAAGGATTATAGCACTATATTAGCTAAATTACAATCTATATGTGTATTTTACGAATTTCCTAATATTGCTCTAACTTCGTCTTTTAGAATATTCGTAATAGTCTAAAAGACGAAGTCAGAGCAATATTATGAAATTTTGTAAAATACACATATTAGCCTAGCCATAGTCAATTAGTCATAGGAACGTTGCCTTATACTATCAAAAGAAAAATCGCAATACACGATTAATTAAATCGCATATTATTCGCGATAATTGGAATAATTACGAATATTCGATTTCAACGAATATAACAGAAATATTCAATCGAAATATCGCAAAATCGGATATGGCACCTCCTGCTCATCACTAGTGCATAGCAGTCAGGGAGAGCTCTTAGGGTTTTATAGGGCCCACCTATAAGCTCCTTAGTTTGGGATCAAGCCAGACGCTTGTTTATTTATATGCTCCAGCTATCTGCTAACTTCATCCGTGACAATAGCACTCCACCAGGTCAACCATCTCTAGGGCATTACAAGGAGAACCTGGCCGATCCAGTGCTGGAGAGGGTATGGCAAAGCCCTCCAGAACACATCCACCAACAGATAGATGGTCCAGCATAGCAGTGGGACTCAGAACGTCAAGCTGCAGCCATTTTTGCAACCGATGTAGCAGATCATAATACTGAAGTCTGGCGGGTTCAGCCAGGTTAAATTCCCACTGATGCACCCGGACCAACACATTTACCTGTCTTGCCAGAATCTTACCTTTTACGATCAGGTAGTCGGCTGCTTGCACATCTGGTAAGTCAAAAAACACCTGCTGGGGTAAGAATGCCAGGAACGAAGTGACGACCTCAGCCCATTGGTCTCGGGTAGCTTCTCCCTCAAGGCCATCTTTTCGTACACCAACAGATAGGTCTCGACGTCGTCTGAATGGGTCATCTTGGGGATCGCTGCACAGACAGCTTTCCGGGCATCGTGGAAGTTCTGAGATGCTTCTGCCGCTTGTAACTCCATCACATGCTGTAATAGCAGCTGGTTGGCTTCCTGCTGCTGCTTGTTAGCCTCCCGCTGCTGCAAGTTAGCCTCCATGAGGGCTTTCACGACCGCCTCCATTTTGTCAGGGGACACGGGTCGCAACCTTGCCGGCTTAATATTGGACATACACCCGTGCCCGGGAAAAAAACTTAAACTTTTCGGCCTTCAGACCAGCCTCAGTGCGTTTGCCCACATCTGACACAAATTGTGGGGATTCGCTGTGGTAGGCAGGTTAGCGGACGCAGTATATAGGCAATCACAAAGTTTTTAACTTAAACAGTTCAGTACTTATTCACATCAGTATTGCTAATACAAAAAAAAAAAAAAAACAGGAGAGGATCTAAAACAGAGATGACAAGTGAATGGAATATTTCCATGTCTTCTGTATTTTGTACCCACTCCTGCTTTTGGCTACCAAATCATATGCCAATTCTGATGGGACCATACAGGCCTTACAGATGCTACACAGACAGAATCCGCTGTGCGTCTCATTTTTCCTTCCTAGACCATAGAGTGGCCCAATGACAGGGTCTGGAAGTGGAAGCAGTATGAGGAGGTCACTGTGTGGCACAATGACAGAGTCTAGACATGGCAACAGTATGACAGTATGAGGAGGCCACCGAGTGGGACAATGACAGACTGGAGGTGGCAGCAGCAAAACCAGCAGCATCAGGAGAAGGCCACCGAGTGGAAAAATGACCGAGTCTGGAGTTGGCAGCATCATAAGAAGGCCACCGAGTGGCACAATAGTAGAGTCTGGAGGTGTCGGCAGCAGAACCAGCAGCATAAGGAGAAGGCCACCGAGTGGCACAATGACAGAGTCTGGAGCAGTATGAGGAGTCCACAATGACAGAGTCTGGAGGTGGCAGCCATATGAGAAGGCCACAGAGTGGCACAATGACAGAGTCTGGAGGTGTCAGCCGTATGAGGAGGCCACAGAGCGGCACAATGACACAGTATGGAGTTGGCAGCATCAGTAGAAGGCCACCGAGTGGCACAATGACAAAGTCTGGAGATGGCAGCAGTATAAGGAGGCCACCGAGTGGCACAATGGCAGAATCTGGAGGTGGCGGCAGCAGAACCAGCAGCATCAGAAGAAGGCCACTGAGTGACACAATGACAAAGACTGGAGTTAGCAGCAATAAGAGGAGGCCACCGAGTGGCAAAATGACCGAATCTGGAGTTGGCAGCATGATGAGGAGGCCACTGAGTGGCACAGTGACAGAGTCTGGAGTTGGCAGCAGTATGAGGAGGCCATCGAGTGGAACAGTGACAGAGATTGGAGGTGGCAGCAGTATTAGGAGACCACCGAGTTGCACAATGACACAGTCTGGAGTTGGCAGCATCAGGAGAAGGCCACTGAGTGGCATAATGGCAGAGTCTGAAGTTGGCAACAATATGAGGAGGCCAAAGAGTGGGGCAAAGACATAGTATGGAGTTGGCAGCATCAGGAGAAGGCCTTTGAGTGGAACAATGACAGAGTCTGGAGTTGGCAGCATCAGAAGGCCACCGAGTGGCACAATGACAGAGTCTGGAGTTGGCAGCAGTATAAGGAGGCCACCGAGTGGCACAATGGCAGAGTTTGGTAGATTGAAACTACCGAACACAGACCACCCTCCTGGCTCATTGACTTCCAAGGAGCCCGTCAATTAAGTGCTTTCTCAGGGTGGTCGCCATTCGTATATATACGTGGCTGAGGAAATGGCCATCTTGTTTGTTCGGTACAAAGGCAGCGGGACTTGGCTGTCGGGCACTAAAATCGGACACTCGACTTCCCGAACACCGGTCTCAAATATACGAACCAGGGAACTGTATTTCCTGAACAGCTAGGAGAGCGCTTTTCGGTATGTTGATGTATTCATATGAGGGGAACAATCGCTCCTATGTGCCAGGAGGCTCCGGCCGTGGATTATGGAGTTATTTAACATTTTCAGAATTGACCGACAGCACACTCTGCATTCGTGGAACTATTTTTAGCAAGAGCTTCGGGTGTGATTGGTAACTAAAGACTTCCACGCTATTTAAAAATCCCTGAACCGATCTGAGGGAAATTTGAATATGTTGTTCCCCCAGATCAGGGGATGGGAAATTTGTGGGGATACCTTAAGCATAAAGGGGTGTTCTGAGTTTTAGGGAAAATGTGTGCACTTCGCCTGGAGATAATTGGGTTATTCCTTAACTTATCTCATTATCTCACAAGCGGAGACAGGGAGTGTTTAAGTGTAACTGTACTTTAGATTGGCTATTTAGTTTGTGTACTGGGGGAGGTCCTCCTGCAAGGGGACCTCCAGAAAAGCCTGTGTGGTCTCAATAAACGTTGTTACACCCTTCATCTTGTTTCGGCTGGTGTTTGGATACCGGATTACTACTTGGGGAAAACTTTACTAGAGTATTTTGTTTCTTTAGATTTTAATTACTGACCAGAAGGACCGAATGGCGAGCTATTATCACTCAGGCTCTCAGGCGTTCGGCTCAAGTCATACGAACCCATAGCTGCCAATTCAGGGTTTGTTACAGACACAATGACACAGTTTGGAGTTGGCAGCATAAGGAGAAGGCCATCGAGTGGAACAATGACTGAGTCTGGAGTTGGCAGCATCAGAAAAATGCCAAGTGGCACAATGACGGAGTCTGGATTTGTCAGCAGTATAAGGAGGCCACTGAGTGGCACAATGGCAGAATCTGGAGGTGGCGGCAGCAGAACCAGCAGCATCAGGAGAAGGCCTTTGAGTGGAACAATGACAGAGTCTGGAGTTGGCAGCATCAGAAGGCCACCGAGTGGCACAATGACAGAGTCTGGAGTTGGCAGCAGTATAAGGAGGCCACCGAGTGGCACAATGGCAGAGTTTGGTAGATTGAAACTACCGAACACAGACCACCCTCCTGGCTCATTGACTTCCAAGGAGCCCGTCAATTAAGTGCTTTCTCAGGGTGGTCGCCATTCGTATATATACATGGCTGAGGAAATGGCCATCTTGTTTGTTCGGTACAAAGGCAGCGGGACTTGGCTGTCGGGCACTAAAATCGGACACTCGACTTCCCGAACACCGGTCTCAAATATACGAACCAGGGAACTGTATTTCCTGAACAGCTAGGAGAGCGCTTTTCGGTATGTTGATGTATTCATATGAGGGGAACAATCGCTCCTATGTGCCAGGAGGCTCCGGCCGTGGATTATGGAGTTATTTAACATTTTCAGAATTGACCGACAGCACACTCTGCATTCGTGGAACTATTTTTAGCAAGAGCTTCGGGTGTGATTGGTAACTAAAGACTTCCACGCTATTTAAAAATCCCTGAACCGATCTGAGGGAAATTTGAATATGTTGTTCCCCCAGATCAGGGGATGGGAAATTTGTGGGGATACATTAAGCATAAAGGGGTGTTCTGAGTTTTAGGGAAAATGTGTGCACTTCGCCTGGAGATAATTGGGTTATTCCTTAACTTATCTCATTATCTCACAAGCGGAGACAGGGAGTGTTTAAGTGTAACTGTACTTTAGATTGGCTATTTAGTTTGTGTACTGGGGGAGGTCCTCCTGCAAGGGGACCTCCAGAAAAGCCTGTGTGGTCTCAATAAACGTTGTTACACCCTTCATCTTGTTTCGGCTGGTGTTTGGATACCGGATTACTACTTGGGGAAAACTTTACTAGAGTATTTTGTTTCTTTAGATTTTAATTACTGACCAGAAGGACCGAATGGCGAGCTATTATCACTCAGGCTCTCAGGCGTTCGGCTCAAGTCATACGAACCCATAGCTGCCAATTCAGGGTTTGTTACAGACACAATGACACAGTTTGGAGTTGGCAGCATAAGGAGAAGGCCATCAAGTGGAACAATGACTGAGTCTGGAGTTGGCAGCATCAGAAAAATGCCAAGTGGCACAATGACGGAGTCTGGATTTGTCAGCAGTATAAGGAGGCCACTGAGTGGCACAATGGCAGAATCTGGAGGTGGCGGCAGCAGAACCAGCAGCATCAGGAGAAGGCCTTTGAGTGGAACAATGACAGAGTCTGGAGTTGGCAGCATCAGAAGGCCACCGAGTGGCACAATGACAGAGTCTGGAGTTGGCAGCAGTATAAGGAGGCCACCGAGTGGCACAATGGCAGAGTTTGGTAGATTGAAACTACCGAACACAGACCACCCTCCTGGCTCATTGACTTCCAAGGAGCCCGTCAATTAAGTGCTTTCTCAGGGTGGTCGCCATTCGTATATATACGTGGCTGAGGAAATGGCCATCTTGTTTGTTCGGTACAAAGGCAGCGGGACTTGGCTGTCGGGCACTAAAATCGGACACTCGACTTCCCGAACACCGGTCTCAAATATACGAACCAGGGAACTGTATTTCCTGAACAGCTAGGAGAGCGCTTTTCGGTATGTTGATGTATTCATATGAGGGGAACAATCGCTCCTATGTGCCAGGAGGCTCCGGCCGTGGATTATGGAGTTATTTAACATTTTCAGAATTGACCGACAGCACACTCTGCATTCGTGGAACTATTTTTAGCAAGAGCTTCGGGTGTGATTGGTAACTAAAGACTTCCACGCTATTTAAAAATCCCTGAACCGATCTGAGGGAAATTTGAATATGTTGTTCCCCCAGATCAGGGGATGGGAAATTTGTGGGGATACCTTAAGCATAAAGGGGTGTTCTGAGTTTTAGGGAAAATGTGTGCACTTCGCCTGGAGATAATTGGGTTATTCCTTAACTTATCTCATTATCTCACAAGCGGAGACAGGGAGTGTTTAAGTGTAACTGTACTTTAGATTGGCTATTTAGTTTGTGTACTGGGGGAGGTCCTCCTGCAAGGGGACCTCCAGAAAAGCCTGTGTGGTCTCAATAAACGTTGTTACACCCTTCATCTTGTTTCGGCTGGTGTTTGGATACCGGATTACTACTTGGGGAAAACTTTACTAGAGTATTTTGTTTCTTTAGATTTTAATTACTGACCAGAAGGACCGAATGGCGAGCTATTATCACTCAGGCTCTCAGGCGTTCGGCTCAAGTCATACGAACCCATAGCTGCCAATTCAGGGTTTGTTACAGACACAATGACACAGTTTGGAGTTGGCAGCATAAGGAGAAGGCCATCGAGTGGAACAATGACTGAGTCTGGAGTTGGCAGCATCAGAAAAATGCCAAGTGGCACAATGACGGAGTCTGGATTTGTCAGCAGTATAAGGAGGCCACTGAGTGGCACAATGGCAGAATCTGGAGGTGGCGGCAGCAGAACCAGCAGCATCAGGAGAAGGCCTTTGAGTGGAACAATGACAGAGTCTGGAGTTGGCAGCATCAGAAGGCCACCGAGTGGCACAATGACAGAGTCTGGAGTTGGCAGCAGTATAAGGAGGCCACCGAGTGGCACAATGGCAGAGTTTGGTAGATTGAAACTACCGAACACAGACCACCCTCCTGGCTCATTGACTTCCAAGGAGCCCGTCAATTAAGTGCTTTCTCAGGGTGGTCGCCATTCGTATATATACATGGCTGAGGAAATGGCCATCTTGTTTGTTCGGTACAAAGGCAGCGGGACTTGGCTGTCGGGCACTAAAATCGGACACTCGACTTCCCGAACACCGGTCTCAAATATACGAACCAGGGAACTGTATTTCCTGAACAGCTAGGAGAGCGCTTTTCGGTATGTTGATGTATTCATATGAGGGGAACAATCGCTCCTATGTGCCAGGAGGCTCCGGCCGTGGATTATGGAGTTATTTAACATTTTCAGAATTGACCGACAGCACACTCTGCATTCGTGGAACTATTTTTAGCAAGAGCTTCGGGTGTGATTGGTAACTAAAGACTTCCACGCTATTTAAAAATCCCTGAACCGATCTGAGGGAAATTTGAATATGTTGTTCCCCCAGATCAGGGGATGGGAAATTTGTGGGGATACATTAAGCATAAAGGGGTGTTCTGAGTTTTAGGGAAAATGTGTGCACTTCGCCTGGAGATAATTGGGTTATTCCTTAACTTATCTCATTATCTCACAAGCGGAGACAGGGAGTGTTTAAGTGTAACTGTACTTTAGATTGGCTATTTAGTTTGTGTACTGGGGGAGGTCCTCCTGCAAGGGGACCTCCAGAAAAGCCTGTGTGGTCTCAATAAACGTTGTTACACCCTTCATCTTGTTTCGGCTGGTGTTTGGATACCGGATTACTACTTGGGGAAAACTTTACTAGAGTATTTTGTTTCTTTAGATTTTAATTACTGACCAGAAGGACCGAATGGCGAGCTATTATCACTCAGGCTCTCAGGCGTTCGGCTCAAGTCATACGAACCCATAGCTGCCAATTCAGGGTTTGTTACAGACACAATGACACAGTTTGGAGTTGGCAGCATAAGGAGAAGGCCATCAAGTGGAACAATGACTGAGTCTGGAGTTGGCAGCATCAGAAAAATGCCAAGTGGCACAATGACGGAGTCTGGATTTGTCAGCAGTATAAGGAGGCCACTGAGTGGCACAATGGCAGAATCTGGAGGTGGCGGCAGCAGAACCAGCAGCATCAGGAGAAGGCCTTTGAGTGGAACAATGACAGAGTCTGGAGTTGGCAGCATCAGAAGGCCACCGAGTGGCACAATGACAGAGTCTGGAGTTGGCAGCAGTATAAGGAGGCCACCGAGTGGCACAATGGCAGAGTTTGGTAGATTGAAACTACCGAACACAGACCACCCTCCTGGCTCATTGACTTCCAAGGAGCCCGTCAATTAAGTGCTTTCTCAGGGTGGTCGCCATTCGTATATATACGTGGCTGATGAAATGGCCATCTTGTTTGTTCGGTACAAAGGCAGCGGGACTTGGCTGTCGGGCACTAAAATCGGACACTCGACTTCCCGAACACCGGTCTCAAATATACGAACCAGGGAACTGTATTTCCTGAACAGCTAGGAGAGCGCTTTTCGGTATGTTGATGTATTCATATGAGGGGAACAATCGCTCCTATGTGCCAGGAGGCTCCGGCCGTGGATTATGGAGTTATTTAACATTTTCAGAATTGACCGACAGCACACTGGATTTGTCAGCAGTATAAGGAGGCCACTGAGTGGCACAATGGCAGAATCTGGAGGTGGCGGCAGCAGAACCAGCAGCATCAGGAGAAGGCCACTGAGTGACACAATGACAGAGTCTGGAGTTGGCAGCAGTATGAGGAGGCCACTGAGTGGCAAGATGACCAAATCTGGAGTTGGCAGCAGTATGAGGAGGCTACTGAGTGGTACAATGACCGAGTCTGGAGTAGGCATCATCAGGGGAAGGCCACCGAGTGGCACAATAATGCAATCTGGAGTTGGTTGCAGTATAAGGAGACCACCGAGTGGTGCAACGGCATAATCTGGAGGTGGCGGCAGCAAAACCAGCAGCATGAGGAGAAGGCCACTGAGTGACACAATGACAGAGTCTGGACTTGGCAGCAGTATAAGGAGGCCACAGAGTGGCAAAATGACCGAATCTGGAGGTGGCAGCAGTATGAGGAGGCCACTGAGTGGCACAATGACAGAGTCTGGAGTTGACAGCAGTATGAGGAGGCCACCGAGTGGAACAATTACAGAGATTGGAGTTGGCAGCAGTATGAGGATGCCAAAGAGTGGGACAATAATACAGTATGGAGTTGGCAGCATCATAAAATGGCCACCAAGTGGCCCAATTACAGAGTCTGGAGTTGGTAGCAGTATAAGGAGGCCACCGAGTGGCACACTGGCAGAGTCTGGAGGTGGGGGAAGTAGAACAAGCAGCATCAGGAGAAGGCCACTTAAGTGACAAAATGACAGAGTCTGGAGTTGGTAGCAGTATGAAGAGGCCACCGAGTGGCACAATGACCGAATCTGGAGTTGGCAGCAGTATGCAGAGACCACTAAGTAGCATAATGACAGATTCTGGAGTTGGCAGCAGTATGAAGAGGCCACTGAGTGGCACAATGACAGAGTCTGGAGGTGGCAGCAGTATGAAGAGGCCACTGAGTGGCATAATGACAGAGTCTGGAAGTTGCAGCAGTATGAGGAGGCCAACGAGTGACACAATGACAAAGTATGGAGTTGTCAGCATCAGGAGAAGGCAACCAAGTGGAACAATTAGATAGCCTGGAGTTAGCAGCAGTATGAGGAGACTACTGAGTGGCACATTGACAGAGTCTGGAGTTGTCAGCAGTATTAGGAGTCCACCGAGTGGCATAATGACCGAGTCTGGAGTTGGCAGCACTATGAGGAGGCCACAGAGTAACACAATGACAGAGTCTGAAGGTGGCGGCAGCAGCACCAGCGACATCAGGAAAAGGTCACCGAGTGACACAATGACAGTGTCTGGAGTTGGCAGCAATATGAGGAGATCACCGTGTGGCACAATGATCAAATATGGAGTTGGCAGCAGTATGAGGAGGCCACTGAGTGGCACAATAACAGAGTGTGGAGGTTGCAGCAGCATGAGGAGGCCACCATTGGCACAATGACTGAATCTGGAGTAGGTATCAGTATGCAGAGGCCACCGAGAGGCACATTGACCGAGTCTGGAGTTGACAGCAGTATTAGGAGGCCACTGAGTGACATAATTACTGAGTCTGCATGTGGCAGCAGTATGAGGAGGCCACCGAGTGGCACAATGAAAGAGTCTGGAGGTGGCAGCAGCAGCATCAGGAGAAGGCAACCGAGTGGCACCATGTCTGGAGTTGGCAGCAGAAAAAGAAGGCCACCGAGTGGCATAATGATCAAGTCTGGAGGTGTCAGCAGTATGAAGAGGCCACAGAGTGGCACAATGACGGAGTCTGGAGGTGGCAGCAGCATCAGAAGAAGGCCACCTAGTGATATAATAACAGAGTCTGGAGTTGGCAGCAGTATGAGGAGGCCACTGAGTGGCCCAATAACAGAGCGTGGAAGTGTCAGCAGCATAAGGAGGCCACCAAGTGGCACAATGACCGAATCTGGAGTCGGCATCAGTAAGAGGAGACAACTAAGTGGCACAATGTCCGAGTCTGGAGTTGACAGCAGGATGAGGAGGCCACAGAGTGGCACAATGACCGAATTTGGAGTTGGCATCAGTAAGAGGAGACAAGTAAGTGGCACAATGGCTGAGTATGGAGTTGACAGCAGGATGAGGAGGCCACAGAGTGGAACAATGACACAGTCTGAAGTTGGCAGCATCAGGAGAAGGCCACCGAAAGGCACAATAACAGAGTCTGGAGTTGGCAGCAGTATGCAGAGGCCACCAAGTAGCACAATGACAGAGTCTGGAGTTGGCAGCAGTATGAAGAGTCCACTGCGTGGCCCAATAACAGAATGTGGAGGTAGCAGCAGCATGAGGAGGCCACCAAGTGGCACAATGACCGAATTTGGAGTTGGCATCAGTAAGAGGAGACAAGTAAGTGGCACAATGGCTGAGTATGGAGTTGACAGCAGGATGAGGAGGCCACAGAGTGGAACAATGACACAGTCTGAAGTTGGCAGCATCAGGAGAAGGCCACCGAAAGGCACAATAACAGAGTCTGGAGTTGGCAGCAGTATTTGGAGGCCACCAAGTGGCACAATGACAGAGTCTGGAGGTGGCATCAGTATGAGGAGGCTACAGAGTGGCACAATGACAGAGTCTGGAGGTGACAGCAGTATGAGGAGTTCATTGCGTGGCACAATTACATAGTCTGGAGTTGGCAGCAGTATGAGAAGGCAAAAGGGTGGCACAATGATCGAGTCTGGAGTTGGCAGCACTATAAGGAGGCCACAATGACAGAGTCTGAAGGTGGCGGCAGCAGCACCAGCGACATCAGGAAAAGGTCACCGAGTGACACAATGACAGAGTCTGGAGTTGGCAGCAATATGAGGAGGTCACCGTGTGGCACAATGATCAAATATGGAATTGGCAGCAGTATGAGGAGGTCACCGAGTGGCACATTTACATAGTGTGACGGTGGCAACAGCATGAGGAGGCCACCAAGTGGCACAATGACAGAGTCTGGAGTTGGCAGCAGTATTGAGAGTTCACAGAGTGGCACTCTGACATAGTGTGGAGGTGGCAACAGCATGAGGAGGCTACAGAGTGGCACAATGACAGAGTCTGGAGTTGGCAGCAGTATTAGGAGGCCACTGTCTGGCAAAATGACAGAGTCTGAAGGTGGCAACAGCATCAGGAGGCCATAGAGAGGCCCAATGACATAGTGTGGAGGTGGCAACAGCATCAGGAGGCTACAGAGTGGCACAATGACAGAGTCTGGAGATGACAGCAGTATGAGGTGGTCATTGAGTGGCACAATTACATAGTCTGGAGTTGTCAGCAGTATGAGAAGGTGAAAGAGTGGCACAATGACAGAGTCTGGAGCTGGCAGCAGTATTAGGAGTCCACCGAGTGGCATAATGACCGAATCTGGAATTGGCAGCACTATGAGGAGGCCACAGAGTAGCACAATGACAGAGTCTGAAGGTGGCAGCAGCAGCACTAGAGACATCAGGAAAAGGTCACCGAGTAACAAAATGGCAGAGTCTGGAGTTGGCAGCAATATTAGGAGGTCATCGTGTTGCACAATGATCAAATATGGAGTTGGCAGCAGTATGAGTAGGTCACCGAGTGGCACATTGACATAGTGTGGAGGTGGCAACAGCATGAGGAGGCCACAGAGTGGCACAATGACAGAGTCTGGAGGTGGCAGCAATATGAGGAGGCCACCAAGTGGCACAATGACAGAGTCTGAAGGTGGCAGCAGCATCAGGAGGCCACAGAGTGGCCTAATTACATAGTGTGGAGGTGGCAACAGCATGAGGAGGCTACCGAGTGGCACAATGACAGATTCTGGAGGTGACAGCAGTATAAGGAGGTCATTGAGTGGCACAATGACAGAGTCTGGAGATGGCAGCAGTATGACGAGGCCACCGAGTGGCACAATGGCACAGTCTGGAGTTAGCAGCATCAGGAGAAGGCCACCGAGGGGCACAATAACAGAGCCTACAGTTGGCAGCAGTATGAGGAGGCCAACAAGTGGCACAATTATAGAGTCTGGAGTTGGTAACATTTTGAGGAGGCCACCGACTGGCAAAATGACAGAGTCTGGAGGTGGCAGCAGTATGAGGAGGCCACAGAGTGGCACGATGGCCACAGAGTGGCACAATGACAGAGTCTGGAGGTGGCAGCAGCAGCATCAGGAGAAGTCCACTGAGTGGCACTATGACAGAGTCTGGAGTTGGCAGCAGAATGAGAAGGCCACCGAGTGGCATAATGAGTGAGTCTGGAGGTGGCAGCAGTATGAGGAGGCAAATGAGTGGCACAATGACAAAGTCTGGAGGTGGCAGCAGTATGAGGAGGCCAACAAGTGGCATAATGACAGAGTCTGAAGGTGGCAGCAGCAGCAGAATCAGGAAGAGGCCACAGAGTTGCACAATGACCGAGTCTGGAGGCGTCAACAGCAGCAGCAGCAGCAGCAGGAGGATATCACAGAGTGGCAAGGTGACATACTGTGGAAATGGAAGCAGCATCAGGATACCACAGAGTGGCAAGGTGGCATAGTGTGGAGATAGCAGCAGCATCAGCATAAGTATACCACAGAGTGGCAAGGTGACATAGTGTGGAGATGGCAGCAGCAGCATCAGCATACCACACAGTGGCAAGGTAACATAGTGTGGAGATGGCAGCAGCAGCATCAGGAGAACACAATTTGACCCGGTAAATGAGTTGGATGGTGGGTGACAATACCAGTACCCGCTGACGAAGGTGGGTGAAAGAAGGAGCACTTGGCATCATCAGTTCTGTGGCAGCATCAGAGTAGTAGCTGAGGCAGGTAGCCAGAAGAAACCTCTTTTTTTAAGGTTTGTGTGAGGCGGCAAGGATGATCTAATCAGATGCATCAGGCATTGGTGGTTGGAAATCCTGGCTCATCCATTCCTGATTCATCTTGACAAAGGTCATTGTCTCCACATTTTGGGTGTAAAGGCGAGTACTGCTTGGGGTAACTAAAGCCCCCAGCGCGTTAAACACCCGCTATGATGCCACACTGCTGGCCGGGCAGTACAGCTTTTCCAGGGCAAACTCTGCTAGTTGCGGCCACAAATCCAGTTTGGCTGCCCATTAGATCTTCAATGTGGGTTGGCAGGGTGCTTCCAAGTATGCCACCACCTGCTGATTCAGGTCCTGCTCCAGGTCTACCTGCTGCTGCTGATGAGTAGTTTATTCACCATGCGGGTGAAGAAAGCTACTCATCATCGACTGAAGGCTCAGGCTGCTGACGGAGCTGGTACTGCTCCAAAGCAGCCCCACCACTCCCCAGCAGCCATGGCAGTGGAATGTGAGTGAAGAGGGAACATCTGATCAGACATGCAAGAGCATGGATGATGGTGCAGATAAGCAGCGGCCAACTGACTACATAGGATGTCTCTATAGTAGTTCAGTTTGTCCTCCCTCTCAGTTGGTGTAAAAAAGGTCCCCATTTTAGACTGGTAGCAAGGGTCCAACAAAGTGGAGAACCAGAAGTCATCCCTCTGCTGAATGGTGACAATTTGGCTGTCACTACGCAAGCAAGTGAACATGCATTGGACCATTTGTGCAAGTGACTCGGAGGAACTCCCTACCTCCATCTCCACTGCATACTGTCACGGTGTGTCTAGGTCCTCTGTCTCATCTTGCTCATCGCCCTGTAGCTCCTCTGGCTGCTCCTGCTCCTTCTCTCTTATCAGCTGAGTAGAAAAAACACCAATTTTACTACACATTGCCTGTGCTCCAATGTCCTCCTCATTCTCCTCCTCCTCTTCCAGTTCAACTACCACAGGGCTCATGTGGCATAATAACCGAGTCTGGAGGTGGCAGCATTATGGGGAGGCCACAGAGTGGCACAATGACAGAGTGTGGTGGTTGCAGCAGCATGAGGAGGCCACCGAGTGGCACAGTGACCAAATCTGCAGTTGGCATCAGTATGAGGAGGCCACCGAGTGGCACAATGACCGAGTCTGGTATTGACAGCAGTATGAGAAGGCCACCGGGTGGCACAATGACAGAGTCTGGAGTTGGCAGCAGTATGAGGAGGCCACCGACTGGCAAAATGACAGAGTCTGGAGTTGGCAGCATCAGAAGATGGCCACCGAGTGGAACTATAACAGAGTCTGGAGTTAGCAGCATCGAGAGAAACATAGAAACATAGAAACATAGAATGTGTCGGCAGATAAGAACCATTTGGCCCATCTAGTCTGCCCAATATATCTGAATCCTATGAATAGTCCCTGGCCCTATCTTATATGAAGGATAGCCTTATGCCTATCCCATGCATGCTTAAACTCCTTCACTGTATTTGCAGCTATCACTTCTGCAGGAAGGCTATTCCATGCATCCACTACTCTCTCAGTAAAGTAATACTTCCTGATATTACTTTTAAACCTTTGCCCCTCTAATTTAAAACTGTGTCCTCTTGTGGTAGTTTTTCTTCTTTTAAATATGCTCTCCTCCTTTACCGAGTTGATTCCCTTTATGTATTTAAAAGTTTCTATCATATCCCCTCTGTCTCTTCTTTCTTCCAAGCTATACATATTAAGGTCTTTTAACCTTTCCTGGTAAGTTTTATCCTGCAATCCATGTACTAGTTTAGTAGCTCTTCTCTGAACTCTCGCTAGAGTATCTATATCCTTCTGGAGATATGGCCTCCAGTACTGCGCACAATACTCCAAGTGAGGTCTCACCAGTGTTCTGTACAGCGGCATAAGCACTTCACTCTTTCTACTGCTTATACCTCTCCCTATACATCCAAGCATTCTGCTGGCATTTCGTGCTGCTCTATTACATTGTCTTCCCACCTTTAAGTCTTCTGAAATAATTACTCCTAAATCCCTTTCCTTAGATACTGAGGTCAGGACTGTGTCAAATATTCTATATTCTGCCCTTGGGTTTTTACGCCCCAGGTGCATTATCTTGCACTTATCCACATTAAATTTCAGTTGCCAGAGTTCTGACCATTCTTCTAGTTTTCCTAAATCCTTTTCCATTTGGCGTTTCCCTCCAGGAACATCAACCCTTTGTGTCATCAGCAAAAAGACAAACCTTACCATCGAGGCCTTCACTTATGAAGATATTAAACAAAATTGGTCCCAGTACAGATCCCTGTGGAATCCCACTGGTAACATGACCTTGTTTTGAATGTTCTCCATTGACTACAACCCTCTGTTGTCTGTCACTCAGCCACTGCCTAATCCACTCAACAATATGGGAGTCCATGCTCAATGACTGCAGTTTATTGATAAGTCTTCTATGTGGGACAGTGTCAAAAGCCTTACTAAAATCTAGATATGCAATGTCTACTGCACCTCCACCGTCTATTATTTTAGTCACCCAGTCAAAAAAATCTATAAGATTTGTTTGACATGATCTCCCTGAAGTAAACCCATGTTGTTTTTCATCTTGCAATCCATGGGATTTTAGATGTTCCACAATCCTATCCTTTAATAGGGTTTCCATTAATTTGCCTACTATTGATGTCAGACTCACTAGTCTATAGTTGCTCGATTCCTCCCTACTACCTTTCTTGTGAATGGGCACGACATTTGCCAATTTCCAATCTTCCAGGACGACTCCTGTTACTAATGATTGGTTAAATAAATCTGTTAAAGGTTTTTGCCAGCTCACCACTAAGCTCTTTTAATAATTTTGGGTGTATCTCATCAGGCCCCTGTGACTTATTTGTCTTCACTTTAGACAGCAAACTTAGAACATCTTCCTCTGTAAAGACACATGCATCAAACGATTTATTAGTCATCCTTTCTAGTGGAGGTCCTTCTCCTTCTTTTTCTTTTGTAAAAACTGAACTGAAGTATTCATTAAGGCAGTCCGCTAGCCCTTTATTCTCTTCTACATACCTTCCGTCCTTTGTTTTTAATTTAGTTATTCCTTGTTTTAATTTCCTTTTTTAATTTATATATCTGAAGAATGTCTTATCCCCTTTTTTCATAGACTGAGCTAGTTTTTCTTCTGCCTGAGCTTTAGAAGTTCTTATAACTTGCTTGGCCTCTTTCTGCCTAATCTTGTAGATTTCCTTATCTTCATTGCTCTGGTTTTTTTTATAATTACAAAATGCTAGCTTTTTATTTTTAATGATTTGGGCCACTTCTGCTGAGTACCACAGTGGTCTCTTCCTTTTTTTGCTTTTACTGACAAGTCTTATGCAATTTTCTGTTGCCTTCAATAATGCACCTTTTAAGTAGTCCCATTTCTCCTGGACTCCATGTAATCCGTTCCAGTCTGATAAGGACTCATTTATGACTAATTTCATTTTTGAAAAGTCTGTTTTTCTAAAATCTACAACTTTTGTTTTTGTGTGGTGGGACTCTTTCACAGTTCTTATATTAAACCACACTGACTGGTGATCACTAGATCCCAAGGTTTCGCCTACAATGACATCATATACCGAATCCCCATTTGTGAATATCAAATCCAAAATGGCCTCCCTCCGGGTTGGCTCCTCAACCATTTGTTGTAGGGATAACCCCAGTAGGGAATTTAGAATATCTGTATTCCTGGTAGAACTTGCTATTTTGGTTTTCCAGTTTATATCTGGAAGATTGAAATCTCCCATAATGATAACTTCTCCTTTCATTGTCATTTTAGCTATTTCTTCAACTAGTAGATCATCATCTAGTTCTTTAACTTGATCAGGTGGTCTATATATCACACCTACACGAGTTACTGCATGATTAGAAAACTGCAACGTAACCCAAACTGACTCTATGTTGGCCTCACCAACTTGTATTAGGTTAGATTTAATGCTATCTTTCACATACAGGGCCACTCCTCCTCCTTTCTTGCCTTCTCTGTCTCTTCTGTATAAAGAGTACCCTGGTATGGTTATGTCCCAGTCATTTCTTTCATTAAACCATGTCTCCGTAACAGCCACTAAATCTACATTCTCAGATGCCATTATTGACCCAAGTTCATAGATTTTTTTACCTAAACTGCGAGCATTTGTAGACAGGACTCTGAGCTTATCATTTCTTAACCTCTGTGCTTCTGACCTGTTCTGGCATTGTTTCAGGGGGCAATTGGACTCTTTTATTTTCACTCTTTTGCCCCCCCCTTCCTAGTTTAAATACTCTTTCGCAAATTCTTGGAGTTGTTCACTAAGTACATTTGTTCCTTTGAGAGAAAGATGCAAACCATCTTTTTTGTACAGTTTCTTTCTATTCCAAGTAGAGCTATCATGAGAAACAAAGCCAAATCCTTGCTCTTGACACCATTTACCAAGCCATATGTTGAACTCCTTTATGCGCCTCTGCCTATCATTCTGAACATTATGCACAGGCAGAACTTCAGAAAATGAAATGGTGGATGCAAAATCCTGTACGTCATTACCAAGTGTGATAAAAGATTTTTTCACCTCTGACATTTCATTGCAAGCCAGGTCATTTGTCCCTAGATGGACAAGAACATCCACATCCCCTTCCTGCTTTGCTTGCTTAACAATATTAATAATACGTCTTCTATCTCTTCTAGCAGTAGCCCCAGGGAGACATCTCACAAAACCATTTTCTTTAAGCTCCACACTTCTTATGATTGAATCACCCAGCAACAGCTGCTTCCTTTGAGACTTCACTTTATCTTTTTTGTCCTTGGCTGCAGTCTTGCATACATTAGACATAGGAGTCAATGGTTTCTCACCCTCTGTGCTTGAGTCCATATCCATGTTGTCCTTACATTCTGAGAGTGCTGCAAATGAATTTTGGAGAACCACCGACTGTGGGACATGTCTTCTATCCACCACTCTAAGTCTTTCAGAACCTATAGTAACCCATCTGCCATTTCTGGGGGTCCTCTGTGGCAGTGGCATTGCAGCAGTCCTAGCTGGAGTTTGTTTAACAGATAATTTAAATATCTCAGATTTCAAAAATGAAATTTCCTGCTTCAGTAAGGAGAACTGTCTACAGATCTGACAGCATCCGAATCTCCAAAGAGTGGAACATGAAATAAATGCACAACAATTCCTGCACTAAACCAAGTCTGCCATTTTAACCACTTCAGCCCCGCTAGGTGAAACCCCCTTCATGACCAGAGCACTTTTTACACTTCGGCACTACACTACTTTCACCGTTTATCGCTCGGTCATGCAACTTACCATACAAATGAATTTTACCTCTTTTTCTTCTCACTAATAGAGCTTTCATTTGGTGGTATTTCATTGCTGCTGGCATTTTTACTTTTTTTGTTATTAATCAAAATGCAACAATTTTTTTGCAAAAAAATGACTATTTTCACTTTCAGCTGTAAAATTTTGCAAAAAAAACGACATCCATATATAAATTTTTCGCCAAATTTATTGTTCTACATGTCTTTGATAAAAAAAAATGTTTGGGCAAAAAAATAATGGTTTGGGTAAAAGTTATAGCATTTACAAACTATGGTACAAAAATGTGAATT
Organism: Bufo gargarizans; assembly: GCF_014858855.1. NCBI lineage: Eukaryota > Metazoa > Chordata > Amphibia > Anura > Bufonidae > Bufo > Bufo gargarizans. Next base: position 404,867,343 of record NC_058082.1, on the reverse strand, counting down.
TCCGCTTTTTGAAACAGCTCTGATTTTCTGAGCACCTGTCATGATTCCTGAGGTTCTACAATGCCCAAACAGTAGAAAACCCCCACAAATGACCCCATTTCGGAAAGTAGACACCCTAAGGTATTCGCTGATGTGCATAGTGAGTTCATAGAACTTTTTATTTTTTGTCACAAGTTAGCGGAAAATGATGATGATTTTATTTTTTTTATTAAAAAAATAAAGGCGTCTGCCAGGACATAGGAGCTCCGCCCTACATCCATACCCACTTAGCTCGTATGCCCTGGCAAACCAGATTTCTCCATTCACATCAATCGATGTGGATGAATAAATCATTGCCGGGATTTATTATTATTTTTTTTTATATATATATACAAAGTGTTTGCCAAAGCATAGGAACGCCGCCTCCTCCTCAGCTCGTATGCCTAGGCAAACGTATCTGTCACTGCAGAGGAGAAAATCCCGTCTTGCAGCGCCGCATACACCGACTTGCGTGTAATCTGACAGCAGCGCAATGCTTCTGTCAGAATGCACATCAGTGCTGCAGCTGGTCGATCGGTTGGTCCACCTGGAAGGTAAAAAAAGAAAAAAAAAAAAAAAAGAAAAAACCAGGCCGCAACGCAATAATTTTATTAACTTTGCAACAGAACATATAAACTTTAACTTTTTTAACTGAACGTTAACGTGTTTGCTTACTGGTGTGTTTTTTTTTTTTTTTTTTTGTTTTTTTTTTACCTTTATAGAACAAACCTCTCCTTCCCCATGGGTCAATGTGCAAAGCGCAAATCGCCCAAAGATGTGGCGAAGTGCGTTATGCACTTTGTCCCATGTGAAAGGAGACGTTTGCAGCAGCAGTGAGTGAATGGGCCCTAAT